>NC_054868.1:46892984-47200761 GCF_018320785.1 Cheilinus undulatus
GTGATTCTGTGAGAAAAAGAGGAGGCTGGGAGGCTGTGTGTAGCTCTCTGTCTGTCTGGGGAATCTGCTAGAATAGTGGCTCCCTCTTCTCTTCGCTTAGAGAGCCTGTCTCTCAGCTGGAGGAGAGGAACAAACAGGATATGACATCACTGAGGTGAAGGAAAGGTCTGGACCTCCTCACAAGAATCTTTTGGCTGCTGCTCTGGCCGTATTGATTACAGATAAACAGCAGAGCAGAGAGATGCTGATGTTTTCCTTCTTTTTCTTTTTGTGAATGGGAAAAAACTCTGAGCTTTGTTGCATCCTTGTAAAAAGTCCTGACGTCACACCCTGACTCTCAGCTTCTCCTCCAGCTTCTCTGACTCAGTGTTTTCTTCACTGAGGGTGTCTTTGAGCCAACTTTCTACAAATGTGTTTCTAGGCTGTTAGCTATGCTAATTTTTACATAAACAGGAATCTACCACAGCCCTTAAAATCTCAGACCTTTATGGTATTCAGAAAGCATCACACTTGTTAGCAGGTTGTAATGCTGAGCTGTTGTAGCTCCTGTGATGATGTATTTCAGAGCCAAAAATGCTCCAGAAAAAGGATAACCCAAAATAAATTTACTTTCCTTAAAATGATCTTTTTAATCCTGTTGCTGTGATATTTTCTATTCAGCAACAAAACTGACTCTAGGCCACAAGTAGCTCTACTCATATGATGCTAACTTTGCACTGTATCATGTAGCAGCGACACCACCAGGATTAAATTTCTTAGCATGTAAAAAAAAAAAAAAAAATCCAGTGCAAAGAACACTTATCCCCTGGGCTCCCATGTACACATGCAAAATGATTTACATATTCACAGTGATTAGAGAGGGATACACCATACAAATGCTACCTATGCAACACCAAAGCATGAGTTAACCTCTAGTACAGGGGTCGCCAACCTTTTCAGCCCATGATCCCCAAAATAAAGGTACCAGAGACCAGGGACCCCCACTGTAGCTAAGGGTGGTTCAGGCTTAGTTGAACACAGTTGTACACATTCAAGAAAAGTCATGTGAAGACTAACGTTTAAAGGATTTATTAAACTTAAATCTGATTGCTAACTAACCAAACCAAACTAACCAAATGGCCATTTTTTAATCTTAAATCTAATTTTATGCATATATTTTTTCCAAAAATAGGTAAAATATACAACTTAAAACCATTAAAGAAAATTCTTTATTTTTGAAAGGCATCTTGCGACCCTCCTCTCAGTGTCATGTGACCTCCCAGGGGGTCTTGACCCCCAATTTGGGAACCACTGCTCTAGTAGAACAATGTACTTTTGTATTACACAAGCATCTAAAAAAATCTGATTATCCCATAAAAGTTCATATTTTCCTGTGATGTACTTTACTTTTTTTTGTTTTAATCTTGATGATAATGACTTATAGCATATGAAAAAAAGTTTGAAGAGACAGCAGCGAAAACGGAGTGTTTCAGACGGACGTTAAAATAAGGGTTTTTCAGGACGCCAGTGTGAGAAACATGAGGAGTTTTTTGAGCTGTAAACCATGTGAAGCTACGTGGGTATCAAAGACATGGTGTAAAGCCTTGAAAAATGGCATAATACCCCCTCTTACAGTCATGAATTAAATCAAAGGGGAAAGAAAAAAAACTTTCATGATATTGTACTTTTTGAGATGCACCTGTTCACCATTAAAGCTGTTTCAGAGGAACTTGAACCGAGCCTGCAGCATGTTCATTTAGACAGTCTGAGTCCCTTCAAGCTAACTGGCTTTAATAAAGCTGACACCACCTGAAGAAGCTGAGGTAGCACATATCAGGGATGTTTTCTGCTGTGTGGGGAAAATATCAGTCCTCTGGGCTCTGAAAATATGCACTCATGGGAATTCATGCAATCTTAGATTGCTTCCATCATTCATCATGAACTAGCTAGCTACTGCCTTCTGCTGCACTGCAAATGCTAGCAGTGCTAACATTAGTTAGCTGTGTGTAAGTATGGCATGCAGCACAAGCTTCACCCAAAAGATGCTTTTAATTATCAAAAGCCAAATATAGTTGAATGTAGAGTCACAATGGTGGAGTTTTTCCACTGGGTACAATTCAAGGAGAACCAGAAACAAAGCTGCGTTTGGTCTAAAATACTTAAAAGAAATAAGAACTGAATTATATAACTTGCACTTGGTCAAAACCCAAAGGACGGAGTGGGGAAGGATGAGAGGCAGTGCACTGGGGGACAGCTTTATTTTTGACTTAGACACTTTTGCTACAGTGCAACTACACTAGATACTGAATCATCTCTGAAAGTCTCTTAATGTACCTCAATCAACTGGTACAAGTGAAGTTTAAAAGAAGATTTGCACATTTATCTGATCATACAACAAGATAACTGAACAATGGGTCTGTGTCCAAGTGTTCTAAAAAGTGTCTGTACATGGCTTTCTGAACCTAAATTGATCCACGAATGAAGGTTTTAGTTTCTTCTTAGCACATAAGCACTCTGTACTCACTGTACTCTTTGTGATATCATTTACAAAGACCTAACATTACTCAACCATTAGGGCAGCACTTGGCAAAATTTAGTCAAGTAAAAGGGCCAAGAAGAAACCACCAGCAGAACCAGACTGATGTTTACTGGGTTTGGCAAAAAAGAATAGAAGAAGAAACAGAAAGAAAGGGATGAATAGAGACAATCAGAGGAAAAATAAAGCAACAGTTAATAAAGACTTGTAGCTGCAGAGTCGATGATAATGCTACAAGAAAGAGTAATATTAGCAAAGCTATGACAACAGTGCATAGTTTCACTGCTCCTGCTTTATACACACAGCCTGCACATTTACAAATCTAATAACTCTATTATTCAGCATTAAAACTGTCAACAGACAATAGTGGATAGAAGTGCTTGTTGTCTGGCTATTCATTTAATTGAAATTAAGATATATTCAGGAACCTTTTCATGATAAATTCAGCTAATAGCAAGGCTGACAGTACGATTCATCTGGAAACTAACTATAAAAAAGGAAAAGAAACAATAAAAGAAAGAAGTTTTATGCTATAAAATGTGAATAATAAGTGTGATTGGACCTGAGGCCTGAAGACAATTTAAAAAAACATTAAAGCTGAAGTATTTTATCGGGTTTGGTGGGTTTATTCTGCTGTAAGATGCAACCTCCAGTTTAAAAAAATGAAGTCAATATGAAAGTGCAAGAAACTGCACAGGTCACAAAAACATCACATGATAAAATGTCCATTTAATAAGCAGGAAAAAGGTCAGTTCCACATTAGGAATCCACTGCATTCAAGCACACTTGACCCCAAATTCTGGTTCCACTGGACAGTGGATTACTGCATTACTCACTCGCTCAGTCAATTTTGTTTGTACAGCACTAATTCGTGACCAAATTGACCTCAAGACGCTTTACTAAAAGGCAGGTCTGGAGTACTCTAGAGGTCGTCTAGAGAAAAGAGGGTTCACCTATTTTTTCCATGACCCTCTAGCATCTCTCGGCTTAACCCTCTGAGCCCTAAGCTATTTTTTTTAATCTATTTTGTCTCACCCGGACTTCTTGTCTTTAAAAGCTTGTAAAACATCAACCTTTTAGTGCACGGTCAAGCTGTGCCCCTTGAATTTAAAAAAAAAAAAAAAAAATTGTGGGACTATAAAGATGAAAGAAAAAAAATGACATGGAAATTAAAACAAAGATTTCTATGTTTGGCACACAGTAAGCAATAATGACTCTCTTGGCAACCAAAAAGAATCGTCAAAGCATTCACATTTTCATTAAAAAGCCTTGAGTTTTTTTGTATTGGCTTTTTTTGAGCCATTACTCAAAGCACTTCCTGTCTTCAGTGACACAGAGGGCCACATCCCAGACTCTGCTCCTCTTTCTCTCCATTAGCTCAGCTGTCCAGACTGTCTTTGTCAGTTTGACACAGGATGATGAAATGTCAGAACAGCCTGCTATTGGTAGTCAGCAAAGCATTGTGTGATACAAAAAGGCGCTTAGCATTCAAAGCTAGCAGCAGAAACAATTGAAAATGGATTCAAAAATGGATAAAATGACATTTTTGTGTTCTTCATCTTTAAATAAAGAGGAAAATAAAAAATTACAAGGCATGGATAGCGTCACTGGAATGGCACAACGGCTACCAAGAAGCTATGATTTATTGTTCAAAAGATATTCAACCTTTACTAACCTGTTTTGTTTCTTGTCGTATAAACATCGTCTGTCTCAGAGGGTTAAGGGTTCCTGTGTGAGCGCTGTGTGTCAAGATCAATCATTCAATCTTTATTTATATAGTGCTAATTCATAACTGAAGTAATCTCAAAACATGTAACTAAGACAGCTAACCTAGACCGCACCGTTTAAGTAATCTAGAGCAATGGTTTTCAACAGTTTTTTGCCTACGGCACACCTAATGTCAAGTCAAAACTGCAAGGAACATCATATTTATATCTATGCAAAAAAGTCACTTTAAGTCATAATGCAGTATCTTCAATTGTTTCAAATTTATAGTCATAATGTATAGTCTTACAAATTCCAAAGGCACACCAAGACTTAGCTAAAGGCACACTGGTGTTCCTTGCCACACCATTTAAGAACCACTGATCTAGAGCAGTGGTTCTCAACTGGTGGGTTGGGCCCAAAAGTGGGTTGCTGAGCAGTTTTCAGTGGGTCGCGACTAGGTGTCATAAAAAAATGGTGGCAAAAGTCCTGAAATCCTCATTGAACATGCATCAATACCTTTTATTTTACCCTGTTTTGCTGCAAAATTGGGTATATTTAAATGTTTGATTAATAGTTTAACTAATTTATCTCCTCTTCTTGGAATAAATGGCTACTTTTCCCCTGATAATGAAGTCATTTCAGAAGCTCTCTAGAAAATTGACAAAAGTTTGCATGTAATGATGGGGAAAGAGGGTATAATATTTGTCAGTTTTGTCCCTAAACATGAAAGATTTTTGGAAACCTAGGTTGCAATCTGTTGTAAGGCAGACCGGTGGGTCCTGAGGCTGAGAACCACTGATCTAGAGAATAGAGGGCTCACCTTTTTTTCTGTGATCCACGAGTGTCTCTTAGCCAAAATAGACAGGAGCATTATGAATATGATATGTTTGTCCACAACGGTGGAAACATTTCTGCAGGCCACAAGCCAAAATTGAAGTGTTATAATTTTTTTCTCTTAACTACAAGTGTTGGTGAATCTTTCTGTTTCCACACCGGTAGAAAATGTCACAGAGGATAAACACAGTACCTGTACACTTCTGGTTAGTACTTTTCAAAGCAAAAGCCTGGTTTAATAACCTGACACGCCAGATGAATATGTTTCACACATCCATCTGAAAACCTTCAATACTAAGCGTTTGGGAAAGGGCAGAGGCTTTGAAAAAAACTTGGAGTGTGATTGGATGAACGTTCTGTCTGTCACATCTTTACGGGCCAATCAGAGCAACAAAACATGTGACGTAGCCGCGACTGAGGTGTGCGTGCGCAGCTACCGAGAAGTAACGCGAACCATGGTGACTGTAGACATGTCAGTACACGACTTTTTTTTGTTTTTTTTTAAAACAACTCACTGCTGTTCTTTGTTCTTCTTTTAACAAAGAAATGTCATCAAGTTCTGATAACTGACACTTTAGCAGCATCCATACTCATGTCTTCTGCCATAATTGCACCAACTTCTTGTTGCCGCTTGCTTACGTCACGACTCCACCATGCTAGAAAGTACTGCCCCTCGTCACTGATTGGTCCTGTCACTTTCTAACTGGGCCCAAACGGTTCAGATGGGAGCTTTGTGAGATGAGTTCGCCAGTGAGAACAAGGAAATGGGCGTATCCATCTGCTTTGCAAGGTTACTGGTTTAAATCTCACCTCATTTATAGGGAATGCTTTTATGCTGAAATTAAGCTCAGTTCAACTATACAATGATTCCAGTCATGTAGGGAGATTTACTGAGGTAAAACAATGAAGACAGACACGGCTGTGTCAGCTGGGAGACAAAGCAAACACGCAGCATACATGTACCTGGACAAGGGACATGCTTAGATCATTGTACTGATGATGTACTATAGCACATGTAGTTTAAGAGGAAGTTTCCTTCTCTGATGTCATCACCTCAGTACAAATGCACACTGCCGTGTATGAACGTTTGTGTCTGCACACACACATAAAGGCTTTTCCAGCCAGTCAGCAGAATCTATAATTGATGGTGAGACTTCCTCCCACGTAGCATGAGACAAACTACCCTGTTAGGCCACCAGAGAAAGGGGAGGAACTGCTGCCAGCTACTCGCACAAAACAAAGAAAATCACAGATGCACAGGAAATGTCCATTTTGCTGACCAAGGGTTAAGCCGGGGTAAACAAACTGTTGAGAGCGGAGAACGCGAGGCTGTAACAAGGATGCAGAGCAGCCGGGGAGACCAAACAGCTTAGTTAACATGCAGAGGGGGCGGATTTCAGCCTGAACTCTCTTTGTACCGAGGTAAGCGACGTCGGCTGCAGGACCGAAGAAAGAAACAGGAGTGCAGAAAATGATAGAGTCGCGGTAACCAGCTCGCACTTGACCTCCTTTGTAGTAAATACACTTGTAGCGGGGAACGTGATACGCGCAGAAGGAACTGTTAAGAGTCTGTCGGCCTCTTTAGCATTTTGCATCATTCATTGCCTTCCCCGGCCGCCCTCTCGCTCGGCTGCTGAGAACAAGTGAGTGGAATATTCCAGCACTCAGCATCATGACCGGCTCACTTTCGAGTCATGTCACACTCAAAGATTTATGGGATACAAAGCGTCAAACGGAGGCAGACGGACCTGGACTTTAACCTTGCTGTACTGAGAGAGCGACAGTGAAGGTGTCATGACCGTGACATTTACAGGATATATTTGTTCATGTAGGCCATTTTCTAAAGGATAAATAAATAAAAAAAGAAAAACCTGGAGAGTGTTCAGAGTTTGGCTCGATGACAACACAGTAGTGTGTCACCTTTCTCACACTCGGCTAAACAGCGGGGTACTTAGTCTCTCTGCAGGGGTGACTTTTTTCTGCAAACATCCTTTCTTTATTCGGATCATCCACTCACACTCTTAGACACACATTCAAAAGCAGCTAAAATTTGTTCTACACAAAGCCCAGTCTTCTTTTAAGCCTGTTAGAAATGTTAGGGATTTCACACATGAGGACAAATATTGATAGATTACACTTTCATTCCTATTATGAGTGTGGAGAAATGATAAAACCACATGACACACTAGTAGATTCCAATCATGAACAGCCAGAGTCACGACCCTCAAACCTGGAAATCCTACAAAATCTCCCACAGTCAAACATGACTTCAGAGTAAACAAACATGGCAGACAGCAGGTAGGGAGTATTGGCAATGGTTTCTGTCTTGCTGTTTACTGGAAAAAGGGGGGAAAACATGGATGACATCATGGAAAAGCATGAACATTGGCCGTTCATGTTAGAGTGCTGGCTTGAGGCTACTGAGAATTGAAATGACTATCATTTGGTTGCACTTGAAATCTCCAGAGTGCATATTCAGTTCCCCCCAGGGCTCCCCACACATCTGAATGAGAAGAAAAGGAAGACATTTTATTATTCCCTAAGGGTAAATTCATTGTTACACTGTTTTTTTTTTTTTTTTTTTTCAAACATGGGAACTTTGACAAGTTCTGGAGCGAACAAAAGGAGATTAGCATTCATATATGCACACAGAAGGGAGTCAAACATTAGTTCATTTATTCATAATGCAATCTCATTTATCTAAATGTGCAAAGCCAATGAACTGGCCAGATTTGACTTTCTCCATGAGGTGGATCCATCTTGTAAAGCTTTAAAATAAAATGCTTGTTCCAGGCCAGAGAATGACGGGGCCAATCAGCATCATTTGAGGAGAAAGAGGCGGTTAGTAGGGGTCAGTCTTAATTTCGTCGACTAAAACTATGACCAAAAATGTTCTTTGGCAACCTTTTATTCCATGACAAAAACTAGACTAAGACTAACAAAAATAGATCTGTTATGACTAAAACCGACAAAAACAAAGTTTCGTTTTCGTCATGATGACTAAAACTAGAGTAAAATGTAGTTTTTGTCAGACATTCAAAATCTGTGATATTTGTCCACTGTGAGTAAATCTGTCAAAAACAATGCAGCTGTATCTATTCTGCCTCTCAGCTGTAGAAAGCAGGGGCCCCGGGTTTGACAGTGTGTATAGAACACACTACCATGATTTGGTACCAGATTTAGGCAAAACTGAAGACTAAAACTAAAATGCACTTCATTTAAAGACTAAAACTATGACTAAAAGTAAAAATAGCTGCCAAAATTAACACTGGTAGGGGTGTGTTTAGATCAGTGGTTCTCAAATGGTGTGCCTTTGGAATTTGTATAACCATACATTATTCCTACAACTGTACACAGCAACTAAAGATTCTGCAACCCTTGTCCTAACTGCATGCATTGGATCGTGCAGCATTGCATGTTCACTGCCCTTCTATTATCTGTTAAATTTGCAATCTTCTGCCCTTTATATCCACTGTTTAAAATGTGTGTAAAAATGTGACATACCACGCTTTGAAAGTGGAGAATTGGAGGTTTGGTGCCTTGTATTAGTCTCTAATGGCTTTTGTCTCCATGTTAGCACAAGTCAGACCATAGCATTTTATAAATGGATATGAATAACATTCATGCATCACACTCTCTTCTTTGTAAAACAAGCTAACAAGTTTGGTGAGTGAGGAAAGTTGAGGAAAATTAAGAATATCTTCTGTTAGGACGCTCCTGCTGCCTAGTCAACCTCTGTGCAACAGTGTTAATTTTGGCAGCTATTTTCAGTCTCAGTCTTTAGGTTAAATGCTTTTTAGTTTTAGTCTAGTTTAAGTCAACGAAAACTCAAAAAACATTTTAGTCTAGTTTGAGTCCATAAAAAGTCCTCACATTTTAGTCTTAATTTTTAGTCCAAGCATTTATTCTCTTGCCTGAATGTAGTACCAAACCATGTTAGTGTGCTCCATGCACCCTGCCAAACCAGGGGTCCCTGCTTTCTACAGCTGAGGCAGAATAGATGCATTGGATTTTGACAGATTTACCAACAGCGGAGAAATATCATGGGTTTTTAATGTCTGACAAAAACTAAATTATAATTTAGTCTCATTTTAGTCATCTTGACAAGAAGTAAACAGACTTGCTGTTAGTTTTAGTCATCAAAGTTCTATTTTGGACTAGTCTTATGAAAAAAGCTGAAAAAAGCTGCAGATGATCGTTTTTAGTCATAGTTTTAGTCGAAGACATTAACACTGATGTGCAACCTCTTTCCATGTTGCTTGTCCATCTCAATACGAGTGACATACAGGAAGATAAGAATAGGGTGACGGGGAAAACCTTAGGCCATTGAGCTGCTTTGTCGCTCACAGGCTGTCAGGATACCATAAAAAGGAATCTCTGAGCCACAATGATTCGCAGTTGAGACATGTTGCAACACATGTTTCAGAGGCTCTTTTCAAAGGACATGAATATTGTGTGCACTGGTTTAGATGAAACAACTGCAAGCCTGTAAACCTCTGTTTCCCAACCTGGGACTGGGCCCCCTAAGGGCGGTACCATAGATCTGGAGGTGGGACAGGGAGCACAAGGCTCTGTCTGCTTTGAGGCGGTCAAAATTAGATTTGCATGTTTTTTGTAAAACTGTGATTGGACACATAATGAGAAGTACAAACAAAGATCTTTTAGCAAAAACAAGATAATATAAATATTTTTTTCCTCATAAAGTGAATGAAATCTGGGACTGCCCGATGTTATCGCCATGACATCGGTATCGGAAGATATGAGCTTAAAAAGTGGATTATCGTTTTGTTAATCTTCACTGTAATAACAAATGATTAAGTGGAGTTTTTGTCAGGACCAACACCTACTTCAGCTGGAGCCTTTTTCTTTTTTCATCATCATTCCTTAAACTTTAGGATTCAGAGGATGAGAACCGCTGCAGTAAACAATGGCAGCTGGTGAAGAGAATAGCTTTGATGCAGCCATAGAGGCAGTTTTATCATGAGTGGACAGTATTTCTTAATTAAAAGAAAAGCAAATAACCACACTGAAGGCTTTTCTTGGCATGGAAGATGTTTTTGCACTTCCACTGTCCGACATCAGTTTTAAACACCTCCACCATTCCTAATCTACAGCAGCACCTGCCTGTCCAGCTCAGGTTACTACTGCAGCTGTGTATGCCTATAACCTCACTTTGTCTTATTGCTGTGATTGGCCTGTAATGAATATGACAGAAAGGTTCATCCAATCACCTTCCGAGAATTTTTGGAAAAAGTCCTGCCCTTCTTATGTGAGGTTTCATAGATGATTGTGATATAAATCCCATGCAGTGGATTTTTGAAACAGTTTATCTGGCATGTCAGGTTAGCTGGAAGTGGCTCTGCTAAAATGAAGACTCTGGAGCAGAAAGGACATGATTAGCTCCGGACTGCATCATGTAGACCAGGGGTGTCAAAGTCAAGACCCGGGGGCCAAATCCGGTGCGTGCTACAATTATAGTACCCAGCCTGCAAGATCATATCACATTTAAACTAGAACTGGCCCACCAGTGCGAGGTCTGCAGCTTTTCTTCAGCATAAAAATGTAAACTAAACCTTGATGATTAAAAATATCTTTACGTCATCAAATTTATAGTCAAGAGTGAAAACAATTAGATAAAATTAATTTGTGTTTTCATTTCCAATTTTCAATTTTGCATCTTATGATTACAACCGAAACTTAGGACTTCACATTTTTATTTCATATTTTGACCTTTTCAATGAATAATTTAGGCCTTTAAAACTCATGATTTTGAATTTCATCTCATATTTTGATCTTTAAAACTCATGATTTTTAAATTGTATCTCATATTTTGGCCTTCTATACGCAGAAGTTTTAGTTTTAAGTTCATATTCTCATATTTCACTTTTTAAATTCACAGCTGTGAATTTTGTCTCATATTTTGATCTTTTACATTCATTATTTTGAGTTTCAGTCTCATATTTCTACGATATATATTATTTTTTCTATTCTTTTTTTCTTTTTATTTTGTGTTTTGACTGCTTGAACTAATATGTTTGCTATTTTACTTCAGATTTTGAGCTTTTAAACTGATCATTTTGACTTTTTTATGTTGAAATTTATGGTGTTTAGAGCTTAGTTGTTTTTTACTTCCCATCATTCATCACTAGTGAAAATAAGGTTGACAGTTTTTGGTTAAATGTTGACCCTGTTTGGCCCTCAGGTTAGAACTAAATCCAGATTCTGGACCCTGCTGGGACTGAGTTGACAGCCCTGATGTAGACGGACCCTGTGAAAACTATGGGTCCAAGTCAAAGGCTGGACACAAAAGGGGACATCCTGAGAGGTTGGGGGTTTAGTGTCTTGATCAAGTGGACCTCAGCAGTGCTTGGGAAGTCAGCTGACGCCTTTGCTGCAACTTGACCAAATTGTTGCTATTTGATTTGGGACTTAAGCCAGCAAAACAACGGTTCTTAACCCAAGGCCCGCTACGGACTACAGTACTGCTGCCCCACACCAAGAGTCAGGATCCTAAATATAGATCATATTTAATATTTATAATTCAATACACATGCAGATGATCTAAACACACGTCACACATTAGAAAAAATGTGGACTCATTAAAAAATTATGACTTTTAGGAACAAATGGACTACCGGGTAGGTCACGCCACATGTACAGAGGCTGTAGTTCTCGATGTAGGCAGCCAAGGGTTCAAATCCAGGCTGTCATTACTCACTGTTAATTCTAATAAATCCACTGTCCTATCAAAAACATCAAAAAGCAGTCAAATCACCCTAAAAGCTTAAATCTGAAAGAAACAAACAAATCAGGACTTTTAATGTTGTAGTGTGTATCCAGCTTTCACCCGACATCTAAAAACTTAAAACAGAAAACTTCAAACCCTCATTGATCATAACCATCTCACACCATGCACTGAGGAATGAACAGCTGTAAATGAGGCGGTATGACTGCAAACATCTTCAATCTAACAAGAGAACAAAAAGTTTTGAACTCCTGCAACACTAAACATCTTTATTGTTTTTCCAATGCTCCATTATCCTCTCAGACCCCTGTGTGTCAGAGAAATCCATGGCGGAGACAGAAAATACAATAAAGATATCGTATCCCGTCGAGGAGGGTTAAAGCTTTTATTCCTAAACCTGCCAAGAAAGCTGCTTTCACACTGTTTGTTTGATACTTAACAGATTCCTGTGACATCTGGGGAAGGTTAGGTCAAGGGCCAAGAAAAAACGCAGTTACTGTGGTAGATGCAGATCCAGGTTTTTCTTGAGGCTCTGCTCTTAAATATGAAAGAGACAAGCCTGTGCACTTCACTGCCATTTCAGATGTTTATTTCTAAGTAGAATATGTGATTTTCAGCTGCTCTTAGAGAACGTTCTCTCTTGGCTGTGTTTTAATTGCTGTGACTTTAATTCAGATATTTAACTTTAAAATGTCTCCAATTACAATGAACACCTTAACTACAGTCCTGAAATTTAACTTTCTTTAGTCTCTTCAGCTGATGGTTATTGGGGAATTAGTACAATTTTTAAAAATAAAAAATAAACATACCTAAAATGCTGCAGTGGAACATTTAACTAAACCTTTACGCTGCAAGCCTTAGTGTTTGTTTGGCTGTTCATGTTGTTTGCTAAATGTGAACTTTTTAGATTTTTGTTTAAACTGAATCATGTCCTGAACTGACCTGCAAACACAGAGAACAACAGCATAGAGGTCACATGTAGCATGATATCCTTTTAAACATCAGTTACAATATGATTGCAAGAGTTTTGCACATACAGAAGGGTAATACTGAATACCTATCAAGTCTAATACATCTTTAGACTTCCTTGTAATGAATGCGTATGAAGGCAAGTCAACCAAAAGTCCATTCATTCCTGTGTGAATCTCTGTGATATCCAATGTGCCTTTAAAACTCCTTCCTTCCATGAAATTTTAGTCAGTTTTGAGCTTCAAGTCTCTTTAAAAAAGGAACTGTTGCTGTGGTTTGCAGGAAAAGGACAGTGTAGCTAACAAGCTGCCAACTCGCTAACAGGATATTCAAACGGTCGCCGATATAGTCGGGTGAGTTTGTATGATGTAGCCTATAGTTTACCCACAATGTGAATCTTAGGCATGCTATTTGGCTAAAATATGGTTAAACCTGGCATAAGGGAAATCTGCATTTATCAGCTGGATCCCAAACATGGTCAGATTTATCAAATATGAAGTATAATCAGATTAGAGCCTGGGCTGATTATAGCGTATCACAGATTAACCAACATCGGCCAATATGTCGCTGATATATTAACTTTTTGCTGCACTCTGCTCCTGTTGCTCTGCTCCTGTGTGTCCCTGCTGAACTCAGCCCAAGTGCCCCCCCCACCCACACCCACACACACACCCACACAAGCAACTCTCCCCCACTCAGGCCCCGTCCATACGGAGACAAATCCAGGACTATATGCAAAAGTTTTTCGTCATATCGGCATTTCATCAACGGCGTTTTGGGTGACTGTAAACTATACTTTTTGAAAACAGGTCCCTGAGTGCATAAATCTGCAAACGACTACTGTTTCGTCTCCTTGTGGACAGCTATCCGCATCTTTCTTGAAACAAACGTCACACGCAGTGTAGCTCTTGAGAGACGCCTGTGGGGGTCTGACCAAAACAAACATGGCGGACTACAGGGATTGTCACAACAGTTTGATATTTAAACTTCTAGATGACAAGGCATCATTAGCTTGAACCAGAAGGGCTATCTAACCCCTAATTCACACATACAATGACTAAAAGTTCACATGGGAAAACTATGTCAAGAGCAGATTATTTACCTTGTTTGGGGTTGATTTTCCATTCACTTTGACATGATTCCATGCTTTTATTGATCCATCATATGTGAGTAGATTGTAAAGGTTAAATGTTGCATTTTTCACCTCAAAAGTTAACTTTTCCTTAACAATGGTGCCATAGAAGCTCTGTGACCCACTGACCTCCTTATAACTATCTCCTGCCACAGAATGAGGCATAATGTTAATATAGTGATGAGTTACTGTGAGGTGCCGGCACATTGTGTTTTGTTTTGAATCATATACTTTGCACATTTTCTGTGTGCTGTTTAGATCGATCTGTTCAACATGGACTGACACAGTTTGGCAGCGGCTGGTGTATTTCCAATGGAGCAGAGTGAAGTGGCGCTTCAGAAACGTTCTGGAGACAGACTGAACTGCAGGCAGTGTGAATGTTCCAGCACAAAACTCGTTATTTTGACTTCTATCTCCTATTTTGGCATTAAAATGTCATGGTTTCAAATTCAGTCTCATATTATGGCTTCTTAAACTTTTGATTTTTATGTCATCTCATATTTTGACCTTAAAAAATTAATGAGTTTGACTTGTACCTCTGATTTGACCTTAAAATCTCATGATTTTGACTTTTTTCTTAGCTTTTGCATTTAATAACTCATGATTTGAATTTGTCTCATATATATTTCCCTTTTAAAATGGAATTGGACTTTTGAACTAATAAGTTTGACTTTTTATCTCAACATTCAGCCTTTAAATCTTTCATTTTTACCTTTTTTAAGTATTTTTATTTGCCCCCACCCCCCAGAATAAACATATGGCTCTTAGGTTAGGCCTTAATTCAGAATCTGGGCCCTGCTGTGATTGAGTTTGACACCCCTGGTCTATTCTGTCAAATAAATCCAGATTAAGACACCCAGACCACATCTGTATGCAGTCTAAACTGTCAGATTAACAAACTGTTTTCCGTACGTCTATGGAAGCATCCACACAAGCATTCAGGGCTACCACTCTGTATCTAAATGTTCAAAATGGAAATAAATGTGAGTTAATTCATTGTCTAAACGGGGTCTGAGTCACTGTTGCCTTCAGTGTGAGTTTAGCCTTTGTGAGCATGATGAATAAGCCTATTCTAGTTTAAAAAATAGCTAGTGGCTTTGTTATTTGCTTTTAACGAATCATTTACCCTTTCCCATGCATAAATAATTCATACATTTTGTTAACCTGCCTGCTGCTTTGGAACCTGCAAGAAGGCTGTGTTTCCTGCTCCTGCATTACTAAATCTCAGCTTGAATAATGGCCGGCAAAAGCACGAAAAAAAATTCCAAGATGTAATAAACCCGAAATATCCTGAACAAGATTTCATGAGCACACACATCAGACATTTGCATCCCAGTCTAACAGCCTACTGTCGCTTTTTTCCTTCCAAATGACTGATGAAGAGCACTTAGAAGCACCTAGGCTGGTTGTGAGCGAGGCAGAAAAATGAGCACATTAGAAACAAGCACACTTTTTTTTTTTATATACGCACATACAGTACATGGAAGAAAAGAAGAGGACGCACACAAACACTCACAGACGCCACACAATCTCAATATGCAGTGGGGCGTCACACTCCTCCATTACTATTCCATATCAGAGAAGAAAACAGCCGCAGCCAACAAAGCTGTGAGCAGCCATCAACAGAAAAAATGATGATGATGGTGAAAGAAAAGTAGGAAGATGAATTACCCATGATGCCCATATGCAGCCCTCTGTACATGTGTGTTGGTTACTGTAAATCCACTCTGGAGTCTGAGCGAGAGTCCTCGGAGAATAAAGTAATGATGAAGACAGAGGCGGCCTTTTTGTGTTCTAGCCTCCACCAAAGGAGGAAAATATGAGTGCTCGGTGTTCAGTTCTGTGCTTGATATCCAAAAGATGAAATTCATAATGTTCTCATGAAATCTGTCACATTTTTATTCTGTTTAAAGGTACGATATGTTTGAACTCCAGTTCCCAGAATACCCTGCTTTTGTGTGGACTGTTACAGTACAGACCAAGGGATCTGCCTTTCAACATTCAGTATATTCAACTGAATGTTTAAGCGGGTAAACTTCATTGCTTTACGGAAATATTTGCACATTCAGAATTTGATGCCTTCAACGATTTCCAAAAAAGCTGGGACAGGAACTTGATTACCACTGTGTCACATCATCTTTTCTTCTTACAGGACTGTAAGCATCTGGGGGCTGAAAAGTCAAATAGTTGAGGTATAGAAAGTGGAATTATGCTGGTTTCTGATGCTGTGCCTGAGAGGTCAAAAGTCACAGGCAGTCAATATTGGTTTTTAGCCTCATTAGTACAGAGATTTCTTTGGATTCTCTGAATCTTTTGATATTATGGACTGCAGATGGTGAAATTCGTAAATTCCTTGCGGTATCACTTTGAAAAACATTGCTCATCATCTGCTGGACTGTTTGTCCATGCAGTCTTTTACAAAGAGAAGAACTTTGCACCATAGTTGATAGGGAAAGACTGAGTCTTTATACTCGTTTTATACCCCATCATGGTACTGTTTCTTACCACCGATGAGTCTACTCTCCTGTGGAACATTCCTGCTGAGGGTTTTTTTTTGCCTTTATTAGAGAGATAGGAAAGTGGATAGAGCCAGAAACAGGGATGAAAGAGTGGGCAATGACAGGCCTGACATGAACCCAGCATCTTCCCTAGTAGTATTTTCATGCACCTGTTCCAGCTTTTTTGGAATATGTTGCAGGTATCAAATTCAGAATTTGTGTTGATTTAAAAAAACAATAAACAATACAGTTTATCATTCTTAACTTTAAAGTATTTTAACATGTTCTGGATTTGATTACATATGATCAGACAAGGATTTGGAAATCAGTGAACTCCGTTTTATTCCCAAATTGCACAGTGCCCCAACTTTTTAGGACTTTGAAGATGTAGAAATTTTGCACTGAACTGTCTGCATTAATTGAAAATTTTCCCCCTCTTGATTGCCAGTTGATCACTTTTGCATTTTACAGGGATAACTAGACCTCGCTGGAGTGAGACCGAGCTGCTGGATTTGGAGCTGCAGGTGACTACCCGCCCGCCTGAACACCTCCCAACTCATCAGAAAGTAAAACCAACTCTTCTCACTGTTTCCTGCTGATGTTTGGGGGGAAATTGTGCAGCAACATATCAGATCACAGCAGCAATTATTTTTGACTGACTTGTTTATTAAGCCAACAAGAGTTGGTTTAGCTGCTTCATACTAAGCTGGCGTGTCAGTTTTGACAATGCAGCTGCTCAGAGAGAGTTTAAACGGAACACTTTTCTTACCACAGGGTTTAAAAATTCAGCAAATACAAGAATGCAAAGACTCACAACTGTAGAGTCAAACAAACATACACTCAGGTTGTTGGATAAATAATTGCATCGAACCCAGAAGTTTCATATTTGCTGTTTGTCAGTGATTTCAGCACTCCAGATGTCATGGACTCTGCATGCTCTGCTGGGAAATAAAATGTGTGCATTAGCACATGAAAGGCTAATTGCAGGCTCCAAATCATCAGCGCAGTAAGTCAGCACCCATTGTCCTGGATATTTTGGTGTTAATTTTGGAAGAGGTGCAGATCAAACTTGTGAGACAGTGGAAAATTTCCATTACAGTTCTGTTATGCTAGAAAGCTTAAGACCCTTGAAATCCATCTAAATCACAACAAAATCACTGTCTCTTCTGAGCTTATACAGCTGAAGAAAACCAAATAGAAGCTGCTTTATTACTAACGTTCACGGTTGAACTTAGACTCCACAGATAAACGGCAGAAACTGCAGCATTTACAGCCGCATCCATATATATCATCTACGGCCAATTTTAGAGTAACCAATTAACCTAATGAGAATGTTTTTTGGTGGTGGGAGGAAGCCGAAATACCCAGAAAGAACCCACGCATGCACGGGGAGAACATTCAAACTCCACACAAAAAGGCCCTGACTAGGAAGAGAACCAGGGACCTTCTTGCTGTGAGGCAACAGCACTAACCCCTGCACTGCCGTTCAGCCCTGTTTATGTTCCATATTTTTGTACTTATTAATGCTCTTGTAACACTACTTTTATTTGTCCTCTATTTCCATTGTGTTAACAAGAAAGAGAGAGAGAGAGAGAGAGAGAGAGAGAGATGCCCTCTGGAGGATTCTGGAGTTCTGTGGATCCCACGTTGGCTCATCCTGCTGATGTCTGCATGATATATGCTGTGAAGTGTGTTGGCTTCACCTCTGACTTCTTCACACATGCTCTTCAGTACCTGTGTGGACTGGATAATTGGGTGGGACAGCAAACTGTGAAGTGTCATCTGGCGACGTCCAGGTCACTGATCTGGACTTTGCTGATAATGCTGTGATCCTTGCAGAGACTGATGTCCTTGTAGGGGCTCTGAACTTGTTGAGCAAGGAGGCTGAAATGTTGGGAATGCTCTTCTCCAGGGCGTGACAAAGATCCAGGCATTTGGGGATGCCTTGGATGCTGCCATTGAATCTGTGTCTGCGAATGGTGAGAGCGTGAAAGTTGAGGAGCAGCTCACTGACCTTGGCAGTGGGCATCAATCTGCTTCCTGCGAGGCTGAGATCAACCGCAGACTTGAACTTGGGCATGGGGCGATGGGTTCGCTGGGCAAGACAGTGTGGCTTTCCTGGTATCTGAGTATATGGATCAAAGTCAGAGTCTTTTGGTCCTCCCAGTCTTGTTATACTCTTGAAAGGCCTGAACATTAACTTTTGGCCAGGGTCGCCTGCTAGACTCCTTTGAGGTGACTTCTTTTTGGCCTATCACTAGCAGGACCAGGTGTCTAATACTGACATGCTCAGGAAAGCAGGGATGGGAACTGGTGGCTTTCCCAGGCCTAACCTAGCTAACGGCATACTGGGTGCCCACAACCAGGTGGGCTGGTTCAAACTCCAGGGGTGGCCACGTGCATCCTAGTTGGGTCAGCTGGGAAGATACCTGGAGAGATGAGGCATGGGCTTGGTGCAGGCCATAACAATGGCCAATAGGATTCTAGGGCACTAAGGCTGACGTGACATGCTCCCATATCTGACCAGCCCAAATAATGCCACAAGGTGAAGCCCTTCCTATATTTCAGCAGTGTGAACCGGATGTTAGCAGGAGTTGTCTCTGCCATCTTGCATGTATGACGACTGTGAAAAGGACTCTCAAACTACATAACAAGTTGGTGCAGATTCTATAGATTTTACTGCTAATGTAAGAATAGTGAGTGGTGCTGAAGAGACCTGGTATTGTAGGGTTGATCTTAAGTTTAGTAGGATAAAGTGCTGTGTGAAAATCTCCATGTTGTCCTCTCATTGACTGTCTGAGCTAACTCGCTATCCTGCTAATGCTGCAAGCCGCTTTACCTAAAACCACAAACCAACTGTTACACATGGTTGAATACGTAGACTACCAAAGGGATTTGTGTGCCAGCACTGAGAAGCACTTAGTAGCCAGGACAGACATTGCGACATCAGATGCAAAAGGATAGATGTTATTTCTCTTTCAAAGTAAGATTTAAAAGTTGAGTCGAACTTTGATTTTTCCCATTCTTTTCACTTTTAAAGGCTCTCTCATCCGCTGTAAACACTCTCCTCCTGAGTCCTTCTTAATGCCGTATGCATCTGAAAATTTACAGGGCTATTTTAGGATTGCTCTCAAATAATTTAGATATTTATGCTGCACAGAAATATGGATGTAAGTAGAGTACAGTTTTTGCCTTTGTTGCCTCAAGCCCTGACAGAGACGTGCGAGACAGTCTTTATGATGCTTTGAGTTCATCGTGTAAATTTGTCTGCTTAAAGGCTTGAAAATTCAGAAACTCATTTCTCTGCCCGAGTTCAAAGCCTTCATTGGAGCTGTGAGAGATGAATCCATGCGAGTTGTCATCGCTCTGAATAAGTTGTTGGTTTTTTCTTCTTTTCGTGGGGGGGTCGAGGGAGGGCCTCTCTCTCAGTTTTTCTGTCCTCAGAAGCGTCTCCTTTTTATCTTAAACTTGCACATTTAGCCTCTACCTTATTGGCGAGGGCTCTCTTTATGTAACCTGTTTAAATTTGCCCAGATTGAAGCAAACCAAAAGTAAATTGAAAAGTAAAGTGAATTCCCCTCGCCTGTGTTTTTACTATGAAGCGTATTGATTCCCCAGGACAGGGAGATGTCAAACTGTGGACGAGCTTGTGAAGAATTAATCTTTCCTTGGCGTCTCGGGACCTCACATCAAACGGTATTACGCAGTCTGTTCTGGGGTAGTACGGAACTGCTCGCCCCCTGGTGTATATGTGCACTCCACACGCAATTTACAGGGCACAAATGACACATGAGATTTGTGCAATCGATGAAAGTGAGTCATGTGAATTAGATTAGATTACAGAGCAAAGAGAAGTGAGGAGGAAGAGAAGAAAGAGAGAGAGTAAGAAGAGGAAGAGGGGAGTTAAAGGGAGTCAGATCAAAAAGCAGCTCGCTCGTTCTGAGGCAAATACAACTACACCGCTCACGGCAGGAGCAAGCGTGTGTCTGTCTGTCTGTTCATCGTCCCAACGACTCAAAGTCGATATAATTTATTTTGACTCCCACTCAACCTCATCTCCACTCGTCCATTTTACAACCCTTTCCCCGCTTGCAGTGATTGACTTATACGGAAATAAGGCTCCAACATCACACAAAATCACACATGCCTGATGGAGTTGTGTCGTTTCTTTCGCCCTTAACTCCGCCTCACAGGTTTTATAAGAGGGAAGGGGGGTTGTTGTAGCGAGGCATGAAGGGGTTGAGCTGACGTCCAGACTCGGCGTGATGGACGTTTCTATAAGAGATATGGAAACACTGAGCGTGACGGACGTTTCTATTATAGAAATATTCCACTGCCTGCTATGCAGCCTGTGGTGTTGACAGAAAAAAGAGAAAGAAGGGGATGTTTACTGCTGAGTTGTATGGGAGGGGAAGTGGGACAAAACGGGGGAAATAATGCCACTGATGCAAGCTCTTCTATCTTTCATCTCTGTTTAATCTTCCTCACTCTTTTTTGAACGGCAGAGTCGCCCCTTGTCTGTCTGTCGGTCTGTGTCTTTGCAGCGCGATGGGTTATAACAGAATAATAGGAGTCGCTGATATAAATCTCCTTCCCCTGGCCCTGCAGTGTTCCACTTGTCACTCCCCTGCAGAGAGACGTGAACATGTGAGATGCCATGGATGATCCTCTGTGGCGAGGCGATGTATGGTTACGTAATGCGTTTAGTATTCAGGGAGGAGAGAAGAAGAGAGCGGGGATGCAAGAAAGATGGGAGGCAGTGATGAAAAAACAGCCAGAGCTTCATAACAGAGAATAAGGGCAAGGACCAGAGAGGGAATGTGTCATAAAATCAATTTTTGAACCCTTGATGTTATGTGTTTTGTGGTAAATCTGAAACTCATTCACAGGCTAAATCAGAGCTGGAGAGGTTGAATTCAAGACTCTGTATGGCTTGTTTTGTTACTTGAAGGCTCATTCAGCACTTGCTTTAGCACTGATAATCATTTCAAATGACACTCAGGACAAAAGGAGTTTGCTTTCATGAGATTTCTCAAGGTAAGCTCCAGCAAAACTATAAAGAAGGTTTTAGGGTGAAATTCTTTTGTCCATTATTCCCTCTAAGGCTTGTGAAAAATCACAAAAATTCTTAAAGACTCTCAGAATTTATTTTCTCTCTGTTAATATCATCAAAAGCATTAATGTTTGAATTAAATAAGCATCAAGAAGGATGTAGACATGTGGTTTGGGTCCACTTTTTCATGGTTTGTGGAAACCTCAGTGTTTCAGTATGCAGCAATCAAATCATCTGAATGGAGAGATTTTTCTCATCAGGTCACATATCTACAAGCTTTGAACAGTTAATTAGAAGATTTTGTTATCCAAACATCTTTGACATTTACAATCTATCTGAAATGAAGTAAAAAAAAAACAAAAAAAAAAAACAAGACATTGTGATAGCAGATGAAAAATGTCTTCACTCCTCTGTATTCTTATTTTTTGATTCACCTGATTTCACCTTCAGGTCAAGAATTGTCCCGGAATTAACTATTACATTCATAATCAATCATTGACTGGTCGAATCTAAACATTTAAAATTTAAAGTCAGTACATTTATAAAATTTTATATTTTTAGTTGTAGGAATTAGGCTAAACAATGAAATTATGATAACAGTGATTTGCAGTTAATATTTTCTAGTCAATAGATTGATTATTTGACAGATCATTTTGGGTTTAGCCACAATGTTTTTACTTTAGGAGTTTGAAGTTCAACCTTTTCTGTCTCAACATGATTACATCTTAAAGTGCAGAACAATTTGATAAACAATGAAAAAGAAATGGCACAAACAACACAGCAGTGTTATATAGGTAACTGCCGTACAATACAACCCAAAATGACGCAAACATTTTAACAGGATACAAATAGATGCAATTAAATACCATCCAATAGCATACAATACAATATGAGACATTATATTATGTTAAATTGTGTTACATTTCATTATTTTACATTACTTACATTACGTTACCTTACATTACGTGATGTTACCTTGTGTAATTTGTAGTTATGTTACATTATGCTACATTATGTTAAGTGATGTTACAATATGTTACATTACATCATGTGACATTTCATTACGTTACATTTCATTACATAACATTACATAACATTACATGGAGTAATTCGAAGTTACATTACATTACATTAAATGACGTTACATTATGTTACCTTATGGTACAATACATTACATTAGTCACGTGACGTTACATTGCATTACATTAAGTGGCATTACTTTATGTTGCATTACTTTATGTTACATTATATTATGTGATGTTTCATTATGTTGCATTACATTACATGACGTTTCATTACATTACATTTCGTTATATGATGTTGCATGGTGTAATTCGAAGTTACATTACATTAAATTGTGTGACGTTTCATTGTTACATTACATTATATGACATAACATGGCGTAATTTATAGTTTTGTTACATTATGTTACATTATTTTAATTGATGTTACATTATGTCAAATTATGGTAAATTACGTTACATGGTGTAACGTAATTTGAAGTAACATTACACTGAGTTAAATGACGTTACATCATGTTACGTTACATTACGTTACATTACGTTACCTTATGTGACATTTCATTAAATTACATTACTCTACATTACATGGCGTAATTTGAATTTACGTTACATGATAATAGATGTTGTAATCTGAAGTTACATTACATTATGTTAAGTGACATACATAATGTTACATTACATTATATGACATTTCAGTATATTACATTACATTACTTGATGTTAACTGTCGTAATTTGAAGTTATATTACATCACGGTACAAAACGTTACATGTTGTAATTTGAAGTTACGTTACATTACTTTATGTGATGTTTCATCAATTACAAAATGTTACATGACGTTACATGATGCTTGGTTATAAATGGTTACAATACAGCATGATATGTTTAGATATTTTTTTTTGGTCCCAGTATGGTACAATTTGAAAAATAATGCTACAAACCAACGTGGTGCGATGTGATCATATCAGATCAGATGAGCTGATATTAGCCAAGACACAATACGATACAAATCACTACAAATATGATCCGATACAAAACATTTAATTGGCCCAATATAAAGAAATAAATACATTATGATAATGATAATGCAATGTGATAGCATTATTTTATTTAATTATAAGGCCTGTCAAGATTTATCATATTAATGCACTACATTTTTTCAATCACAATTAACAGCTCAATGGACAAGTCAAAAGTCACCTGAACCATGTGTTAACAAACAGATACCTTTTTACTGTTTACTTTTTTCCTTTTCAATCCATAACATGTTCATTTTTCCCTGGTATAACTTCATATTAAAGTATGTATCTGAAAAAATGACAAAAAACGGTTTTAAATGCAAGATAATAGAATTCTGTACATACAAAGACTACTTATTAAATCTGTGATGATTACTGATGGACTTGACAGTTATTTAGTCTTTCTCCATAAAACCAGCCGTGTTAGACATCGCAGAGCTATCCATACAGCTATAAAAGACAATTAGATGCCTAAATAATATTTAAGGTGGCATTATAAGGTCTTCTTTTTTCTTTAAGGTAAGAGGAAGGACTATAGAGTTGAGTCTAGATTATATTAATCACCAATTAAGTGCTTGTGGTATCGACTGTAATAGCCTAACTTCCGTCCTTTATTGATGTACCGTAAAACACTCTTAATGTTTCTGTACACGTATTCCATCATCTAATGTCATATTTAACATATGAGAGTGTTTCTTCATTAATTTAGATATTCAGTGTGAAAATTCTATATAATGCACCTTAAAATATGCTCATAAATCCTCTGTAGGGGAGTAAAGGCGAGGTGAGAAGCCAGTTAGAGGTAAAAGTCTGACACAGGTGTGACACAGACTACAGTGTTGATGGTGTGAAGTGAAAGCCTACATCAGAAAATTACCACCATCACCTGACATAACACCTCTCCAAAAGCTGAAACTCACACACACAAGCCTGCACAGAAAAAACAAACACGCCCAGGTGTGATATCAGTGTCTCTCTCTCTCTCTCTCTCTCTGAGCAGGCAGTAGGCCAAAGAGGGTTTTAACACGCTTAATGGGATTTCACACTCGGAAGTACACACCACGCACACACCAATGTTGAAGATAAACATGTCTGAAAGCTATGTGTGATCCCAGACAAACACACACTCACCCACACATGCACTCTCTCTGATATAAAGGGATTTGTCAGGCTCCCACATTGTACACATGCAAATCTAATGGACTCCACTATCCACACATACACTGCTCCTCACTCATTTCCAAAACAGGGATTCTGCTTTACACACCTGCCAGAAGGGAAACAGGCACACTCAGGCGGCTGTATCCTCAGTACAAATCTGCCATCAGACATCCGCCCAGCCTCAGTGTTGCATTAGCACTGCAGCGCTCACTGTCACCTGTTACTCTTCAGGTGAGCACCACGCTAAAAACCCAGCTTTTACTGTAAAATGCTTCCTGCTTGAAGAGCTTTAGAGGCATTTCTGAGGCGCTTTCTTTCCTCTTTCACAGAAGAGGGCAGCTGTAGTAAGACCGCTCTCACAGCCGTTACTACACATCCCAGCGGTGACTCAGAAATGTGTCAAAATGTTCAGAGGAACTTCTCAAACTGCTCCTGCACTGCAATCCATTTCTCCACTGTTCATTTATTGCTTTGCCAATACATGACTAAATACAGAGCGTCTGGCGGAGCTTCAGAGCTGCAGTACAGGGAGGTAGCAGTGCCTGATAAAAGCGGAGTGAATAGCTGTGTTGAGGGGAACCTGTGAGTGATTGGAACATGCCGAACAATACAGATCCACAGCAGGGAGGGGACAAAACGCTGCAGGAGCAGGGGGAGAGGTTTTCACTGACATGTTGACACCGTTTTTTATGACCCTGGATCGCTGTTGGAATTTATTGTAACAGCCAAATTAGACAACAGCAACAGATCAAATTAGGAGTGGATGATGACATTTGCATATTGACCGGCTTTAATTCAGAAGAATTTAATATTTTGGGTGCCAGATGAGCTCAGTTGGTAGAGCAGGTGCACATCACTCTCTCCCCATATTCCCTGTCTCTCTTCAAAACCTGTCTAATAAAAGCCCAAAAAATTACCTTAAAAGAAGTTTAAGATTTCATGCTTCCATTATCTCAATTAAAACTATACTTTTCCTTTATTTTTACAGGCACTGCCAGATGGTAGCATGCATCTAAAAAGCTGTTCACCACCGTTAAATCAGTGGTTTTCAAACTTTTTTTGCCCAATGTACACCTAAGGTTACGTCAAAATCTCAAGGCACACCATATTTAAACTGATACAAAATAGAATTTGAAATGATGTTGCAGTCAAGGTAGCCTGTAAGGGGGGATAAAGGAGAGAGCTTAGTGGGGCCCAGCCAACTGGGGGATCATGAAGATGGCAAAAGGTGGCAAAAATGGGTTAAAAGTGATGAAAAAAACATGTCAAAAATGAGCAAAAAGTGGCAAAACAAAGTCAGAAATTGGCAAAATTGCAAGGCCAAACAATGGGTTTAAATTGGCAATAACTTGTTGAAAGTGTCAAAATAGTTGTATAAATGGTTTACTAGTGGTCAAAAAGGATTAAATGTTGTAAAAAGGTGGTAAAAATTGGCTAAAAGTGACAAAAAGGGCAAAATTGGGCATTAAAGTGATCAAACAAAGGCGAAAGTGGGAAAAAATAGGAAAAAAGGAGGAAAAAATGGGTTGAAAGTGGCAAAAAGGTGGCAAAAAAGACCATAAGTGGGAAAAAAGGTTAAAGTTGCTAAAAGGTGGTAAAAAGGGGTTAGAAGTGATGGGAAAAATGGCCAAACAACAGCAAAATTGGGGACAAAGTGGCAAAAAGGTAATGAAAATCATTTAAATGTGACAAAAAGTTACAAAAAAAGTGGCAAAAATGGGTCATTGTGGTTTTTCTTTGGGAGGCCTGGTTAAAGTACTTGCTATAAAGTTGTAGTATATATTTATTATTATAGGTTATAATAAATTTGACCACGGAAAAACCTCTCACCTTCATAGATGTCACGTCTTTTTACAGAGTCTATTACTTTTGGATCTTTCTGACTTTCCAGATCTGGTATTTGATAAAAAAATTCACACAGTCAAACCTTGCACACCAAGTCTGATGCATTTGAAATGTATTCAGGGATGCACAACATTATCGGCATGATATTGAAACTGCATATATTAGCTTAAAAAGAGAATTATCATATCAGTAAATATGAACATTTCAAATAAGTTAGTGGAGTTGACAAATAGATCTACACCAGCTGAATTCTTTTTCTTTGTCCATCATCATTCCTAATACTTTAAAGTGTGTTTTAAGGACTGAAACTTGTTAACTTGGTCATCCTCAAACTTTAACTGAAGTTTTAGGTCTGAAATACATTTTGAGGTCAGTATCTACATCCTTGTCAGCAAATATATTTATCAAAATAATGTCTAAATATCTGCATATTGGATATCTGCAAAATATATATATATTGCATTTATTTTCAAATCAAAAAATTGCAGTACAAGGAAAAATGGTCTCAAACTACAAAGAAAAAAAAAACAGAGAAGATGATTCTGTGGCTTTTTTGCTCCTTAAAATCAGAATAAGAAAACAGACGGCGTCCATTCACTCCTGACAGAGCACTTCATATGTATGTTATTTGCACAAGCATGTGAGTCACAGTGCTGTGCCAAGTTGGAAAGAGAGAGTTCAACTTTCAATTTGGTGTCTTTGTGTCTTTGAGAACAAATTTTGTCCTTTTTCTATGATTGATGGTTTTTTACATGTGGCTGTTTCAGATGGAAAAAACCTGACATAGTGTGCTAAGGCCTTAAGGCTATGTCTTGGCTCCTACCACTTAGCCCTACACCTCTGTTTGGTATTTTTAAAAAGGAACCCTGCATGATCACACAAGTTCATCTCATTGGATAGATATTTGTGTCTCTCATATGTATATTGAACTAAAAAGAACTCACCAGACATCCCAGATATTTGCATTTTGAATGAATTTGAGCTTATAAACTCACCAGGGGGCCGCCATGTTTTTGGCGGTAGTGTGTGATGTCACTAGCACCGTTGCTATGCAGTAACTTGTTTTCTAGACTGGCAGTACGTTTTGCTGCTTGCAGCTGTTGCTGCCATAACAGCTTTCTTACCGGGAACAAGTTTGCTGTGTGTTGGCGTTGTCTCCCTGCTGTCAAAGCTCCGTCATTCCTCCTAAGTTTTCCCTCGATAAACTTCCCTACAAGTGACTGGATTCAGTGTATAGTGGAAGTGTGCCCGTAGTTTTTCAAAATAAAAGCATTATGTACAAACAAAGGGAGTTTCTCCAAAGAAATGCTAATTTGGGCTTTTACTTTCAAAAGCGCAAATGGGAAGTGTTTCCGTACTGTGAACATTTTGAACCGTGGGGAAATAGAAAGCTTCATAAACAGTGGAAGTTTGGGGAACAACTTTATTAAACAGACACATTTTAGCTTTTAGTGCCACAGTGCCAGTGCAGCCTCCTGGTGAGATTATAATTATAATTACTCAAAATGCAGATATCTAGTGAGTTTTTTTAGTTCAATATACATATGGGAGATACAAATATCTATCCAACAAGATTAACTTGTCTGATCTGTTCCTTTTAAGTCTAGTGGTAGGGTGTCTTGATTCCTGTTGGAAAAGAAGTGTAGGGTGAAGGCAGCACACTCAAAATTAGGTTTTATGCTAACTCTCCCAGAATGCCTTACTTATCACGGGCAATGCATTATGGTCTGTCTGGTTTCAAACAAGCATTGCTATAAGATGCTTGTAGAAATGTCTGGTATTGTCGAGAACATCGGAGGATGACTGGCTGGTCAATATGACTTAAGAGGAAGAACTGTAGAGCAAAGTCGGGTCTGCTTGACCTGATTGGTTGAAACGTTGGCTTTTTAAATGATTTGGTCATTGTAACAGGCTTTTTGTGTGTTTTCTTTTTTGTTTTTGACATTTTTTCTGTTTGGAAGGCCTGGTTTCCTCTTTTTATATTGTCTGGAATGTCATAGCATCTATTTATGTAAATTCTGTTAACATCCACTGATGGTACCTCAGGATCTCTGTCCCATTTCAGGGGGGAGATTTCACCACTACCTCTTATAACTAAATTATTTCAAGGTGGAAGGGCACATTACAAAGTGAGCAGTAGGTAAAAGTTCGAAATGAGACTGAGCTTTATATTCAGTTTGAGCTGTGGCCACTCCTCTTTACCAATGCTTCACTAATGCATCAATTAAGGATTTATACATGTAGTTATATATGGCTAATAAATTAGACAATAAGGCTTTTATAGTTGCAAGTTAAATACTTACTAATGCTCTACTGATGCACCAATAAGCATATATATCTATGTTTATAAATGGCATATACACTAACAATGCTTTACTAATAATGAGTTCAACATTTACTTAGAATTTTCTGTGTTACAGTGTGTAGTTATGGTGTGGCTTTACTCTGAGGATGCATTTATCAGTTCATCAGATGTTTTTTGTCCAAAAAGCTCAACAGCGAGATTCAACTGATGCCAAATCTTTTATGAAGAGGCACATTTGTCCTGGTACTGTTTCTCATGTTGTCTCAAAGGTGCTGATCTCAGAGACAACAAAAGCACAAGTCGAACATCAAAGGAACAATAGTTTGAGCTTTGTGGGGATATGCCCTTGTGTACTTGTGGTTTAGTGTGAGCTTTGACTAACCCTCTTTTAATTACTTCCTCTAGCTCTGCTGTTTTATGCTGAAACAGTTCAATGACACCAGACTGGAGAACAAACACCACCAAGAGTTTCTGCTCATGTGTTCTTGTTTCAAAGACACGGTGGATGGATGGATGGAGACCAAGTTGCCAGTGCTTGGTGGATAAAAGATGTGGTTCTTTGAAGGCCACTAGATGCTGGTTCCAAAAGTGAGTGAGTCCGAATGTTTCAGTTTACTTACCCTTTCAAACTATTTTCAGCCTTATAGTTATCTATTACTAGAGTGTACAGGCTGCTAGCTGTGTGTTATGTTCAAGACTGGCTAATTCAGTCACTACACCTGCGTTTCTGCCGCTGTTGCTTCTTTTTTCCTCATTTAAAATACTGCCTGGATTTGGCCAGCTCTTGTGTACGGCCTCTGATGTAAAGTTTTACTATTTCTTTTTCTATTATTTTTAACCATTTGTTTATTTATTCATCTATTTTAGGTAAGAGAGTCTAATTATCATAGCACACTTTATGGACTATAGCATTTGGCCACGCCTGTGAATAATTGAATTCAGGTGTTTTAATTAGATCCGTTGCCACAGGTGTGTAAAATCAAGCACTTAGCCATGCAGTCTCCATTTACAAACATTTGTGGTACAAAATAGGTCATTCTGTAGAGCTCAGTGATTTCAAGTGTGGTGCTGTGATAGATGCCACCTGCCGGATATTCCACAGTCATCTGTAAGGGATATTATAAGAAAGCGGAAGCGTTAAGGAACAACAGTACTCAGCCTCAAAGTGGAAGTGGGGTCAACGACTGCTAAGGTTCATGGTCCAGTTCAGTCCAGTGTCAAGCGTTGGATGGAGAGCCCCCCAGCATTAACAGCAAAAATGTGGTCTGTGGAAGGATTACGCTTCTCTTGCCGTGCCTGACTTTAATTTTTGAAGCTGGGCCGTATGAGGTATGTAGCCTCCAGTGATTTCAGTGAGCATTGCTCCTTTAAGTAGGACTCACTGGTTGTACTCATCAGGAAGCTAGGCTATACAGTGTAACAGATGGGTACAATTTCTCCACAGAATATATGAAGTTTTTTTTGTGAGAATGGGCCAAAAAACAATGTTTGCTCAAAATGTACGCACTATTGACAACTTCTGAAGCGTTTTTGACAATTATCCAGAAAGCCTCTGTGTTTTTGTCACTATTTTGTAGTGCAGGCAGTGGCTATCAATTACATGCACTTGCATTTTAAAACAGTGACAAAAACAGAAAGGCTTTCTGGATATAAAATAAAATGCTTTAAAAAACTGATAGTATGTACATTTGAGCCAACATTATTTTGTGGCCCATTTTTCATCAAAAATTTGCTGAATTCCAAGGAGTAACTGTAGCCATCTGTTATGCTCATTAGCCTAACTTCATTGGTGGTGTAACCAGCGAGTCCTTTCTTAAAGCAGCAATGCTCATTGAAATCACTGGAGGCTAGTGCCACTTCTACTGCTACATACCTCATACGACTCAACTTCAAAATACTGAAATATCCCTGTTAAGCCCGAGCCTCTTCTATTAGGCTACTGCTCAAAATTTCCAGCCCATCTTTAAATGAGTATTACTCTGTGACTGCATGGTCTATTTGAATGATCAAGGTACCATTATGAAGAGGGCACTTGTGAAATTTATTCAGAAGAGTAAATATATGTATATATGTTACTGGATAAGAGAGAATCAAATTGGCAAATGAAAAATCATTCAATTTTTTCAAAAATTTCCCCTATTTTTCTTTTTTTTTCAATTTTAGCATATATATCTCATGGAAATAATGCAGTTGAAGTCCAAAAATCTCCGGTAGGCCAAAGCATCACATTTTGACATTACCTCTTTCAAATTTCATGCCTAGAGGGTTATAAGGACAAAATAAGAGAGATTAAGTAAAAAATATCCAGGCGAAATCCCCTCTTGTGTGATTTGGGCACAATTTGGCACAATCTCTGCCATTTGAAAAATCACAGGTATCAACCTTTTTTTTACTCATATGCCATTATAGGTGGTCACTGCATCATAGAATTCCCTTTCCCCCCCTCAAATCGCCCAGACCTCCATATAGTTCCCTTTCAAAGGAAGTCTTACAAAGGAACTAAAGTTTGACACCAAGAGGAACAGATTTATTTTCAATTTCACAAAAAACAACACAAAACTAGAATGGCCATCTGAGGCGGCAGACCCACGCCTAAGGAACTGACGCTCCCATTGATTATTATGGTGTTCAAAATTTCGAAGTCCGAGAAAAAACGAGCGGGTGCGCTGATCATCACCAAAACCTAATTGATTCTTCCCTGTCACTATCCCAACATTCCCTGAAAGTTTGGTGAAGATCCGACTTTCCATTCTGGAGTTATCTTGTACACATACAAACAAACAAACAAACAAAGATACGGAACCCTTTACAGAACCCCCTGCCGATGTCATCGGCATGAGTAATAAAGAGCAGAAAACTAAAAGAAACTGATGAAACAAATGGAAACTGCACAAACATGACTAGAATTTTCTGTAGAGGCTGGGCTTTCAAATGAGACCATGTTTGTGCCTGTAGTACCAGGCATCATCCCACAGGGGGCGGAAGTGTCTGACTACATAGCACCACAGCCACTTTGATATGTGGTCATTGATTTGAGTCCTTTTTGAGTTGGATGTGGTGTAGGAAAAAATGCTTTATTTTGCCTTGTAGCTGAGCTGTGTACCATGACTATTTTTGTGCAAAAAATAGAGTTCACAAAGCAAGTTTGTTTGGATCAAGGTGAGCAGGATCAAATTTGGTCCTGCTAGGGCTTAAGAGGTTAATGCTTCAGCATACCAATGCATTTTGGACAATGCTATGCTTCCAACTTTGTGCCAACAGTTTGGGGAAGGCCCTTTTCTATTCAAACCCCGCTGAGCACCTTTGGTATAAAGTGGAACAGAGTTTGCAGCCAGGCATTCTCATCAAACATCAGTAAGACTGAACGGGCACAACTTCCTAAAATCTTGTGGAAAGCCTTCCAAGAAGATTTGAGGCTAAAGGCCAAAAAAGTAAATGTATTTGTTGGTGTTATCGTCAGGCATCCAAATACTTTTTTCCATATAGTGTATATCTTGAGGATGTGTAAGCTCCATATGGCAAAAATATATGGTACTACAGAGCAGACTTGGGCTTGAATACAGGGGCAACTTACATGTAGGATTTTACATTTTTTGTGTCTGGCATTAGAAGTCAGATGGTATGACGATCTTCTGACTGTTCTTACATGAACACAGCTACAGGAAAGAAGCAAAAGGACCGATCAAGAGATCAGATATATAAGTCCTTTATGTGACAGCAGATGTGTGTGCAAGCACATTGTCTTCTCCCAACTATCTTCCCTGTCTGGTTTGTAACTGATGTCATCATGGCTTCACAGTGATTAAACACCACCCATTTCATGAGGTTACACATAAATTTCATTGAGCTGTTTTCTGGTCTAACTGCACTCTAACCTCTGTGACTCCAAGCCGACTGAACAGTGAATCTCCACAAAAAGCAAAAGCTTTCAGAGCCACTTTTCATGTCTCCAGGCATTGAGAATATGAAACTTATAAGATTGATTTTGTCTTGAATTATAGCTGTAAGAGCCCATTTGTTTGGACAGATTATACTCTAAAGCAGGAGTGTTGTGGATCAATCCAATGTTCCTCCAGACGTCTGAGTGAAGCAGACGGATCTGATTCCAAACAACTAGCTCTCCTATTGTCTTTTGAGCCTGTAGTAAAATATGGGGGCTCTGCACTGAGGGAGTGAGGGCGAGAGTGAAGGAGAGAGAGTTATAGAAAGCAGAGCTTATGTGCTCTGGGAGGTGGAGCGTGTTATGGCCTGTCTGAAAACTTCTGCAAAGTTTGGCTTCAGAACTTCAACAGACAAATGACCAAAGCTACATACCATAACTCATCGAGGAAAGCATCAGTTTACTACTACTCTCTCTCTCTCTCTCTCTCTCTCTCTCTCTCTCTCTCTCTCAGCGAGAAGCAGCTGAAGAAGCACCGCTCAGACACCTCAAGCTGTTAATTTCCTTCCTGTCTCGATTCAAGCAGCCAACTGTGAAATGTTATAAAAGGAACATCAGCGTGTCCACTCAACACATGAACAGATACGCACATGTAAGCACCAAACAAGCCTGCAAAATCACTTCTTCTCATGTGCCGCCTCTTCCTGGTAAACACATTATGCTTAAAAGTATTTATACCACCCTGAACTGTACCACCTGTGCGTGTTTGTGCGCTTCACGCCAGCTTGTGTTGTCTGTTGTGTGCTTGTGTGTTGTTGACTGATTTTGGGAGGTCGGGCCTAATGGAAATGCTGCTCCCCTGTTATCCCGGTTCCTGCTGTGCTGACAGACACAGAGACAACCTCTGCTGTGATGGTGGGAACAGAAATTGAGATAAATGATGAAAATAACAGAACACCATGAAACATTTTTTTTGTCCCTGTCTTAGTGTAGCAGACTGTCCCCAGTCCGGTATAAATACTAACACTTTGAGTACTTCAGCTTGGTCAGAGAGATGAAATATGGGCGATGCAGGCACCTCTGGAGTCATTTCAGGATACTGTCCCATAACTTTATGTTTGGATGTGAGGTAAGGTGAGCTTAGGTTAACTTTTATAAGGAGTTTTAAAGTCTGCTTGGACTGGAGGTAATGGATCTTGGGGCACAGGAGTTTAGTTCTCACATAAATCAAGTGACTTTCACAAAATGTAACGGTTTTAAAGTTCATAAAATTCATAAGGTACATAATAAAGGTATGTTAGTGGAGCAGTTGTTCTTCTTTGGAAGCTTCAGGCAAAACACGATAAGAGGCCCTTCGCTGTTCACCTAAAGGCAAAGCAAAACAACTATATCAATAGAGAACTATTTGGGAACCATATGTGGAGTCAAACAACAGAACAATTATAGCATTAATGGTGGTGGTGGGGGGGGGGGGGTCTGGCTGCAGACATTCATCTCTGACAGCCAGTCTCACAGAGTGTTCAGCTGAGACACTGTTTATCTCAGAAAGGAAGTTCTGTAATTCGCCAGTACAACATATTTCCAGTTTTAGATTTTTAAAAATTCAAATTTATTGATAATAAACGTCTGGCAGTGACATTCATGGAATAACCACACAGTGAACATTACAGACCAAGCATGAAAAAAAAAAGATCAGAGGTCTACCTTGGGATTAAATTATGTATAAATCTGTTTTACCAGTAGTAACATGAACGTTGGCTCACTTTAGCTTAGTTAACTGTAGCTAAAGCTAATGTAGTAACATAGATAATGTAGCTACTTAGCTTATATAACTGCTTTGTGAGCTTAGCTTTTGCTAAGTTAGCTACATGACAACATGCTTTGTGGCTCTGTTATAGCTAAATTAGTTTTGGCAACAAGAGCTTCAACAAATGTAGCAAAATCTAATTTAGCTATGTAGATACAAGGCTTACATAGCTGCTTTTTGAGCTTAGCTTTAGCCATGTTAACTACATAGCAATGTAGCTCTGGTAGCTATGTGCCTACATGAATAACATAGCTGCCTTGCTTACATGACTGCTTTGTGATGTTAGCTACATAACTACGTCGGTAGGTCAACCATAAAACTCTGTTAGCAATGCAAGCTTTCGAAAATGTAGTAAAAGTTAATTTAATTATGTAGCTACATAGATTACATAGTAGCTTAGATTTAGCTATGCTAGCTACATAGCTCTGTTAGCTAGTTCAGTTATGTAGCTCAGTCATCTATAGCTAAGTTAACTTCAGCAACAAGAACTGAAGCAAATGTAGCAAAAGCTAACTTATCTAAGTAGATGCATGGCTCATAGTTGCTTTGTTAGCTTAACTTTAGCTGTATTAGCTACATATTTACATAGCTCTGTTAGCTATGTAGTTATGTTATCTATATCTATAAAGCTAATGTAGCTATATAGAAAACACTGACATGTAGCTCATGTGAGCTTAGCTTTAGCTATGTAGCTCTGTTATTGATGTAGCTCACACAGCCAATGGATCTACGTTAGCTACACTTGCTATAAGAATGTCTTCATGGGGAATGGACTTTTATCATTAAACACTTCCAAAAGAGCCATGTTTTTAGCTGTTTACAACTATGCCAAGGGTTCAAAGTGCAAAAATAAATACATTCTTATTTCTGGAGCTACTTTTGTGTCCATGAAGTAGCGGAGAAATTCATGAAAAAAAAAAACAAATTTGAAAAGAAAAATGCAGCAGGTAGGAATGAAAAAAAAGTCTACATACTGAAAACGACTGCAAAAGTCTGTGACAACACTTCTGTATGGTCCATTTCCACATATTTTTTAGATTCTAAAGCAGCTCAGCTAGCCTCTTAGTGCCACACTAGCCTGCTCTAGACTCTGTCTCCCATCATCTGACTAGACAACACTAGGAGGTCTGCTGGACTGTGTGATATGGATCCCCTCCATATTAGGTAAATTGGTTTAACTGTGGAAAAAAATTAAAACTTTCTGTAAAGTTTAGGGATCATACTGACTGTATGTAGAAATTCTCAGATGATAATTGCAGCATGCAGGTCCGTATAAAGCTATAGAGAACTAAGTTTCCCATTCATTCAACAACCCACTTGTTGGTGTCTACCACACCCTCACACATATTTCTTATGTGATTTTAATTTACCTTGTACACCAACGTTGACTGTCAACTGGGTTGACAGTCAATGATTTCTGAAGGGTTCCTGTGCCCATGCAGTGATTTCCAGCACAGAATCAGGCCTGTTTTTAGTGCAGTGCTACCTGAGGGCTTTATGATCACGAGCATCTAATATTGACCTCCAGCCCCGTCCCTTGAGAACAGATTTTCCAGATTCTCTGATTTTGTGATGATATGTACTGTAGATAGTGGGATATTCAAAGTCTTTCCAATTTTAAAACATTTTTCTCAAATTGTTCTTTGATTTTTAGACATAGTTTTTTCACAGATTGGTGAACCTCTACCCATCTTTACTTCTGAGAGACTCTGCCTCTCTAAAACATCCTTCTATGCCCAGTCATGTGACCTGTTGCCACCTAATTAGTTGCAAAATGCTCCTGCAGCTATTTTTCATCAGTACCACTTACTTTTCCAGCTTCTTCTTCCCCCATCCCCACTTTTTTGAGACATGTTGCTGGCATCAAATTCAGAATTTGTTCATATTATTCATGGAATGATAAAATATTTTTATAGTTTTAATATCTGATATTTTGTTTATGTTTAATTGGGATGTGACAATTTTTGCATTCTGTTTTTCTATTAACATTTTACACTGTGTCCTGACTTTTTTGGTAATTGGGGTTGTAACTTTCACAATGACATTAGTTTAAGTCGAATTATAAAGCCATCAGTACTTATTTATTTTTGATCAGGCAACTGCAAAGTCACATTTGCTTTATTCTCTCCTCTTTATTTTGTAACCCTTTCCTAGTAACGTTAGTGTCTCCAGAGGTATTGATGAAATCTTAAAAGATGCTTTCTGCACTAGACTGTTTAATGGAAAGTCTCCTGTCAATCCAACATCAGTTAAACTGAGAAACTGGTGACATCAGATGAAATAAATCATATAAACGTTGCTCTTAAGTTAAATCTAGCAGTGCAAATTTTGGGCCTTCACCAAGTCATGAGGTATTTTAGAAAACACTGCATTAATGCACAGAATAAGATACTTAAGCTCAAGTGTAGTGGATTCTGAAACAGATCATTTCTAACATCTTATTTTTGGAGTTTGGGCTCCTTCAAGAGGTCCGAGATGAATCTCAGGGGACTGATGATGAATAGTACAGAGAGGGAACAAGTCTCACTAAGCAAAAATGTGTTCCCCAATTTATTTTCATCTCATTTTTTCCAAATCTAAGCTTTTTTCCTCTCTTAGAAATCATAACGGGATAGTTTGGTCCTCAGACAATCACTCAAATAAAGCCACTTTTTAGTAAAACAGTTAACAACACAGTGTCGTGTCAGCTGGAGTGTATGTCCCTCTGCAGCCAGAACAGCTCAAAGCCTCCTTATTTCCAAGTAACGCAGCTTTTTTTGTGGGTAGTATCAAATGTCTGAAAGTTTATTGTGCTGAAACTTTAACTTAATAGTTGGATTGGGTCGCCTATCTGTGAGGTTTGAATCAACGACACATGAGGAGTGGCTGCACCATTAAAGTCTGCAGAGAATACACTCCCAGACTTAACAACCAAAAAGACAGACAGAATCAGCAAACAAGCCCAAAGGAGAAGGGAGAAGGCAGGATTGAGCAAACAGTCAACATGAAGGAGGAAACTCTAGGATGGAATATATGGACAATCAGGGGGCAAAGAGACACAGTAGTGGATAATTAGGGATGGGGCAGACACAGAATAGAGAGCAGGAGGAGCATCACTTAGGAGACAGCGACAACAGGAAGTGATTTCAAAATAAAACATAAGATAAATGTGAAAATATGCAAGGAAAACAAAATAACCACAGCCACTTGACTGCTTGTGGCATACTTGTACTCACAAAGTTTAAAATAGGATATGAAATACATAATACAGGACATTTTTGGGCATCTGAAATGCTTGACAGTCCTCCCTCTCACCTGTCTGGCCTCAGCTTCAACCCTTACCCCTGTCCGACCTCTCCAGCTCTAAAGATGACACAATATCAGAGAGCATAAACCGTCAGCTTACTGTTAATCATCGGCTTAGAACTGTCACACTGATTTCATATCTAGACTTACTCATTCTGTGATTAAAGAAGCTTTCTGTTAGTCAGTACACATCAGGTGTTGCTGGTTTTTGCTCTAAATATAGATAAATGTATGCTGTGTATACTAAAGCAGCATGTTCTCACTCACAAATCATTATAGCAGTTGGATCTGTGAAATAAAGCTTCAAAATACAACGGTTAAGGTACCACTCCTGCACATGCAGGACTGTGTGGTCATGCTTTTGGGCATGTTCTATCGTCATGTTGTTAAAAGGCTTAGTTAATAGAAAAGAAATGCTTCAAATTCTCCACATTGCACTGCAACGCATCATTACAAAAATGTAGTCATTGCAGATGCTTGTTTATTTTCCTCCCTGCAGCTGGACCGACAGTAAATACTCAAATAATAATCCATTTCCATTCAAACACGGCTGCTTTCAATGCATTTCAATAATAGTATTTTTGAATGCTGCAGAGTTTCCTGTCTTTATGATAGCGCTACTTACATGTGACGCTGCTCAACCACCCAGATCCTCTTTTAAGACTAGGCTGGCATGTGAATATGGAAGCACTCAGGAGTCTTCAGAGTGCAGTCTGCTGACAGAAACCCAGAGATCTGAAGAGAGTCAGGGGGATTTAGAAAATCAAGTACTGCTGGGCTCACTAAATATCGATCATTACTAGGGATGCAACGATATCAAAATCTCACGGTACGATATCATCACGGTATTAAGGCCACGGTACGGTATTATTGCGGTATTGTCAAAAAAAAAAGATGACTTGGAAAAAATGTCATGGTGTGGAAAATTAAGTGCCAGGAATGTTCAGGATAAAACACACTAACTGTAATTGAACACAAACGATGGTCTGGCAGTGTCTGCAAACAGTTTTTTGCATGTTCGTCCTGTTTACTCCTCGATCGTTTTTGTTGACCGCAAAACCAAAATGCGTTGATACTTCTGATTTAAACTTCACTAGGTTCCACAAGTATAATTTTTTGGCTCTGCTCCCCCTCCATGCTTTCTGCCATGTCTTCCTATACTGCACAGGGGATCATGGGAGATGTGGTTTGCTTCTCAGACCGGCCCACTCAATAGCGCTAGAAAAAACTACACAAGCGGGAGTACTCCAAATTCTTCTTCTCCTTTTTATTTGCGCCAGTGTAGACGCTGCAGGGCGTATTACTGCCCTGCGAGTTCTTTTTCGATACCGTCACATGCCACAGTATTATTGCGAGAATTTTGAAACCGCGATACCACGATATTTTCAATACTGTTACATCCCTAATCATTACTATGAAACAGAACAATCATGGAGCAAACGCATCATACGAAGCACAGAAAATAAATGAACTAAGAGCTCTAAGTGATCAATTTGCAAGAAACAGCCCAACAATGTGCTTCCTAAAAGTTCTGTTAGTTTGAGTCAATATAAAATTCCTTTTAATGACACAGGAGGCTACCTGTCACATTTCAGCTCACATTTAAAATCCTAACAGGGTGATCTGAAGTTCATTTCCCTCATTAAATAAGAGATGTGTGAAAGTGAGTGAAGGAAAGAACCTCTCTGTGACCTTCCTGTCATGTGTTTGAACTCAGTTTCAGCATTTTTATGTGATGTCTAAGATATCGTAAGCTTTGGTGTTTTTAGATTTCCCTCAATTTGTCTCCCAGGTGTGTTTTTATACAACCCACTTGTGGTGTCTACTACACCCTCACACATATTTCTTATGTGATTTTAATGTACCTTGTACACCAATATGAGTAAATGAATGGAAAAAGAGAAATAAAGCTGTTTGATTTCAATTTGTAACATTTATCAAAAATCTTTTTGAACACAAGTAAAAAAGGAAAAACCCAGATGGAGGTCTGGAAGTCAGGCACAGAGAGGACAGCAGTGTTTCTGGATCATGCTCACATATGGCTTCTTTTCATGATACAGCTTTAACTTGCATTTGTGGATGGCATAGCCAACTGTGTTGACAGTCAATGATTTCTGAAGGGTTCCTGAGCCCATGCAGTGATTTCCAGCACAGAATCAGGCCTGTTTTTAGAGAAGTGCTGCCTGTCCTCTCTGTGCCAAAGCTCATTTAACATGGACTGAGGCAAAATGGAAAACTGTTCTGTGGCTAGATGAATGAATATTTGAAATTCTTTTTTGGAAACCATGGACGTCGTGTCCTGTGGGCGAAAGGCGAGAAGGTCCATCCAGCTTGTTATCAGTGTGCTGTTCCAAAGCCTGCATCTCTGATGGGATGGGGTTGCATTAGTGCCATGGCGTGGGCAGCTTACTCGTCTGGAAAGGCACTATCAATGCTGAGAAGTAGATAGAGGTTTTAGAGCAACATGTGCTCCCATCCAGACTCTCTCAGGAAGGCCAGGCATAATTCAGTAAGACAGTGCTAAACCACATACTGCATTTATCACAACAGCATGGCTTCATAGCAGAAGAGTCAGAGTGCTGAACTGGCCTGTCTGCTGTCCAGACCTTTCACTAACAGAAAACATTTGCCACATTATAAAATTAAAAATTCCTCTCCCAAAACTCCAGCAGCTGGTCTCCTCATTTCCCAGACATTTACAGACTGTTGCTAAAGGAAGAAGGGGTGCTATATAATGTTAAACAAGGCCCTGTCCCTGCTTTTTTGAGATGTGTTGCTGCCATCTAATTCAAAATGAGCTACTATTTATCATGAAATGATCAAATGTCTCAGTTTCAACATCTGATATGTTGTTTATGTTCTATAATGAATAAAATATGGGTTAGTGACATTTACATTCTGTTTTTATTTACATTTTACACAGCGCCCCAACATTTTTTTTTTGGAATTGGGGTTTTATTGTAATCAGGAAGCAAGCAGTGAAAAGGGGGCTAGGGAGCTTTTTCAGGTCTAACAGGCCTTGAACCTCCAGCATGTATCAGCTCTTTATTGAGACAGAGTAGACATAAAACAGCAACTTTTAACCAGTGTTACTCAACCCTGCTCAGCTGAAGGGCCAAATTGTTGAAAAATCTAAGGGCGTAATCTCACCAGAGCTGTTTGGTCTGCTTTAGGGGGCTTTCACACCTGAAGGTCTGGACCAAGGTCCATGTTTTTGATACATTGTATACATTTGGTTCGGTCTGTTTGGGTTTCACACTGTCGTTATTGCAACTGGACTAACGGTACCGTCATCAACTACGTGGTTTGCGTGTCTCTGTAGTTTACATTGATTGGTCATTTGGCCGGCGGGTGTCAGACATAAACATGTTCAATAACGCGAGTCTTGAATGTTGTAAACAATGAATGAAATCGTCATTCCTACCATCATATTATTGTTGATTTTCTACTACCAAAAGCGACAACTTGAAGAGCTGTACATAAGGCTGGTCTGAGTTCATCATATGAGTTTTATCATTAGACGACAACTTTATCATCGTCGACAGAAAAGGAGAAGAAAATATACAATCCTGCGAGCCACTGCAACACCGACTCAGGAGAGAAGGTATGTGTTGTAAAACTCTTGAAAAGATGAGCTGTCAGTGATGAGGTATTACTTCATCTACAATTTTATGAATTTTTCCATGCTTGGACATCTCCATTTAACATAATAACGCACACTTCTACTCCTCGCGTGACGTAAAGCAGCTACCGTTAGCCCACACTGTCCAGGCTGCTGGTTAATTTCAGTCCGTGAGATGTTGTGGGCTCATTTTGTTATGGTGAAGGAGTTCCTTTGCCGGTAGTCATGTCGTAATTTCCTGTCATTGATATGAAGGTCCGAACCTTTCAATATAATGCTTTCACACTGGGCATGAACCGGACCATGGTTCCGTTTGGTCCAGACCGAGACCACCTCTTTTGGTCGGACCAAAGTCCGGCTGTTTGGTCCAGACCACGGTCCAGGGGAGGTTTCACACCTATCATTTTGGTTCGGACCAAACAGAAAAGTCAGAAAGTCCGGACCAAACGACGTAGGTGTGAAAGCCCCCTTTAACAAACTCTGGTCCGTTTTCCCGGATAGTCTGGTTCGTTTGGAGTGGTGTGAAAGCTCACACGAACTCTGGTGTGGACCAAACAAGCGGAATCTGGTCCACTTGAAAACAGGGGGTCTCAGTCTGCTTCCAACTGAACCCTGGTGTGGTTCGTTTGAGGTGTGAAAGCAAAGCAGAGCAACTTGTGAACCAAAGACAGGAAGTGGCATAAAGTGTAATGATATAAGGATTTATGTGTGATTTAATACACTCAAATACATGTCAGTACCTCGCTTGGCGTCTGTGTAGCCATGGCAACACGTCGTAGTCCGTGCTTATTTATTCGTCTCTACAAAATAGGTATACAATGGAGAAAATTGGGTAAGGGTGGCAAAAATGGGTGCAAAGTCACAAAAAATTATTGAAAAGTGACTGAAGTGGTCAAAAAAAGCTGTAAAAAGGTGGGAAAATGGGGTAAAAGTGGCGTTTAATGGCAAAAGGCAACTGAAATGGGCAAAAAATTGCAAAGTAGCGGGATAAAAGTGGCTAAAACTGATGAAAAAGGGCAGAAATGGGATAAAAGTGGCCAAAACTGTCAAAAAGTTGCTAAAAGAAGTGGTAAAAATGGGATAAAAGCAGCAGAAATAGATTTAAAGTGGCAAAAATGTAAAAAAAAAAAAAAAAAAAGGAAAAAATAAAGCTTGACAATTACCTTTGACCATTAAAACCTACTGAATAAATGTGGGAAACATACTAGTTAATGTAAATTTGCAATGATAAATTTCTGTGGTCAAAGTTTAAAAGACTAATACTTCAAATTAAGACATAAAAGAGCCACCGATTACCACAAAAGAGCCACATGTTGCTCAAGAGCCACACGCTGAGAATCACTGTTTTAAAACCCTCTGCTTTGAAGAATAGCTGAGATAAACCAGGTTTCAGTGGCACACTTGGGGCTGCTGACAAGAATTTAACAAAAAGGCTCATACTATGCTCTGATCTCATTTATTCCTGCAGCGTCGATGATTAGGATTCACAACCAGCCACACGCTTGCATCTGGTTGTCTTTGCTTAGCTCTGTCTGGTTTGTGCAACATTTATCAAATTGATAATTTAGCTTTAATGACCTATCTTAACATTTCACCCCATCTATTTTTCATAATTCGCTGCCCTGATTTATGCCTCACATCCAAATACAATCACAGCAGCTGTCTCGTCTGCACCGCCATTAAAACCAATCTGTGATTTCATTGTGACGCCTGAAGTTGCATTTGGCCGTTGTGCACGCTGGTAAATTGTAGCGCTTTAGTCCTGAGCAATCATGAAGCATAATGTCAGAACACTGCAGCGCGGCTGGACAATGCTGGACAAACAGTGTTTGTAAAGTCCAGTTTTAAATGGAGCTCTGACTCATCTCCACATATTTAACTTGAGCAGAGGAAGAAAAAGGTCACAGCGGATGAATAAATCATTAAGATATTATGTAAAAATCTCAGCTGCATCAGTTGCTCCAATACTTTGCTGCTGTGCTTTGAAACTTGGCTCTGATGCTGCAGGGGGCAATAAATAAGTTTTCCACCAAACAGAAATACTTTGGGGAAAATGGCCATTTTCTCTGTGACTCACTGAGTTTGGACTTCTCAAATTCTGCTCTACTTTGTGTTTCATCCTGATATAATCTCTGTAGTTTTGCATAAAACCCCAGTCCTGCTGAGGGCTTCTACAGTCATGAAATCAAACATCTCTGAAGCCTGAGATTAGCAGGATTCCTGCAGCCTCCTGAGTTATTGGCTCTGGCTTGCTTGAACCAAGTATTATCCTGAGTATGTGTGTGAATAGTGCTGCGTATCGATCCCCGGTCCGCATGAAACCACGGCTGAAATTCCCCAACGGCAGCTGCATAACAGTCTCAGTGACACAACAGGACAAAGGAGCGTTTGCTCAAACACACACCAGGACATAATAATCAGCCCGGGCGTGGATCATTAGTGTACCTTTGTGGTGGCTCATTTGTTCAATTGCACTTGTGTCAGCATAAAAGGTACATACTGGCTTACAGTTTCGCAAAAAAGCATAACTAATGAACCAAACTGCAACAGGTGCCTAATCACAACTGATTTTTAAATATAAACTTTGCCTGATAATTACCTGTCATGTTCTTTTGTTTCTTTAGTCTCAATTTATTATTTATGGCAATAGAGAGCTTTCTTTGCATCTCTAGAGTTTGCAATATTTCTAGAGTAGAAGTTAATATAACACATCCACAGCTCCGATGATGGGATGTCAGTAAGGCACAACTGCATTTTAATATACTTCTACTGTTTTTGGAAAAAAATACCCCAGCATAAAAATTTGGCAATGCTATTTCAGATAGGGGACTGGACTGTTGGCTTGGCAAAGGTCTGCTTTGGCGGAGTCACTTCCATGTTTTTCAATATGAGTACATATCAGTGATGGTCTGGACCAGTATCTTTACTGTCAACATCACCAGTAGAATTTTGGCCACAAAATTAGTTTTTTCAATGCATGTGCTATGGCTATTATACAAGATAATATTGCAGTTTGCAGTTGAAATACTACATAAATGTATCATGAGTCTTCTTGCACGTTTAGCAAGAAAAATGCAGAAAATAATGATAGTTTTTTTAAGTGCGAATTTTTAAACTCAAAACAAGCCTTTTTTTTTCAAAAAAGGTAAACAAATTGCAAATGCAGTTGCATTATTCTAAACCTAGAGGCTTTTCTTCAGGCCTTTTTGCAAGCCTTTCAAGTACATAATACAAAAGTAAATGCATTGTAATGGCATGGCCTGACATTTTGATTGCAGTTGCAATTAGATTAACAGTGCAGCATCAATTCAAAGCAGCAGGCTCTGGCTTTAAACAAGGTCAGGGAAACAGCTATAAACCCGGTAGCTCTGTATACTTGACGGTATTGTTGCTAAGCCAACAAGAAACACAATGTTTGAATAAATTCCTCACAGTTTGTTAGTTGTTATTTAGTTTGCATACTTTTATTGTAAGATCCACATCAGGAAATGAGGGGCTGTCAGTTGCAGCTTGAAGCACCTCAGCAGGAGAGAAATGAAACTTACAACCACAGGTGCAGTTACAAACAACTGAACAGAACAAGACTAATAAAAACATCTGAATATGTATTTATATGCATTATTACGCTTATGCTTATTTTTACCACTTAAACCTTTCCTGCTTGTTATGACTGTAGCAAATGCAAATACAAAGGCCTGATTTAAGGCTGGCTCAGACTACATGATTCTTTTGGTCATTCACAATGGCACCATGTCAGACTATACGACCAAAATCTTGTCCCGTCTTGGCTGACAGCCTGGCCACACTACAAGAGTGGCCCGGACCGCTCAGTGTATGCTGACGTCACCACTGTCTCCGCGACTTAGTGCGAGTTCACAGGTTGTTGGGGGGCGGGCCAAAGAGTATCAATCAATTCACAACAGAAGCGCTCGGTGTGACTGTAGCGGTCTTTTGCTCAAAAAAAAAAAAAAAGGAAAAATAAGAAACAATTATGGATTGGATTATGGATATAAGTATGGATGTATCAAAAGGAGGACAATATGGACTGGCTCTCCTTCAGATAGAACTTAAGGTATGCATGTGATAATGTAAATAAAATAAAATAAATATACACATTATTTTTAGGGAATAAAAGGGGATAAAAGTGGTAAATCTAGTAAATGATGATGAAAAGATAATGAGCAATTGTTCTCCTGTTGTTAGACGTCAGAATTCCCGTTGTTAACGTCAGGTCAGGGTGTCAAACTAGACGACGACATACAAAAAAGTCTGACATAGTCTTGTTGAATCGTGGTCTTAAGGAATCGTATAGAGTCTTGGACGCGTCATTAATTATGTCACACTACAAGACGGTTTGTCGTTCCGACTCTCAAAATCGGGCCCAAGTTTTGACGACGAGCTGTAACGTCGCAGTCGGGCTTAAATCTGGCTAAATTTGTGTAGTCTGAGCCGACCTTTAAACACATAAGGACAAACGTCTCTGACAAACATCCTGATTCAATTACATGATTTCAGTTATCCTATCAAACTCCAGCTTTCAAGGTCAAGAAGAAAGTTTTCGTCAGCTGTCATGTTATAATGGTCCATCTCCCTGAAAGCTGAACTAAGTTAATGATGAGGGCCAGGACTGGTACCTGACAATACCTGATATCCTTTTTGTCCTTTTTCAAACATCTAGATTAGACTTTGCTGGGATTCAGACAGATTTTACTGATTTAAAGTCACATGTAATGCAAAATACACTTTAAGGCTTTTCTAACAAAAATGTGTGCCTCTGGCCTGTCAACAATCCCCCTAAGAGTCAGAACCCCCCCCCCCCCCGACTCTTTCTCCACCTTTCAGAAAATGTGTGCTAAAACATTCTCAGTTTTTTCCCCTCATGATGTCATGTGGGGAGTTGGCCACGCCCCCAGGTTTGGTTTGCCCTCACCGCTTTGAAGAAAGCTCTGCCGTCTTCTCCTGATCTTCCTCTCAGCTGAGAGGAGGATCAGGAGAGCCACATCCAGTAAGCAACATCTATTTCCTGAGGGGGGCGAAGTCAGACAGCTCAGCAACATTTAAAGCCACAGACACAGAAACAGCTCATTCTGAGCAGGGGGGCTTTTTTAGACAAGCAAAAATCCTATACTGGAGTGTTTTTCAGCAACAGACCTCACAAGCATGATTTGGGACCTCTGAGACCAAAAGAAAATTTGTATTAAAGGGGTAAAACGTATGATCTTTAAAGCAATTTTTATAGAAAGCTAAGAAGCATGATGTAGCTGTGTTTGTTTTGAATTTGTTCACATACCAACAAAATGCAGATGTTAAAAATGGTGTATTGATTTAATACAGCTCAGTGTCTAATGTTAAATGTAAAAATGTGATTATGTTATAGCTACCCATGAAAAAAATGCACCAGCTGCCTTTGGATTCAGGTGTTAAATTATAAAAAAGGTAAAATTCACTGAAGCAAATAAGAACATGGAGTATTGGGGTCAAAAATAAAATGTTTACCACTTTACATTAGATCTTGTTTATAGATACAGACACCACCACCCCCACCCCCCCCCCCCCCCCCCCCCCATGAGTGGCGTTGTTGGATATACAAATTGAGTTGCAGCCTGCAGAAAGCTAAACTTTCTATATAAATCTTGACATATTGCTCCAAGTTTCCTCTTTGGCCAGAGCCTGATCTCAGAGGTAAGGTTAGGAAACTGTAGCTGTAGCCAGCTGCCCTCTAATAACACTGAAAACTAACGTTTCCTGACAGAAACGCATCATTTACATGTCAGCCTGACAGCTCCTGCATTATTCCAGAAATCCTTGTTTGAATTACCACTGTGGTTTTCTATTTGACTAACAATGTCCCAGTCTTGTTGGAGCCTGTAGCTTATATTACGCTTGTATGAACTTGTATGGGCTGCAAACACATAATCCTTTTGTATACAAATGAGTTGCTGCTCTCACTTTCAATCCATGTGGAGGCGGCGTGTGCCTGCTTTGTAAATGTGTGCGAGGATAATGGAGAACCTGGTGATTGATGGAAAGGTTAATCAGTCCAGACAGATGGTATGTGCTGCTAAATCAGCATCAGGAGAAGTCAGACTCAGTGTATACGTGTATGTGTGGACATCAACGTGTGCATGCCTGCTTAAACTGGAATGAGCTGGGGTCCACGGCTTGATTGGCCGTGAGTCCGAGGGGGGGGACTGAGCCAGTGAGGCATCATGGGAACCAGAAGCCTCATTATTTTCAGTGTAAAGAAAACCGTGTACGCTTCCTAAGTACTACTGTGCTTTTGTCTGACTGTGACAGGAGACTAGGCACAAGCCGAGGTCAACAACTCGTCACAGTGAAGCTCCATCCAAGCCTACGGAAACCCGCCAAGGTCATTTTATAGCAACTGTGAGTCAAGTGGTGATTGGATTGACCCTATATGTCAAGTATGTGTATTTGTGAGGAAAAAATCCGATGAGACTAAGTGAACCTTTTGTCTAAGCCTCATAAAATCTGTTGACCTAAGGACACTGCTTCACTGCACATACACAGCTTTAATGCACAGCTTGTTGACTTGCTAAGACATGCATTAGAGGCGCAGTGCTCCCATGCATTACATGCATAAAACATGATTCCGTGTAAACGAAATGCCTTCTCACAAGTAAAGTCACACTTGGCCCCTCGTGTCTTCACATGAGAACGCACATGAACAGATTCACACATGAGCTGGAGAGAAAGAGGCAGCCAGTACAATGTGATAAATGTGTTTCTACGTGCTGTAAAGCTCAGGAAAAACATACATGCACTTATACAAGAGGAGGGAGTGGCAGGATTTTAGATAAAAGATTATGATTTAGAAAACAACAAGGTTCTTTCAAGTCTTTTCAACCGAATGAGACATGTTTTTATGTATTTGAATTACAAAGAGGCTTGATTTTGACTACTTGAATACCACACACACTCTAATCTAAAGAGACAAATCATGACAAACCCATTTTTAAAGATATTTTTGCACATCCGATATATTTGGGCATCTGTAGAATCTACAGACCTACAAAATGTGAAACAAGCCAACCTGGGTCCTTTGTTCCTGGTCTGCCTATGTCTAAAACCATGAAATCTGATGGTCTGTTCACAATTCGTAAAGTCGAGATAAGTCAGTATAGTAATGCCTGCCCCTCACCTGGCATCTCCATCCACAGCCATAGAAGCACCCAGCTGTGCTCAACATAACCAGCACAGAACTCACCAAAAATAGGGCCGGGGAGAGAAGGAATGCACTGCATTTAAAGTCAGGATGCACCGGCGTAACATCATTATCATCTAATATCTAACCTGACACACCAGATTTTCTGTTTCATATATCCATTGCATGGTATATTTCACATTCATCTGGGAAACCTCCCAAAGAGTCTGGGAAGGGCAGGACTTTAAAAAAATTCTTAGAAGGTGATTAGACTAAGGTTCGGAATCAGGCATACAAGGCAAAATGAGGTAGTAGGCATGAGAAGATCCAGTAGTAACCTGAGCTCGACAGTAAGGCCATAGTTTATGAACAGTGGAGCTTGTTGGTGGATAAAACTCATACTGAGGTCAGTTGGGAGAGGTGCAAAAACATCTTCTCTACCAAAAGAAGCATTCAGTGTGATGCTTTGATCTTGTTTGAATAAAGAAATGTGGGCAAGTTCAGGTTAAACTTCAGCCATGCTAAAGCTACATCTGAGCTAATCGTTACACCAGCAGCAGCCATCATATATGCCGGCTTACAGTACAACTAAACCCCAGCCATTACTATCACAAACTCATGCAGAAGCAGTTAAGGTGGAAAGTGAAAAAAGTTTCCTTCATGAAAAGTTTTCAGTGGTGTTTTTGCTCTTTATCGATTAAAGAAATGTTGTGCAGTTCTGATAAAAGCTACAAAAGGATTATCACCGGGCCAGATGTGCCACATCCCAGGGCTGAAAAGAGGGGATTGAGTCGGCCAGAGTCAAGCTTAATACGTCAACACACGTGCGCCACTCGGCAGCCAAGGTCAAACTCAACAGCATCTCTTTTGTCCGGACCTTTTGATATCAGACTGAAAACAGTTTTCAGGACCTTTGGACATCCACAGCGCTACCAGGGGTCTTGTGGCAACCCTGCCTGGACAGTTCCAAACTTTTCACAAACTTTTTTGCCCGTGACCCTCAAAACAGTGATGTCAGAGATCAGGGACCCCGGCTTTCCCTTGAGGGGGATAAAAAAATAAATAAAATAACAAAGAAACAAAAATAACAAAATGAATAATCAGCTTTCTCCTCTGCTCTGATGCTTGGTTTGCATCAGCATTTAAGGAGTATTAAGAACTCTCATACACACTTTATATGTCCCTACCAATACTGAAGTAAAAGCTAAGTCCTTGTAAGTGACCCCCAAAATGTACCCGTGCCATGTAAATCACTGCATCTACAACAACAACAGCAGCAGTGTGGTGTTTGCAGAGAGTTTCAATGATAAATGCATGGTTCTCGCTGCTTTAATTTTCAGACGTCAGACCCAAGCAAGATTTAAAGTACCGCCACGGCCGTGGAAGTCTAATGATGTCCAAGTAAAAATGAGTAGGAGCGACAGAGAGGACAGTGAGAGAGAAAGTCAAAGAGATAAGAGGAGAGAGCATTTGCATTTGGACAGAAGTGTGGACTCAAAAGTAAATTGGACGTTTGATCATGAAGTCCGGCGTTGCTCTGTATAGCTCTCAGGTCTATCAGTGAAGTGAAATATTCACTGCTGTCTGAAGTCTCTGAATGTGATGTCTGCCTGAAAACAATGACAGCTGTCTCATAGGAGCCCGAGACACATTTATCATGTGTTTGGAATAAAACTATTGGTTGGAGTAAGTTAGAAGAAATTTCCTTGCTGTGCACCCTTGTGAATATGTTGGTATCTGATGAATGTACTGACTGCCAAACTTCCTGAAAGCAGATAGAAATTTCTGGATGCTGATAACAAGAGTCTTGTCATTTTTAGGAATTTTGCAAATTTAATAGTTGGCACTAGAACTGGCAAACATGGCTTGTTTTAATGGCTTAAGTTTGTTCTCGTTGCTTTAAACCTCCCTCATATAAACAATGTCTGACCTTTCTCTGCATCAAGGAAGGATTAAACCTGATTTTCTTCCTCTCAGCCTCTATTCAGACTGTTAGAAGCTGCCATATTTAGTCAAAATGCACAGGCAGGATGCATCGCTGCAGGCATGATGCCTCAGGTAGGAGGTAAAATGTAATCCAGGAAGTCTGGTTTAGATTGATACTTTAGCATGAGACGCTATTAAAGACCAAACCAGTCAACTGATGTTAAATGGCAGTATTTCAAGTCTGAACATCACAAAAGCAGCATTTTGCTTCAATCGTTACTTTTGGGAGCTTAGGCCAGCTGCGTTCAAAGAGCTGAAAAGATAAAGTTAGTATTCTGGTTATTATTCAGAGTAACAACAGATGGACTTGCATGTGACAGTTAGGCTTGCTGTTATGCTTTTACTATATTAAGTCTTCTTGGTTCTTTCTGCAGTACATTCATAGTTCCAGCTGTGTTGACCAATCACATAACAGGGCAAATATCTTCATCAGTGCGAGGCTAACAAACCACCGTAGATCACTGTGTTTACTGGGCAGAAAAGCGGCTGTACTTCACTAAAGTTTTGCCAAAGCAGCCTTCATAGCGCCGAGCCAACTTCCTCGAACGCATTCCAGGTCTGGAAATAAAAGTCTCTTCCCCTGTTAGGTCAGTGTATTTTCTGGCAGATCCATTTCCTGTCTGAAACCACACTTAAAACTTCGGAGAAACTCTCCTTTGTTTTTTGCTTTTTGCTTTTGTTTAAAAAAAAAACAAAAACAAAAAAAAACGGAAAATGAGCCATTTTAATTTTTTTTTTCTTTTTTCATTTCTGACCAAAAAAACAAAACAAACAAGAACAACAAACAAACAAACAAACAAACAAACAAACAAAGAAAAAAAACCGGAAAAACTAGCCATTTTCTCTTTTTTTAATTTTGGTCACCAAAAAACAACAACAACAACAACAACAACAACAAAAACTTTTTAAAATGGGGTTCAGTTTTTTTCCTTTAATCCCTTTATTTCGTTTTTTTGTTTTAATGAAATACTGAATTCATGTGACCCATCAAAAAAGGTAAACATTTCTAAATAAAAGCCCTCATGTCAATATTTATTCCTATATAGCCATCTGCTGCATTTTACAGTATAATAATAATAACCCTTTTTACTCCATACAATGTATCAAAAATAATTTTAATGCATAACACAGGTGATTTCATGAACTGTATGAATATTAACAGATAAATAAGTCTGGACTACTTTAGGTATTTTTCCATGTACACAGCAGGAGTCTAGTTTTCAATTTATGATTGTAATGTTTGGTGGAAAGGTTTATTTTAGTGTGTTAACACAATAAATAACTAAATGAATAAATAATTGAACAATAAGAGCAAAAAATAACAAACAAAAAAACAAACAACTTGTCTAATATTTAAATGTTTGCTTGGAAGGCTTAAATTTTGCCATGACGGCTCTTAGTGTGAAATGCTCACCTTTCCCAATGGGTCCCATGATTTCCTTTTCCTCAAGTATTTCATTAAAACAAGAAAACAAAATAACGGAATTGAGGAAAAAAAATTTGAATGAAAATGAGTTTTTCTGCTTTTTGTGGCAAAAATGACAAAATGACAAACAGCTAATTTTTCCATTCTTTCCATTTTTTGTCTTGAAAGCTCCAATCCACAATGTCTGTGCCAAACCGTACACTGTTCAAGGACTAATCAGCGTTATTTTAGGAGAACAAGGCTATAACGGAGCTACAGGCGGGGTTTAGTTGTACTCAAAGCCATTTGCAACGGCTGCCTCCAGTGTATTGATTAGCTCGGATAAAGCTCTAGCATTGATTTTACCAGAATTGACCTCTTTCTGCATGAAAGAAAGAATAAGAGCAACAATAAAAGCTTTTCATGATGGGAAAGATGTTTTCGCTCTTCTGCTGACTTTCGACTTTTCTTCAGCATGAGTTTTGTTTGTGTATCCAATGGCAGCTTCTACAGTAACCATTCACTCAGATGTAGCTGAGGAAAGGGGCAGTTTAATCAAAACTGGACCACATTTCTTTTTTTAAAACAAAAGCAAGAAGAGGCTCCACCATTAACAATCTACGGCAGCGGGACCTGTCAGCTGAAGAGTAGCGCATGTGTACAATGTTATTTTGTCTTTTTGCTCTGATTGGCCCATGAATGTGATGGACAGAATGTTCTTCCAATCACCTTCTAAGAATTATCTGAAAAGTCCTGCCCTTCCCAAACGCTTTCTATGGGAGCTTTCCCAGATGAATGTGAAATACATCCATGCAGTAGATATATGAAACAGTCAATCTGGCGTGTCAGGTTAAGAAAAAACAGGGACTGTGAACAAAAAGATTTAAAGACAAACCATTTGTTTGCCAGTTCTAAATTTTACTTCTCAAATGCTTACTTTTGTTTGATTCTGAAGAAGTTTTGTGTCAATCCTCCCACAGAACAAACACATGAGTTTAATTTGTGACTCTAAATTGTCCATAGGGGTGAGTCTGAGTGTGACTGGTTGTTTTCTCCAAATGTCAGCTCTGTGATTGGCTGTCAACCAATCCATGATGAACCCTGCATCTCTAATCCACCGTGACCCTGAATGGGATAAGGGTTGTAGATAACAGATGTTTACTTTCTGTATAATTACCAGCTTAAGTGGATCAGTTAGGTTGTATTTTAGCTTTGTTTGGGTGGATTAGGTGATCCCGTCCACAGAACTAATGGCCTTGGCTCTAGAGACCAAACTTTGAACTTCTATCCCTTTTCTAATAGCTTGTATTGATTCCTTTTAGCCCTAAAGACAATCTGTTTCTGACGCTAACCAGGTCACTGAAGCAACCAACAACAGAACAACAACCAATCTATCATATGGATCGCTCAAATGCTATTGACAACCTGATTTCTTGTTGATTTTGATCCTCATGTACGGGATAACAGCTCTAACTGCTTAGTACATGATCTCTCCACCAAGAAAATGTTTACCCAGAACTGTCACTCTTATGACTGAATGGCACACTGTAAATCTTAAAAAGCATCTTTGCAGATTAGCCAGGAAGTCAGATTTCTAAGCTAGAGTAAACTGATGGGGTGAGACAACAATAAAAACCTCAAATTGCAATCTAACTTTCTCCTCTTGAGCTGTTTTTTTTTAATGCTGCCTGTGAAAAGACACTTCCAATAATTTGCCAAAATAACACAAAGAGACAGTTCTACATTCAGAGGAGAAGAGAAAAATGTGTTCACACCTCCACTCTTCTTGTTAAACCTCCGTGAAGAATTGTTCCCCAACCAGCAGAGCAAAGTTTGATTGGCATCTCCGAGCGAGCTGGAGGTGCTGCATCAAAGCTTCATTTCCACGCTTACAGTTCCACTCAGACACAACAAGCTGCTAATAATCTGTTTGACCACCGTCGCATTACTCCACCGCCGCACTATTTGTATTGCCAACCTCCGCATATTCTGCAAACTGTACATTTGGCAGACAGGCACGCATTAGATGGGACACACAGCTCCTCTCAGATGGATGGAAATGGCTGCTACTCTTTATAATTGTCCTGTTTAAGATAAAATACAAGCATAAAATCTGAGTCCTTAACAACAGTAACAACTGTCAAATCCAAACAAAGGTGAAAATTGGAAGAAATGGGTTAAAAGTGGCATAAATTAGAGGCAAAGATGTGGGGAAAAGTAGTTACAGAGTGGCCAAAAATGGAAAAAAGTGGCAAAAATGTGTTTAAAGATGCAAAAAATGTCATCAAAATTGCAAAAATTGGTTAAGAAAGGCTTAAAAGGGGAAAGATTTTATGGAAAAATGCTAAAAAGCAGTTAAAAGATATAAAAAATTAGTTAAAGGTAACAAAAAGCAGGGTAAAAAGCAGCAAGAATGGGTGTCTAAAGTAGTGAAAAGCAGTTGAAATGTAAATAAAACTGGCAAAGATGGGCAACAAGTGGCAACAATTTGTTCAAACAGGCAAATTTGGGTGCAAATGGTCAGAAATATGGTTAAAAGCAGTGAATAATTGACAAAAAAAATTGGATTTAAGCAGCAAAAAATAGGTTTAAAGAGGCAAAAAAGTGTGAAAATATGATGAAAAGCTGTTATAAAGTTGCAAAATTTGGTCAATGGTTGCAAAATTGGACAAAAAGGGGTGTAGAGTGGCACAAGTGGGTGTAAAAATTGGTTGTAATGAAGGAGAAAATGGTTAAAATTGGAAAAGAAGGGCAATAATTGGCAAAAATTGGTACAAAGAGACAACTATTAGTCAAAAATGGGAAGAAGTATGGTGAAAAGCAGTTAAAGAGTGGCAAAAATGGGCTTAAAGAAGCAAAATAGCTCAAGGATGGCAAAAGGGATCATAGGTGGGTGAAAATACGCTGAAAAGCCATTTGAAACATTTTGTATAAGGTATCAAAATTGGGCAAAAAGAGGCAGAAATGGGTGAAAAGTGGCAAAAAGGGCATCTGAGGTAGTGAGAAGGGGTCAAAAACTGCAGAAAAAGGTTAAAAGTGGCAAAAATGGATAATAAGTGGCAAAAATCGGTTCACAGTGGCAATTATGGGTCACAAAATAGGAGGAAATATGGTGAAATTCAGTTAAAAAGTGGCAAAAATGGCATCCAAGCAGCAAAAATAGGTTAAGAAAGGCAAAAGTGTAAAATAAATAGTTGGAAATATGCTGAAAAGCAGTTAAAAAGTGGCAAAAATGGCCGTCTGACATAGTGAAAGGGGTAAAAACCATGGCAAATACAGGTTGATTAAAGCAAAAATGTACATTTAGCAGACAGGCCGGCATTAAATGGGGCGTACAGCACTGCTCAGAAGGATGGAAACGGCTGCTACTCTTTTTATCCTGTTTAAGATAAAATACAAGCATAAAATCAGAGTCCTCAACAACAGTAACGACTGTCAAATCCAAACAAACTTGTGGCACAAAAATAAAGACGCAACAGCTCTGGAATGAATCATCTCCATCAAATTCTATATCTTCTTTAGAGATTTATGTTTTAAGCCAATGTTTTCTGCCAAAAACATTGTTTTTCTTTCCCAGATAAAGCTGTAATGTTTGATGTATAAATCCTTGATAGAAGTGAGACTAACATTTGTTTTCTCCTTTGTTTTCAAGCTCTGACATGTTTGAAAATTGTGACTTTAACACTTTTACAAGAGAGGAAAAATCCACTACATCTGACGCTAGGTTTCACTTGTCTCTGAGGTGTCACATTTCCCTGAAAACATGCAATACAAGAGTACGATTGTAACACAAAGCCTTACAAAGCCTCTCCTGCCGAGTTAGGAATCCGTCCTTTTCAAATCCTCCCGGATCACATCTCACATCGACGCGCTCCTGTCATGTAGCAGAAGACCGGCTCGTTCCTATAGCAGCATGTGACCTTTACGTTTGTATGTCTGAACATGGAGCTATTATTAACACAACAATGTGCTCCAGAATGTAGAATCAGAACGGAGCGTTTAATCCAGCAGAGATCTGAGGTGATGAAGTATTTTCATGTTATGCTACTTTACAGCTCTAATAAGCTTATTTCAGATAGAGAGGTTGTACTTTTAAGCCTTCTGTGCTTATCAGGCAGCCAAAGTTACTCTGCAGAGGAAGATTTAACATCGAAATGATGATCAGGATAAAACAGACGATGCTGAAGAGCACAATAAACCAGATTCATTGGTCCCTTTAAATATATACTGCTTATTCCTTTGAATGGTTGCACTTCATAGTTTTATTTCCTCAATACTTTACATCTTTGTAAGTATTCAGTGTTTCCCCAAACATTCATTAGAGTCAGAGGCCTTCCACCATCACAGCTGTTTCAGCTGCGTCACGCCATGATTCAGGACTAGGCATGCATGCTAACAAATCAAAGCTTTCCCAGAGGGATGAGGTTGCTGGAAACGCTGTTTGCTTCGCCTGCAACTGGACCCCAGGTAAGCAAAAAAAGAGGGCCTTTTATTCAATTTTGTCTGGGTATCCTGAATGGCACTTTTTTATGCATTGCTCACTGGAATGGAACTCTAAAAAGAAACTTTATCACATTTCATTCTCTAGAATGGCACTTTTCCATGTTTTGGCCAATCTAAAGGGCACTTTATCACAAATTGCCCACTGGGTAGAAACCCTAAGAGGGCACTTTCTCATATTTTCCTCACTGAAAGGCCATCAAAAATCAGTGTTAATGTTGGCAGCTATTTTTGATTTTAGTCTTAGTTTTAGTTTTTTAAATGAAATGCATTTTAGTTTTAGTCACATTTTAGTCATTTCTATCCTTTTTAGTTTTAGTCTAGTTTTAGTCAACGAAAACTCAAAACATTTTAGTCTAGTTTTAGTCCATAAAAAGTCCTCAAGTTTTAGTCTTTACTTTTAGTCCAAGCATTTATTTTCTTGCCTAAATCTGGTACAAATTAATGGAAGTGTGTTCTTTGCACCCTACCAAACCTGGGGTCCCTGCTTTCTACAGCTGAGAGGCGGAAGAGATACAGCTGCATTGTTTTTTGACAGATTTACCCACAGTGGAGAAACATTACAAATTTTGAATGTCCAATGAAAACTACATTACATTTTAGTGTAGTTTTAGTCATCTTGACGAACACTACACTTCGTTTTTGTCAGTTTTAGTCATCACAGATCCATTTTTGTCTGCTTCCTTAATAGGAAAACCAAAACCTTTGTGTGGGCCAATTTGATACAGATTTGAAGAATGAAAACTTTTTAAATTGATGTTAATTTTTGATATTCATGCATCACCTTTTGTTTGTGTGGGTCCTGGGGGGTCCTCAGCTCCTCTACGATACAAGTAAAGGGGGCTGATAGAAAAAAATGTTTGGAATCAGTGCTCTAGGGCAGAGGTTCCCAAACTTTTCAGCCCACGACCCCTAAAATAACGGTGACGAAGATCAGGGACCCCCACTGTCCTGAGGATTGGTTGTGGCATAGTTGAACACAGCCATGCACATCTAATGGCTGTCATGTGCAGGAGTTTTTTCTTTTATCTTTGCTTGGATTTCAGCATAAATTTCAACAAATAACCAAAAAAAAAGAAATGTTTTTATTTTTAATTGAACCTATTTTATGCATATATTATACAAAAGTGTGCAAAATATACAATTTAAAACCATTTAAAAATACTCTCTGTTTCTTGTAAGGCATCTCGCGACCCCCACTGAGTGTCTCGCGACCCCCCAGGGGGTCCCGACCCCTAGTTTGGGAACCACTGCTCTAGGGGACACTTCATCACAAATTGGTGATGGGATAGAAACCCCAGATGGCAATTTATCAGAACTTGTTAACTGAAGGGGCACCCTACTGGGGACTTAGTTACATTTTCCTCACTGGAAGGCAGTCTTTAGGGCATTTTATTACATTTAGTCTCCTGAAAGGCACCCTGGAGGGCACTTTATCGTATAATGCCCACTGGATGGGAACCATTGTAGGGCACTTTTTGTGCAGGGTAGTGCCAATGAAAGGGCACTTTCATTGTAAGGGGGGCACTTTACCACCATTTGTCTGGAGGGGCATCCCACAGAGGACTTCATCACACTTTGTCCACTGTCAAGACAGACAATCATAACATATTGCCAGCTGGAAAGAAACCCTTTGAGGGCACGTTATCACATTTCCTTATCACGTTCTCTTAGTGGATTGGACCAATAGAAAGCACGTGATTGCATTCCATTCACTGAAAGGTCACACTAGAGGGCGCTCTTTCATGTTTTTAAAAGAGCGCAACCTGGAAAGCACTTTAATTATTTATTGCCTGCTCAAAGGGCAATCTAGAGAGCACCTTATCCCATATCACCCACTGGTTGGAAACCTTTGGAGGGCACTTTATCATATTTGCTTCACTAGAATTGCACCATAGAGGGCACTTTAGCATAGTTTGTCACCACTGAGGGCACCTTATCACCCTCCGTCCTCTACTAAAGAAACTTGGAGTGTGCTTTGTCTCTTTTTGCCCACTAGAAGAGCGACCTAGGTGGCACTTTATTATTTAACAACTAGAAGGACAGCCTTAGAGGACATTTTCCAAATTTTGACCACTGAAAGAGAAGGTACTTCATCTCCTCTTGTCCACTTTAATGGACTTAAATATGTATTGCCTGGTGGAAGGGCACAATTAAGGGGGAATTTATCACATTTTGTCCACTTTGAATGTTTTGTCCAATAAAAGGGTGCCCCAAAGGACAATTTATCACTAGATGGGAACCCTAAAAGAGAACTGTCACATTTCATCCACTGTTAGGGCACCCTAGGGAGCACTTTATCACATTTTTCACTGGAAGAGCTCTTCTTAATGTTTCATGTACCCTGAGAAACCGAAGGAGGCATTCTTGTAGCATTTCTTCCAAACATCAGGACGCTGGTGGGGTGATTGCCTCCTCACTGTTCTCCTCCCAGTTCAATGATGCATGGTGAAATCAGTGCTCCAAGTAAAGACCTGAACACTTTCCCACCACTTTCACATGCAAAAGACCCAAAATTCTTTAAAAAAAAAATCAGAAGAATTTGCCTGAATCTGTGAAATATTCTGAACAAAGAGCCGAGCTTTCCCAGGTGAATATTTATGTGGTGAGACATTGTCGAGCACTTGAACAAATTTCAAATAAAGCGTCTCTCAGGACTTACCTCTCAAACAGCGTTTAATGCTGGAAATGAGCTCTTTCTTTCTCTGCAGCTCACCTGCCTCCCTTTCCACAAACACAACATGTGCACGGCTTATTTTTTGGTTTTCCCTCTGCATCACTCCATTGTTTCGGATTTGCGTTGAGCTTAGAGTCTGGCTCTAAAGCAACGACGATGATGAGGGATTATTCTATTAGTCATTTTTTCCCCTACCAAAATAAAATACCAGAGATTTAATGCGGTTTTTGGGTGCTGGGTGGAAAAGATCTGAGCAGACTGCAGGTTTACAGCGAGGTTTTTCGATCGCTTTGCATAATCCCGAGAGACATCTGTCTGTGAGTGTGAGTCCCACCTCGCAAATTTCACATTTGAAGAATTCAAATTAGACGCTTGAGGACAAGACACACAAACAGTTTAGCAAACACGTACAGGCAAAGATGTTAATTTTCAGCAGATAATCGGCTATTTGAAGCTAATCTTTGTTGCCTGGGAGCGAGTACGCACTTTGAAATCTGATTTTACTTCTAAATAAACCATAACTTTGTTAAGTGGATGTGTTATTTTAGAGTGTGTGTGAGAGAGATGCTTTAAACTTCAGCTTCAGCTCTATTTATCTCAGTTTAAATCATTTGTTCATTGCTTGTTTGCAGAACTTAGCAGATAAGAAGCCTTTTTGTCTCAAGTTACCCAAGCCCATCATAAACACACAAACACCCCCCATCTGTTCATCCCCGTCCCCCTCTATTGTTCCTGGTAGTTCCTCTGCATATCAAATGCACCTCCCTCGTACTTTGCGATGACTCGTTGTGTTTGTTTTCCTCGTGTTTCCTCTTGTGTCGTGTTTCTAGACGATCGTCTGTCACATCTCGGAGGAGTCAGCGAGCACGTGCGGCGCCGATGTGTGGGCCCATGTTAAATCGAGGAGAAGTTATGCGGCTGATTTTGATCTCCCTTAAACTGTCAGCGGGCTTTTCATCGATTCCTCTCCGTCTGTCTGTCTCTCTTTGTACACCTGTCAGCGCCTCGCTGCCGAGACAAACGAACCAGGAGGATGGTGACAGGATGTTCTCGGGACATTTTATCCTCACACGCATATGCTGTGGCTTTAGCTAAGTTTAGCATTTAAACCCAACACATCATTACCGCCTTCATCAGAGGCGCTTTTAGAAAGAGAGCAAACAAAACTTATCGCTGAGAGGATTGGCAGCCTCTTCATCCCTCTGCATCACAGAATCCACATTTTTCCTCAAAAAAGAGGCGTCACTTCTGCTGAAACTGAAGAGTTTCTTTGTTAAATGAACTTAAAGCGCTCACTCTCAGAGGAGCAGGAGTTATGTTTTGCTAAAAATCAGACTCATGCTTCATAAGAATAACCAAATCAGAAGAATTTCTCAGTCTGACCTTTTTACGCATTCATTCAAAGGCTCCACACGCGAGTCTGTGACGTTCGGTTTTTACAGATTTCAACCTTCTTACGTCAGGAGCTCCAGTGTTTGTTTGTTTAGTGCATCTCTTTAGACTCATTCTGGTCTCTGACAGTCAGAGAGCTAAGAAGGTTTTTGTTTCCTCACTACAGGAGAAGAGAAAAACCACCTGGCTCTGCAGCTTCCTGCATAAATCATATTTTATGAATGATTTTCTAAAAATAAGCCAATCTTAAAGCATTGATTGGCTGAGAGAAAACAGAGGGATGTAAATTGACGCATAAGAACTGACGTGGCAGCTCTTGTCATGTCGCTTTTCCTCATTTGCTTTGGTTCGGTTTTTGAATGACAGCTGCAGTCATCACAATATTCTTTTAAATTTCACAACTTGTACTTCTGCATGGCAGAAATGCCTGCAGGGAATTTCTTTTTCATTTGCAAAAGCAAGACTAAGTCAGACTCATTTTACAGTGATTGATTAGATGTATTCAATCACATCGACATGGAGTGAGGAGGTGGTCTGCTTCAGACAATGACTGAATGAACAGACCACAGTGACAGGATAGGATACCACTTTAACCTCCTAAGACCCTGCATGCACATATGAGGACACTGCACACTGGCTGTCATACAACATAGTCATGATTAATGCTGTTTTTGAGATGATAGTCTGGGATGTCCATTCAAGTTAAAGTAGTTGATTTGAAATATTTGGAGAATTTGCTATAAAATTTTTAAGGATTTTTCAAGGATGTTTTGGGGAATATATCTTTTAAATTTTCAAGTATTCACAAGGAAATTTAGGGATATATTTTTATAAAATGTTAAGAGTTTCATTGGAAGACTTTTGCATGATTTTTGATTTTTTTTTCATGGGAATTTGAGAGTTTTTGTGGGTTTCAGTGAGTAAATTATCAAGCAATTTCATGTAAATTTGGGAAACATATTTGCAATTTTTCAGAATTCCATTTGAATTTTTTGGGAGGAAATTTGCTTTTAATTTTTTTAAGGCATTCTCAACAAAACTTGTGAAATTCATTTCAGAATTTTAGTAGTGCAGTTAGGAGGAGGAGTGTCCTTTAAAATTTGTAGAATTTTATGGAAATTTCAAGGATTTTTTTTAGGAAGTTTGGGAGATTTGCTATAAAAATTTTCAGGAGTTTTCATGGATGTGTTGGGGAATATATCTTCAAAAATTTTCAAGTATTCTCATGGAAATTTTGGGATATTTTCATAAAATTTTAAGAGTTTCATCTGAAGATTTTTGCTGTGAAAATTTTGAGCATTTTTGTAAAATTTGAAAAGTTTTTGTGTGTTTGAGGGAGTTTGGAAATTTTCATGTATTTCTGTGTACATTTGGGAAACTTTTGTGATCTTTGCATATTCTATTTGAATGTTTTTTTTGGGGGGGGGTGCTTTGAAATTTTAAGGTATTATCAAGAAAACTTAGAAAATTTATTTCAGAAAATTATCAGTGCAATTAGGAGGGGGAGTGCCTTTGAAATTTGTAGAAATTTATGGAAATTTTAGGGAATTTTTTTAGGGTGTTTGGGAGAATTTGCTATAAAATTTTCATCAATTTTCCTGGATTTTTGGGGAATATATATTGAAAAATGTTCAAGTATTCTCATAGAAATTTTGGGATATTTTTTTATAAAATTTTGAGTTTCATTGGAAGATTTTTTGCTGTGAAATTTTTGAGCTTTATTGTAGGAATTTGAGACTTTTTTTGGAGTTTGGGGGAGGTTGAAATTTTTTAATGCATTTTCATGTATACTGGAAGACATATTTGCAATATTTGTAATTTTATTTGATTTTTAAAAAATGGATTTATTAAGCTAGTCTCAAGAAAACTTGAGAAATGTATTTTATTATTTTAGCAGTTTAATTGGGAGGGTGCCATCCTTTGAAATTTCTAGAATAAAATGGAAATTTCAGGGAATTTTTTAGGATGTTTGGAATCTTTTTCTGAGATTGAAAATTCTTAAGAACTGAAATTGAAATTGAAATCTTATCAAAGTTTAGGCTTCATGAATAAATTTTACTGAAATATTCACTGAAAATTTGCAGAAATCTTTGGGAACTTTTAAGGGGAAACTTTAAAAATACACTTAAGAAATGTTTGCAGAATTTTTAGGCCGTTTCTTTAAAATTTTAGGGACTTTGTGTTGATTTTGGACGTCATTTTGGTCAAAGTTAATTCCTGTTGAACGGCAAGGCAGAAATTTAAAATGATCATGTCCCAATGAATCCACATAGGTCGGATAAACTAAAAATGCATTCCAAACAAAAGTCTCAGGAAGATGAGGAAGCCCAAATAGGACATGCATTAATCCATTTCGCATAAATGTGAGCAAATTCTAGTTCTCATCCAACCTATTTCATTAACTCAAAATAACTTCTCTGATGTTTATTTCAGTTGTTTCATCAAGAGCTTAAAAATGAACATGGTATCATGGGAAAAGCAGCATTTTTATTCCAAAGGGACAAACAGAGCTGCTGCCATGATGCTCTACTACCTGGATGTAAACAGAGCTGACTGAACAGATAGCATTGATAGCATCTGATCATTTTGTGTGTATTATGATCTGAAAATGGAGATACAGTTGTTTGTAGGCTGGGCCAGCTTTAACTGATTTATAACTGGAGAAACGTCACACAGGCATGTAGATGAACCCCCATAAAGAGGGGATAAAGGGTCACCAGGTCACATGCTCCATGTAAGTCACATCATTCCCACTCTCTTTACTCCAGTTTTTGACTCTATTCACTGTCCTGTCCTGTAAATAAAGGCAGAAAAGCTGAAGAAAAATGGCTATCTAGGAACACCCTGAATAGTACGGGGTTTTTGAGCTGCACTCTAAACTTCAACATTGTTTGGCTTTTGCAGACACATATTACAGAAATGTTCTTCCTTACATAAAATACAAGCCCAAGTGTTGTCTTAAAAAAAACTCTTAATAACAGCTGTGAAATCGTCTCAGCCTTGAGAGAAACGTCTCTTAATGAAGGGACTCAGTGTCAGAAAGAATCCTAGTTTCTGTTTGACAATGGAGCTCGCTGTTCTGCTGGTTAATGACCAAACTCTGCTGGTTTAGTAGCCTTTCATTTGGAGATAAAAACAGCGTAGAACAAACTAGAAGGGTTGTCACTTTTTACCTGATCCTTTTCTAAGAGAGTAACATCTAAGGTTAGAGACATCTAAGCTAACTCTCCTCACTGAATTAGAGCTCCAGCCCTGCAGCACAAGATTTAAATGACCTAAAGCTAACAGAAGAAACATTCTTTCATTACTCAACATTTTAATAGTTAACCAGAATAAAACATCTTTCAGTTCACTCCTGATGTCTGAAGATGGTTTAAAGGATGGTGTATGTACAGTTCCTTCATTTATTCCTCTATTTTCATGTCTTTTCTGAGTCTGTTTTCTGTGTTTTATGGTCCTACCTTCAGCAATAAAGAAAATCCCCTTGGGGACAATTAAGTTAAAAAAATCCAGACATTATTTTCCCTCCTCAAGGTAAAGGACAATGATATAGCAGTGATTCGTAGTCAATGCAGAGGAAAGAAAAATGTGTCCTCGGCCATGAAATTAAATCCACAAAGCACCCAGTACCAAAAAAAGTCAGTCCAACAGCTCTGTGATCTGTAAACCAGGACTACACACACTGATAGCAAGCAGTGTTGTTGATGGAATACCGCCCATATCAGCTGTAGGGTCTGTTACCATCTGGTAAGACCTCTTAAACTAATAAGGAGAACATATAGAGCAGGGGTTCTCAACAGATGGGTCGGGACCCAAAAGTGGGTCAGGGGGCTGTTTTCAGTGGGTTGCCAACTTGGGCCCCGAAGGTAATGCAGGTGGGCTACAAGAGGCCATTTACAAAATAAAACCTAACTTAAAAAATTTTAACCACTTTTAGATTGTTATTAAACAGTTGGTTAGATTTTTTAAATGTCCCAGAGCTAACAAACACAGACAGAAAAATTCACTTATGCCACCTTTTTATCACTTATTTTGTCTGATATAGAGAACCGGTGTCACAGTTTAACTGGTGTTGATTTAACTGGTGACAATCTTTTAGACTTTCTTCAGTGCTGCTTACTCCTGGAGAGGACCATTTATCAGTGCCTTTGGAGAAATGAAGTTACTAGGAAAGACATTATAAAGTCACAAAGTGCATTTAAAGATACAATATGTAGATTTTTGCACTGAAATATTGTTATTATCATAAAAAGTGGTTATATTTTTAGGGCCCAAGCACGGAGGTTTTAAAGGACCCTTTTTTTTAAACATATGAGGGCCATGACGAGGGCTGTCATGGTATACGGTATTGACAATAACTGTGGTATTAAAAAATAGAATTTCAATATCATGTTAAAAATGTGCGTATGATAATATCGGGTAAATGATCCAGTGCCACTTGAACACAGTTTGGAAACAGAATGGAAACAGAAAAAGACAAATATGCCAGAGATTGTTCAGTAGACAAGTTATTAGTCGTCATTCTTCAGTTGCACACAAATGCTGTGTCCCCTGCTATCCACAAAAGATTTTGTTTCAGTTAATTTTGTAGTTATAGCAGATGTTGCACCTTGTGGATTTTCTGTTTACCAGTTCATCTGGTTACCTTTTAACTAGCTATCGAGTGTAATTGCAATTTTTATATGCAGTTGCACAGTTACTGTTTTCCTATTGTCTCAGTACCTCCTTAGACAGGTATTTTGAGTGTAATTCATCTGCCAAAAGAGAGAACACTACATAAATGAAGTTAAAGATAAATTTGATTGATTTCCCATTATTATTTAAATTTTTATTGATATTGTGATAATATTGTTATCATGAGATTTTTTGGCCACGATAACCGTGAAGTGAAAATCTGATACCATGACAGCCCTAGCCATGACACCACCCAAAGGTCTTGAAACTTGGCACATGTGTAAGGGCTGGTGATGGCTTGCTAGAGCCCCCTAAACCAAATTAAAATTCAGCTCCTCAAGGCAGTTTCACCTAGAGAAATAATATTTAGCACACATATTCATCTGCAGATGCATAAAAAAAAGTCTGTCATCATAGTAAAATCCAGACAGGAAGTCTGCTGTTTTGAATCAAAGTCTAAAATTCTGTGTTTTTGACCATTTCTGAGGGTCCTTCGAGGGATAACTTGTTTTGAGGGTGTTTCTCCAATCAAGCTGAATTTTAGTAGAAAGTTAGAAGAGAAAAATGATGAAAAGGTATCATGTCATGTTTGTTTCATGTCAGGACCTACAGAAAAGCCATTGTCAGATAGACAGGAAGTCTGCCTTTTTGAATTTTTGGCTAAAAATGGACAATAGAAGCCACTTTGGAGGGCTCCTTCTATGATTGACTCCTCCAAGGGCATTCATGAGACCAACTCAAAATGTTGTTAGCTGTTGAAAGAGACCATATGAAACAAAAGCTATTTGACATTTCATTCTAGGTTTCCCAACTCTGTCTTAAAATGGGTCTTTAACATATTTAAATCACCCCCAGTGCTATCAAGTAAAGCTCACAGGTCTGTGACCAAAGCTGTTGCCATAGCAGAGCATTATTCGCCATGAAACAGGAAGTAGTAGCCACTCTTCAGGGGTTTAAAACACCTGTACCACCATGAATTTTGGTAGATGCTGGAACAGTGGATAAATCAAAAGTTTCACATGGGATTCGACTGAGGGCATTGGCTAAATGGTTCACTGGTGCCCCCTGCATAATTTTAAAAAGTCAGTGCCTGCATGTTCAACCTTGGAAAATGAAATTTCATCGCCGTGTAAAATGCCACAATCTACAAGAAGGCCTCTGGGATCCATACTGCAAAATCAGCAGGAAGTTTGGCATCTTCATTTTAAAATCAGACATTTCCAGGCATCATTCTGGGATTAACTACACCAGAGTGCATGCATATTCTGGGTCCACTTCCAGCATGAATGTGGAAGTGAACTTTTTAGGAGCATTTCTACTTCATTACAAGAAATTCATAAATGAAAACAAACATGGTCTGTGTTGTTTTGGTTGAGAGCCCCCTGGTAGTGAAATTTTACATACTGATCTTTTAAAGAGATGAATATTACAAAAGAAAATAAAGGTGACTGTGTGGATGTCTGATCAAAACCACGTAATGGGTGATGGCTTATCAACTTTACTTTGTGGCTCCACAAAGTCTTTCTTAGTGGCATTAATGTCCCAAAATAAGGCATTGACTTTGAAATTCTGTTTTTGATGTAAAAATCTGAGTTAAAAACTTGTGATATTATACTTGTATGAGGGGTCTGGTACACTTGAGTTTGGGAAAGGCTGATTTAATGTATATAAGTGACTGAAAATGTTCAGACATTTAGGTAGAGGTTAGTCATTAACCCTTTACCTACTGAGTCTAAAAATGTCAGTTTGGACATATTTTGTTATTATGGCTGTAAAATAGTCAGGAAATGCCCTAAGTCTGAGAGCTTTGGTCCCTTTTCCCAGAAGTACTTGAACTTGACTTTTCAACATCTGGTTAATGATTATTGCATATTATATGGAATTGTCAGCAGTTTAAAAGAAGAAAAACACAAAAATGGATTTGTTTTTCATGGCTTTTATGAGAAGAAATTTTGTTATTGCTCATGAAGTTTTGATTGGACATTTGAAATGTGAACCCATACATTTATATATTCTATATGTTTAGAACAACCACCAGTCATTTTTTGAGTCTAGGACTCTGGGTGTGCAAAACACAGTGCAAAAGATAACTATATACATAGGCGACAATTAGTGCAAATAAAGGTGGAAAAATGCATTCTCAACATTCTCAAGTAACATATTGTTATTGCACATGACAGACACGCACAAATGCCACTATCTAACGCTACTTTTGGTAAACAAAATACCACTCTCTTTCTTCACTCTCCTTTTACTCTCTTTCTTCACTCTCCTTTCTCACTCGTCTTCTGCCAAAGCTGCTGTTTGCGGTGCTGTTCGACATTACTGTAATATATATACCACACATCATACAGTGCCGGAAAGCACAGATTCTCAGCTCTCTGTCTGGGTTGGAATTTTTTAGATTGAGCAAACTTTCGAGGAGTTACAGTGTTGAGAATCCGTGTAACGGTCTCGCGATACTTCTGGTGTTTTGCTATGAATGCCCACGTCTTATGGTTGTGAGTACTGTAATGAACCATATATGTGCGCATGCCCACAATTCTCAGCTTTCCAACACCGTTGGAATTTTTCTGATCAGACAAACTTTGACAGAGTTACGGTAATAATACTCCGGACATATAAAACACAGCACCAGCGCCGGCTCAGTAGGTAAAGGGTGAAAGGGACTGTGATGGGTCCTGAAGCTACCCCAGTTGAAAACCACTGATATGGAGGCTAACACACTGAGGTGGAAAATAAAAATCCAAGCTTTTTAAAAGAAAGTGGTCCATCAAAAACACGATCGACAGTAAACCAACCAAAAGATTTTTAAAAAGCCGACAAACTAATGAGAAATTAAAAAGAAACAAAAAACCCCCAATAAAAACAGTGAATATGCGACTGCTGGCTGACCAATGTGTATACTTTATTTTGGTGAGGTGTGGGGGTAAACCTGGTATTCTTTTTTCTATTCTACTGACTACTGTTTGGGTTCAGAAAGGAAAAATATAATCACAATTATCAACTCTAGCACCCAAGATTTGTGATCAAATGGTATCATAACAAAGACACATGGTCCCAGCCCTAGTGAAAAACTGAGCACTTGCAGTTTTGAACCTTTTTTCTGTTTGACATTTTCTTGATAAAACTTTGATTCATGTTGGGCAGAGAAACAGATTTACTGCTGCTGTGGAATCCTGAGAGAATGAAAACGTTGTGGGATGACAAAATAAAACATCGTAATCTCAGGCACAAAATCCATAGACACATTAATATATGCAGATGTATGCAGGAGGGAGACAGATATCGACACCTTTTCAGCAATATTTATGAGAGATGTTGTCTTAATTTGAATAGAAACAACAGCATCAAGGAAACCAGAGCCCTGCAGCCATCTTTGCAACACTCTCCATTGTAATTAAAGGACGCTCTTGTAATCCACTTGACAAGGCTGTATAGATGTTTACAAATGGCACCTGTTCACTCAGGTAGATGTATGGATAATTAGAGAGTGGAGCCAATGATGGCTGAGTGCTGAAATGATTCTGCCGCTGCACGATATCAATAAAACCAAGATGGATCTGCCCTTTGAGCGGCGCCGACTCGTTTAATTTGGACGTTTATTGGAGCGTACATCCAACCTGAGAGATATCGGATGACTTTAATGATATCACATCAGCCCGGGCTCACTTCTGCTCCTTCTTCTTCTTCCCGCTTTATCAAATCAGCGTCAGACATGTTAATGGAAAATACTCACACTTTAGTTTGACTTCTGGGATATTAGTCAGAAAATTGAAGAAAGGGGCAGGAGTCAAAGGGTCAGATACTCGACTAAAAACCTGCACGGATTTTCCTGAAAATGTTCTTTTTCTTTCTAATGTTGCTGCTGCATTATGGGTACAGTTTGTTTCCCTCTATTTTTAATGGAACATTAAGCAGCATTTTCACACTGAAATGTCTACTTTCATTTAAAAATAACTACTTCCATATTATACTTATTTAACTAAAATTATCTCACACATATCCGTAGCTATCAAGGCCAGAAAAATCCTCAACTTTTTTACTTTTAACAAGACAGTGGCAGCGTATAATAAACCTATACTGATCCCTGATTGGGGGAAATTAACAATGTGGAGCAAACACATACATCTATAATATACACATCTATGCACCCTCATGAATATGAGGAGTAGTAGAATTTCACCTGATGGCGTTAAAAACTCTGATTACAGTTAGAATTAAAGATCTACAGTAGTACTCCTTCAGTCTACCACTGCCTCTCACTCAGGCTTGTCTTTATGTCTCTCTCTCACCTGCCTGGTCTAAATGTTTGGCTTGTCCCTGTCCTAATGGTGCATGTATTACATGTAGCTTTTTTCCTGGCTTTGGAGCACAGTGTTACTCAACTGGAAATGCAGCTTCACACCACCAATCCTCCACCTCTCACCAATCCTGAGCAGCCAGGCAGAGTAGCTGGATCCATCTCTGGGGAGAGCATAGTTATAAGTCATAGACACCCACAGTACCCGTTCAACCTGCTCACATTTCAGCCCAGACAGAGTAAAAGCTTCAACAACAAGCATTGCTAGGTGTTTTCGATTACTGGTTCATTTTCACAAAATGAGGGAGAAAAGCTGCTAAAAAGTGTCCCTGGTTTGTGCTGTGAGCAATAAAACATTGTTGCTCCAAGTAACCGTTCTTTATGAGTAGCTCCTGGTAAAAACCAGGAAGGCCACTTTTAACAGCTTTTCTCCATCATTATGTAAAATCCACCTATAAAACAAAAATGGTGGTTCAGTGGTTAGTTAAGACTTACAGAGAGCAATGAAAATGATCAAAACTGCCCTTTTCTTCAGCCATGTTGGATGGGAACATGATAATGCCGGGTATCAATTGTAGGCTCAAAAATCGAATCACATTAAAATGATGTCCTAGCAGATTTTGTGATATCAGAAAATATTGGATCATTGTCTTAAGCAATGTTGAGCAGAGCAGACAAAGCCTCCTGCCCCCCCTAAGGTATTTGGATCTTTGGATTGTGGATTATTAATAAAGAAAATATTTATAGCTGCAAATCCTGTGTTTCATGAGAAAATGGTCCTGACTGAACTAAGTCCTAAGTCTTTGCTTAGAAAATATTTTTTTTAGAGTTTATTTGCAGATTTTGTATTCCAAATGCTGAGTTAGACTGTTTAAGATGAACTTTTCTGATGTTATTGACTTGTTTTTGTCTTTTTAGGAGCTAAACTACTAAGAGCTTCATCCCTGCAGATCCTCCACCATAAATGGGCATGGCCCCACCTCTATTAAAGCCCCTCTGAGCACTAACTTAAATCATCATCATATGTCAGATCATAACTGGCTCCGTCCTCACTCTTGCATAGTCAGCACACACTAACAGCCCCGCAGCAGCCATTGTATCATTACGCACCATTACATGCAGCCAGTCATAACAGGCCGCTGATTGATGGCTCGGGAGTGGCTCTAATTTATGATCTGATGTGTTTTACTGCATGTTTGGACTGACAGCATGGAAAAACCACTCGCTCCTGCTGGAATAAGAGTCAAGCTTGTGGAATCAAACACTGTGAAAGTCTTCTGAGTCAATGGGCGGATTAAATAGCCACTGTGGACTTTCTGACCACTGTTAGCTCTGCATGGAGACACTTGGTTAGAAGTGTTTGTTTGAATCAAAGACAAGCCAGATCAGCCAGTTTCTACTGCTGAGTATGAAATGACCCAAGACCGGAACATTTAGCAGCTACTGCTGAGTGAATAGTGTTTACATGACTGAAATAAGACAGCAGAAAACTAATGTAATTATGCTTTATTTTGTCATGTGCAAGTATTTAACTATGTCAGCATTCCATTTACGTGTTGAAGTTTAAACTTTGGTAAAGTTTTAAGAAGTCAAGCCCCAAACTGAGGCTCAGCTTTGTAATTGAGGAGACCATCTGCAGCTTTAAACTTAGAGGAAAAACAAACGAAAAACTACACTGGAGGTCTGAGCAGCACCTCATTTAAACCCAAATTTACATTCATAGTCAGGTGGAAAATTCTAGAGGCTTTTAGCACTATTTGCATGGGATTAGTATAACCTGGAGACTCCTGATAATTTGTGAATCACGCCCTGGTGTTAGTGATTGGTGCAGCACATTTGCATGGATAGGCAGAGTCCGTAATGTATTTGAACTGACATGCATTTCTAATGAAAAAACGTGTAAGTTCTGCATCACAGGGGCTGTAAATATTATAATTTAATATTTATTGCTGATTTAGTTATTTTGCATTCTATGGGTTGTAAATCTTCATGATAGCCTCTGCATCAATAACAATCCTCATCCACACGTGCCCTGGATTAAATGTGATAACTGAATATTGAGTGACACATTTTGTTTTATTCATGACACGTGAAGCACAGGAACGCTGATATGATAGAAGACATGTAAAGGACGCTGTAATCCCTGTACCGCTGGGGGAGGCGCTGGGGGAGGAAGAGTGTGAAATGTGCTCTTGGGGCACTGACAGGAAATATACAGAACAAATTACAGTTATATGTGGACATTCATTGAAATAAACTGGAGGAAAAACATTAACTCAACCTGTAAGTACCAAGACATTTGTCATAAAATCTCTGCTGTGTCTGTTATAATTTTTTTTTTAACTGGTAAAAGGTAAATAAAAAAGTGGTCAGAGCTTTAAAATTTATATATATAAGCCCAAATTTTCCAGATGCTATTTTGCATGGGATTAGTGTTACCTGTTAACCTCTGTGTAAGCTGAAACATGGTTGTGATTTACTCTGGAACTTTTACTTTGAAGGTCCACAAGCTGTACTAATCTTATGCAATCAGAGCTTTAGAAACTGTGGTTGGAAAAAATTTCCATGAAAGATGAGGTTACATCCAGAGATGAATGGATTAAAAACAGATAAAAACAAAACAAACAAACAAAAAAAGATCCCTCCCCTGCATAAGCCACTACCACAGTTGCGCCACTCCAGCTCAGAAAGCTTGGCCACTGGTGTCTTGGCTGGAGTATAGTAATAGAGAGAACCACTGAAGGAGAAACAACGGACTTCACAATTTAAAAGAATACTTTTTATGGCCCAAAAAAGACAAACAGACAATAGAATCAAGTTTGAGGTGTATACCGTCACTTAAAAGTTTGGTGGTGCTAAGTAGTTTAGTTGTGCAATGAAAACATTTGTTTTTGTCTGAAAATCTGCTGTAAATGTCGCACGATAAGCCTTTAAAGACCCTATAAAGTGAGAATAAATCTGTATTTAGGTTTTGTTGTATGGCAGGTCACTGTGTTTTGAACCCCCAGGTCATATTTCAGCCAAATAAAACATCTCTAGGTTCCTAAATTAAGCTTCAAAATCATGAAAATGAGACAGTAAAATCTGCTCAAGGAGGGTGTGGGCGTGTCTTTTGAAAGAGCTAAAGCCACGCCCACTCAGGAGAAACTGGATCCTCTCAAATAAAATAAATGCTACAGTCTGAACTGAGGAAAGCCCTCATGCCTCTTGACCTTTTGTGGACCTTAGAAGAAGAGATAGAGTCTGTTTTCTGGCTCGAATCTCTGTTATGATACTTAAATGATCCATGGACCACTGTGGCTGATAGATTTGGCAAATTTAACTCACAATGAACCAAAAAAACAACAGCATTTAATGACTGTTAACTTTCAATAAAGACAGTGACATCAGCTAACAACACACTGACATGACATGAACTGCTCTTTGATTTTATATTGTAGTGTTAGAGGGGCGGGGTTATTCCCTTTGCTCCGCCCAAATTAAACCAAGCCAGGAAAGAGGTGAAAACTTTCTAACAGTCAGTGCTGTGATGTTTGAGGCAGCGCTTATATGACTCTAAGTCCCCCTTTCCAACTCTCACTTTTAGAAATCCTCTGAACAAAATTAAAAAAAACAACACTTCTTACGGCCATTTTTCATTCAGTTGAAACTATAGACCAAAGGGTTTTTTCTCTGCCTACGTAAGTCTTATTTCTCCTAAATTCTGCTCAAAAATGGTTAAAAGTGTGCTTGTAGGCACTTCCTTTTTTTACCAAGATAATCCATCTCCCTGACAGGTGTGGCATATCAAAAAGCTGACTCATGATTTTTTATACAGGTATACCTTGGAGTAGTCACGATAAAAAGTTACTACAGAATGTGTAGTTTTATCACAGCTCAACAGCACAGATGTGACACACTTTGAAAGAATAAATTCAGTAGAGACTGAATGGATGTCCATGAGATGCTGCCAGTCAATTAAATGCTCATTTCACCACCGTTCACTTAGAATCCTCCAGAAGTTGGCAGTCCATCCAACCAGGCTCAAACAGCTCCACATTCAGCAGCTCTACCTGCAAAACTGCCTCGGCCTGACCATCTGGAGAGTTGATTCAGCTGTCACAAAAGACTGTATAAAAGGACGGACAACATGACAGTTACCCTGCAGTGAAGCCAAAACATTTGGCAGCACCTCCAGTGAATGGCTGCAGTGTAGGGCATACACTGCTAGATTAACTAAAATGCACAGTAAAGTCATTCTCAATCATCATTTCTCTTTATAATTAATGTGTTCATGTTGATTTTTGTAAGAGATAAGTATGCACATGTAAGTCTGGTCATGTTAACAGGTCAGTTAAGCCATGTAGCTGCTCTGCTGTCCTTGTCCCAGTGCACAAGCATCAGGGAGAATCAGTTCAATCAATTATTCGCAGAAGCTCCACTTCTGTAGGTGGCAATGTGCCCCTCTTTCAGTAAGGTACTACTGGACTTTAGTCCAGCTGACCTATTCTGTCACAAACCAAACAGTCAACAAACTAGTCAGCAAGAAGCAAAGTGGCTGTTTGTCAAACAGAGAAAACATCAATGACTTTACAGCTCTGTGCATTTTGTACTCACTCTACACATACTTTTGGTACAACTGAGATCTATGAAGGCTAAATCTTAAGGCAGACAACAATGCCAGCATTGTTCTGCACATTTATGCTTCGTGACTCCTGGGTCAAAGCTGAGCCAAGGAACTGTGGAGCATGACTAAGATGCATGGGCCAGTCTGGGGCTGACTGAGGTGTACAAGTAGGAGTAAACTGTCCACCAACAGCATTATGTAGGTGTGAAGGTTGTACTTAAATTCAACTTACTATGATTCATTCAGACTGAAATTTCAAACCAATGGATGTAACAGTAAGTCTTTATTTTTATACCTTTTTTTCAGTTTCAAATTGATGCAAGAATTTCTCAGGCTGTGAAGCGTACCCACTGTAGGGATTTTTGCCGTGGAATATGCTCCAGTTAGCTGAAGGCTGGGACATGAATATTGCTACTCCACCGGCTGATCTGCACTGGCTCTGAATGTAGAAATATCAGTATGGTGTAAGGCTGGGCCATATATTGAGATTAAATCAATATTTTTTTTTTGGACAAGATATAAAATGCAGTTGAAGTTTTTGATGATTTGGAAAAATGGGGAATTATCTTTGTCATTTGAGGTGCGTCACGCTGTGCCTGTTTGACATTTGGTCTACGTGGAATTGACTTAAAACAGACTTTATTCCTGTTATTTCCTTACAGAAATAAATACAGATACGGTACATACCATGTATTTACAAAAAAAATCTGTCAAGACATGATTTTTGGTCCATATCACCAAGCTTCAGCATCCACTCTACTGCACTCTAAAGCATACCCAAACCCTCAGACCACTTTTTAGGATAAAAACTGTAAATGGGGACTTAGTTGTACTGTTGATCAGTTAAGCCAGGCATACACTGTGACCATCACGCACTATTTATGTGCTCATACACAGTCTAATGTGCACAAGCTGAGTGCTCATACTGTATGAGTGAAGTTGGGACAGACTGACAAAAATCTGTGGAGTTCACTTTGAAAAAGTCTCACATACCAAGGTTGAAGCCATATCTGGTCATGTCCTCTCTCTTTCTTGCTATCACATGGACAAACAGCATCACGACCAGTGTCAGATGGAGGTCCATGGGTAAGAATATTTCCTTTTATTTGAAGTGTGGGGCATTAGAAAGTAATTTCTGTTGTTGTCATGATGATTGAAAATGCTGCCTCACAGTTCACAAAGAAAAACATTACCCCAAAGTTAAGGAGTCTGTTTTTGGTTCTGCTCCCACTATGTGAGTGTCTGGAGTCGTATGACCAAAATGTCAAACATGTCAGAAATCCATCTGACCAGTCAAGAGCAGCTGGTTGGGTCTTAGTCGGGTCATACTCTGCTGTTGTGTCCCCCACAGCACAAAAAATATGGCGCAATAAGACAGACAGTTGGTGCTACTTCATAGTCATGTGATTCAAAATTCGTGTTTGAATTGAATGAAGTTTGCACAGTATACACTCAGCTTACAGTTCCAAGTTTTGATGTTTTATTGTGAGGTATTTAAATTTCACATTTTGTTTAAAATTCATACAGTCACTGCCCTCTACAGGTTGTAACCATCTACTGCAACCTAACTTTTTTTAAAAATTTCCACTGGCTAACCTGAACAGTTACCGGCCCCTTTTCACCTGACTGCTACGATACGTCATGATATGATACAACAGGGGTTCTCAATGTTTTCAGCCCATGACCCCCAAAATAAAGGTGTCAGAGATCAGGGACCCCCACAGTACCTGAAGATGGTTGAACACAGTCATGAACATTCTGAGGAGACAAAGCTGTCCATGAGGGGGAATAAATGGAAGAGCTTCCTGGGGTCCAGCAAAATCATGGCCAGTTGTAAAGTTAAACTGTGGTAATTTAAATTTAACCTGAATAATAACCACTCTGATCAGGGAAACTAATTTTAATTCATTTGTGTGGCAAGAAACCCTCTTAAAAGCGATTCTTTTGTTAAAAACAGAATAAAAATATATTAAAAATAGCTAAAACAGGTTAATAATGGCAAAAAAAATGGTGGGAAAGGTGGTATAATTAGATTTTTAAAGTAGCAGCAATGGGTTAGAAATGCCACAAATTAGATAAAAGTGGCCAAAAAATATCCAAATATTGGTTACAGTGGCAAAAAGGGCATATTAAGTGGTAAAAAGGTTTTAAAAGTGGCTGAAATGGCATTAAAGTGGCAAAAATAGGTGGAAATTTGGTTAAATGGGAGGAAAATTGCTATAAACTGGCAAAAACTGGCGTATCAAATTGTGAAATGTGGTTTAAAAAGTGGTAAAAGGGGTTAATAGTGGCAATAATGTGTCAACAGAGCCAACAATAGACAGATAGTGGCAAGATTTGGTTTAGAAGTGGCAAAAACAGGCAGAAAAAATGTGGTGGAAAGGGTTTAAAATGACAAAAAATGGGTTTTAAGTGGCAAAAATGTGTTAAAATTGATAAAATTGTGGGGAAAAATGATGACAATGGGCTAAAATTAGTGCGAGAGGCATTAATTTAATTAAAAAATGTTCTTAGTTTTTCTAAGGCATCTGGAAACCCCCCTCTCTGTGTCTCCTGACCCCCAACGGGGTCCCGACCCCAATGCTGAGAACCCCTGCAATACGATACGATACTGACTGGTCCCCTGAACAGCATGTGAATGGACCCTCTCCATTTGTGATTTATTGATGATATCACCATGAGCTGGATCAGCAGCATTGGTGCTAGCATCCTGGTCAACAGTTACCTCATAAAAAGACTGTCAAGCTAAAACTGGGGTCTGATGTTCAGATTACTTACTTGTGACTCTTTTTAACCCCTTTTCATCACTGTTGCTGCCCATTTGATCTGCCTTTTTCCCAACAATTTTGCCTCTTTTTACCAATTTTTGCCACTTGTTGCAAATTTTTGCCACTTGTTGCATTTTTGTTACCTCCACCAAGGAGGTTATGTCATCAGGTGGGTTTGTTTGTTTGTTTGTTAGTTTGTTTGTTGGCAACATAACTCAAAAAGTTGTGGACAGATTTTGATGAAATTTTCAGGAAATGTCAGAAATGGCATAAGGAAGAACTGATTAGATTTGGGGAGTGGTCCGGATCACCATCTGGATCCAGGAATTTTTTTAAAGGATTCTGTACTATTGGGAGATAGGGCTAATAGCAGAGGTCTGCGCTCTCTGAGTGCTTTTCTAGTTGCCACTTTCCACATATTTTTACTATTTTAAACTCCTTTGCATCACTTTAGCTGCCTTTCTTGCCAGTTGTAAATATTTTTTGCCCCTTTTCACCATTTTAACCCTTTTCTGCCTTTGTTAATCATTTTTTTCTGCTTGCATCCCATTTTTGCCATTTTGTATTCACTTTTCACCACTTTTTTCTCTAATATTCTGCCACTTTTAACCCTTTTCTTGGCAGTTTTCACCTTTTTTGCCCTTTTTTGCAATTATTTAAATATTTTTGCTTCTTAAAGTTATTTCAGTTCCTTCTACTGTGTTCTCTAGCATCCTGATGTTTGTGGACTTCCCAGAGAAGCAATAAAGTGGGACATTAATCTCCAATTGGTTTAGACGTTGCATAAATAACACTGAATTTTTTGTTGCTTTGAAAAGAGAGGTTATTATTCAGGTTAGAAATAAAATAATAAAATATGGCAATCACAGATTAACTTTACAATAGCGAATGGCTTTGCTGACCACCATTGGACGCCATTTGGCTGGCCCAGGGAAAGCTCCCCCCTTTATCCCCCCTTATGGGTGGCCCTGCCCTCAGATACAGTGGGGATCCCCAGTCTCTGCACCTTTATTTTGGGGGTTTTGGGCTAAAAAGTTTGAGCCTATAAATCATTATTTCAGACTCTAGTAACTCATGGTAAGACCAGCTTGAATGGTTATGACATAAGCAGCATGGTGAATGATGTTGTGGCTGATAATCCCCCTCCCTCCCAGCTCTATGACATTTAAAGGCATTTTTTAAAATTCCCCGTAGATGCACCTGGGCTGAAGCTCTGGGGTTTCAGGAGGAGGTGAAGGTGCATCTTTATCTACAGGTATTGGCTTTCAGCTGCACAAACTGACATAATGTGTGAACATTATTGAAGCGAAAAAGCTTTTTATGTGTTCAGAAAGTCCTGGACCTTTGATTTCCACTCATGAATAATATGAGTCCAAACAAAAGTGCTGTGTTTGTATTTTTGCTCTGTGTGTATGAATGAGGGTGGGCTGAAAATCTGAAACTCCTCTCTGCATTATACATCACATTTCAACAGCACATTTCATAATCCGCAGCCTCCAAAATGATCAAACACTCCAAAACAGTTCCAACAAAAATGAGAGTGTCATCTGCGTATGCGTGCATCCAGCTTGTTTTTTCTTAATGAATGCCAAAGTCTTACTCAGAGGTAGCATATGCATTGTTTTTGTGCATGAGTATCATTTATTTATCCACCTGCTGGGTTTCACAGAGTGGCAGTTGTCACTCCTGTCAGACTTATCTGCTCTCGTGTAATCTCAAATTCCATTTTTCTCCCCCAAAAAATCACTCGTCTTCTTTCAAACCTGTCTGTTCACACCCAGCGTTCATTCTTCCTGTCTCCTGCCCTCTTTTTCCTCTTTCCATCCTTCCCCGTCTTTTCTCCACACACAGATGTGCCAAGTTGGTAAATGCAAGCTCTCCATCTTTCTTTCCCACACGCACTCTCTCGGAGGTAAACACAGCCTGGCAAAAATAGCATTCATCTTAGCATCCATCTGATTCTGGGCTCAAAGATGAGAATCCATTGGCAGGAATTTCTCACTCAAACACACACTCTCTGTGTCACACGCTCACAAACACACACTCTCTATCTTTTTCTTTCTATCTAAACACAAATTGAATCTGTGGTCTTGACAGGACAGGAGGACGGGGAGGACGAATAAAAATCACCTCATTACGCACACCCTTACAGATACACATCCGCCTCTCACAAACACTTTCAGACTCACACACAGGTCATCCACATGCATTAGGGATGGAAATAGAAAATCCTTGAATCCTGGTTAAACAGCGATTGGTGTGTAAATGCTGACAGAGGAGGGCGGGAGGCCGCGTGTGACGGGATGATCAGAGACGCTGTTTGGCAGAGGAGAAGAGAAAAACAGAGGGACAGACGGAGCGGAGACAAAGGCTCTCACAGAGGCTGAGGTAATGATGATTTTGTTGAAACTGACGAATGATGAAGGTCACGGCGACAATATAAGCGATGAAACCCATGATAATGATGATGTTCTCTCAATCTTTATCTCGTCCCTCCCCTCAGTGATGGACTCCGTGATGTTACAGCGGCATGTGAATGCAGTCGATGGTCTCCGCGATAATTCCAGGACTGACTGATGACTTCCCGCAGTGCCGCCGTGACTGCAATTTAGAGTCAGAGGTGCAGCTGAAGAGATTATTGATCACGACACACCAGACTGATAATATCTGAAAAATCTCCCGCTGTTAATTTTCTGTGAAGACGCTGCATTTGTGCTCAGCTCTGGCAGGGAAATAGAGGCTGGCAGGATTCAGGGATGAAATTTAGATCATTTTAATTACTTTAATTGATTATTTGTTTCACCAAATGAGTTAGTCGTGCCTACAAAAGTACCAATTAGAAAAAAAACTCTGAGTATGATACCTAAGGGTGTTAAATCTTTAATTTGTGATACAACTGCAACCATATATCTAATTTTAATCGGTTATATTTCTAATAGACCACTGTGAGAATAATATTTCTTTGAACAGAGGCTGCAGTGGTCACACACAGCAATTACTGAGTGATAATAAGCCTGTAGCAACTTAAAACACTGTGTACACTGATTAAACAGATGAAACAGGCTTTAATAGTTTTAGATCCTTACTTCTACACCCTCAAAGATGTGTTTTCATATCTATTTCCTCTGTTAAAGAGCAACATGTGCTCTTAGCTGGTTATGGCAACAAGCATGTCAGAAGTAGAAGAAGCACACTAAAAATCGATGATATGCTTTTAGAATACCTAAAGGCATAATCAAATGTGTTTTATAGTATTGTTATGTAGTAATATATGGCGATATGTCTTAAAGCTGATGTTGGCATTGATCTGGACTGAGGAGTTGATCTTTATTTCTTTATGTTAGCCTTTTTCAACGTTGGTTGCTGTAAATGGGTCACTCTGAAGAGCTCAGTAACTTCAGTGCTGCTACTGTGATGGATGAAACCTTTGCAATAAGACCGGTCATGAAATTAACCTTGCAAAGCAGATGGATTCGCCCGCTTCCATGGTTCTCACTGGCGAATCCATCTTGCAAAGCTTCCTGTCTGAAAAGTTTGGGCCCGGTAAGACAGTGACAGGACCAATCAGCGTTGAGGGGCGCGGCAGAGTCGTGATGTAAGCAAGCAATGACAAGAGGCTGGTTCAATTATGGTGGAAGAGATTAGCGTGGATGCTGCTAAAGCGCCAGTTTTATCAGAACTTGATGACATTTCTTCATTAAAAGAAGAACAAAGAACAGCAGTGAGTCAACAAAAGTTGTGCACTCACATGTCTACAGTTGCTATGGTTTGCTTTACGCAGTTCTCTATGGAGTTTACTCCATAACCAAAACCGCTCCTCAGTTGTGGCTATGACGTCACATGTTTTGTTGCTCTGATTGGCCCGTAAAGATGTGACATACAGAACGTTCATCCAATCACCCTCTGAGGTTTTTTCAAAGCCTCTGCCCTTTCCCAAACGCTGTCAATGGAAGGTTTTCCAGATGGATGAGTGAAACAAATCCATCTGGCGTGTCAGGTTATCATGAAATGTCATCCCTGCTGGATATTCCACATCAACTGTAAATTATATTATTAGAAAATGGAAGCACTTGGAAACAACAGCAACACAGACACTGAGCGGAAGACCATGTAAAACTAGAAAAGCACTCAGAGAGCGCAGACCTCTGCCATTAGCCCTATCTCTCAATAGTAAAGAATCCTTTAAAAAATTCCTGGATCCAGATGGTGATCCAGATCAGTCCCAAGATCTAATCACTTCTTCCTTATGCCATTTCTGACATTTCCTGAAAATTTCATCAAAATCCGTCCATAACTTTTTAAGTCATGTTGCTAACAAACAAACGAACAGACTAACTAACGAACAAACCCTGCCGATCACATAACCTCCTTGGCGGGGGTAATAAAAGATTGCTAAGGTGTATGGTAGTGCTGTCGCACTTGGAAATGGTCTTAAGACCACGTTTTGAATGTCTTGGTCTCGTCTTGGAATCGAGAGCATTTTTACTTGGTCTTCTGTCGGCCTCGGACTAACTGGACACTGGATTTTCCAACAAGACCGGTCCAGACCAAAGCGAATGGATTTGCCAGACTTCATCTCTCTCATCGGGGAAATCCATCTTGAAAAGCTTCAACTGAGCTACCAAACCGAGCGCTGTTCTGACCAGTCAGCGTCATTTGAGGAGAACGAAGCAGTAACTGTAACTGTGGGCGGGGTTTACTTGTACCAGAAGCCTTTTGCAAAGGCTGCCTCCAGTGCATTGATTAGCTTAGATACAGCTCGAGTACAGCGTCAATTTCACCAGAACTTGACCATGTTTCAGCATAAAAGACAGAATTAAAAAAAACTAGAAGCTAAAAGATGTTTTCGCTCTTCTCACAGTCTGCATCAGCATGAGTTTGCAATCATTATGGGTGGAGTCTGCCTATCCAGCCCTATCCAATAGCTATTAGTTTGGATGCAGCTTTGATAAAACAACAGTTTACCTGGAACTGGACCAAATTTAGTTTTCAAACAGGCACAAAGAACGAAACCTTGTCTCAACAAAAAAGACGTTTTTGCACATCTCCCCGCTGGCCTTGGTGTCAAATGTTTTCACAGAGAAGCTCAACAATTAACAGTCTACAGCAATGGTAACCTGTCAGCTTAAGAGAAGCACATGTGTACAACGTCATTTTGTCTTGTCGCTCTGATTGGCTCATCATGAATGTGACAGAACTTTCCTCCAGTTACCTTTCTAGAATTCCCCAAATGCTTTCTATGGGAGCTTTCCCAGATGAATATGAAATATATCCATGCAATGGATATTTGAAACATTTGATCTGGCATGTCAGGTTAGTCAAGACCACCACTGTTGTGCTATTCTTACACATCATTAATGTGATAATAAGAAGAAACAACATGGTGCTGAGCTCGGATTTTGGGGTATTTTGCCACTGAATTTGGTTGGGCATACGATTTCATTTTTAGCTGAACTGTTCCAGATCAATCAATGTTGTTATTTGACTCAAAACAGGTGTGAAGTCACTGACTGGGATGCCTCCTTGGAAATGTTTTCAAGTTCCCTACGTGTCATACACCTGAGAAAAGTCAGATCTGAACATACCAGTCCATCTTATTTTTTAGTCAAAATACCTCTTTACACCTAATAAAGATAAACACACAAGATAACTGTCTCATTTTCAGATATTTAAACAATTCTGGACTTTCAGTGGCTTTTTAATACGTAAAGGGATTTATTTTTGACAAGAATATAGTTGAATAAATTTGCTATGAGATGATATTTTTGCACTGTGGCGCTTTGAAAACCGAGTTGTTGACACCTTGTTTTGTGCTGTCAAATGTATTTATAAGCAAACTAAAACTAAAGAGAGTGATCTTTTGCTGTTCAACCTTGTGATGATTATTTTCTTGGACTCTGTGCACTCTGGTCTTGGGCATATCTTTGTCCCAGATAGTGTGGTGAATGGTGCGTAAAAGTTGCCAACACTGCTGATTCCATAGCTTCAGAGTTCTGAACTTCCACTGGCATTAATGTAAACATCAAAATTGGAGCAGGGAAAATGGCATGGGGTTGTTTTTCAGGGTTTGAACCAGGCCCCTTATCTCCAGTGAAGGCCAGTTGCTATGCCTCCAACATTGTGTTTGGAAAAAGACCCTTTTCTATTCCAGCATGACCGTGCCCCAGTGCACAAAGCAAGGACTATAAAGACATGGTCTGATGAGTTTGCTGTGGAAGAATCAGTGGCCGCACAGAGCCCTGACCTCAGCTCCATAGAGCACCTTTGGGATGAACTGGAATGGAGAATGAGAGCCAAGCCTTCTCATCCCACATCAGTGCATGACCTTATAAATACTCTACAGATTGAATGGGCACAAATTCCCACAAAAACACTCAAAATCTTGTGGAAAGCCTCCATATTGAAGTACATGTATTTGAATGCAACATCATTGCAGTCCCTGTCAGTGTAATGGTCAGGATTGTGTCCGTATAAAGCATGTCTTGGTTGCTTTCAGCACCACGGACAGCTCTGAGAACTGAACGGAAAGGGAAAACAGCTAAAAGTTTCTGAATTAATGATAACTTGAATTGCAGCACCAGCATATTTCATTATTCATTACAACATAAAAGTAATCCTATGACCTGAATGGATTACTTTTCAAGACATTAGCCTCATAGGAGGAAAGCTTAACCCTGAAACTCAGTTTCTCTCTCCTCTATTGTACACCTGACCATGTAACACAGTGCAGGTCATGCTGCTATGCTAACAAAATGCTTATTTTGGACATAATTAAGGAAACACAGACCTTGACACAAAAGATGCTGCTAAATAAACAAGCCGTCATCACCTGTAATGTTCCATTAGAGGTAAATGATGAATTACAGCATCATGGCTCTATACACACATTTAGGCTGCTTTTACGTTGGCTACCCTGCTACAAATCTTGCCATCCTTGGGTGGCTGTAACCCTTAAACCTTTGACGGCTCACAGTTTCTCATAAAGGGAAAAGAAAATAGCACTTCCTGCACCTTCTCCTCCTCTTTCACAAGAGCACACACACATAGAAGAAATCCACTCTTGCATTTGAACATTTTCCTGCAGGAACTCAAGCGTAAATCACACAATGAATATCCCGCTCCCTGCAGTGTGTGTGGTGCTCGCTCTCTGATCTGCATGCAAGCCCTGTAAGCATACTGTAGGTGTAAAGTTTGTACTTATTATCTGCTGCATGCCATTTTCTGTCTGGACTGTTAAAGCAGTGTTTTGTATTCTGCCTGCCGTCTTGTCATCTCTCTCCCAGCCAAGGTTCAGAGACAGAGAGCAGAATAGAAATCAGCAAAAGAGGGGAAACTTTTTACCTCTGCAGATGGAGGACCTCTAGTTCCCTCCGAAAAACCAGCTGAGCCTTCAGTCTGGGCGCTTTTTCACATCACTATGGAAGAGAAAAAAACAGCAGAGGATTAGTAAAAAGGAAGGGGTGGGTGCAGACAGACGGGGGTTAGAATGACAAAGGTGAGACGTTTTTGAAAATGTTTTTGGCAGCGGTGCAGACTGACAGTGTGCCACATTAAAAAGCCCAAACGGGGACAGATTAGCCGCATTAGAGCGAGAGAAAACCCAGGGGTGGATTTTAAGTTCGGACTCAGCTTTTTTTCCCCTTAAACTTGTTAGATAATAATAAAAAAATGGCCTTATATAACTCAATTAATAGGACACCTCAAAGCTGTATGTGTGTCAGAGGGGGAGGAGGGAGCGCTGAGAAATGGGGCACGGAAGAGGCGCGAAAAAAGGCAAAGGGGTTGTTGAAATGAGGGAGAAAACAGAGGGGGGAATCCCATTAGAGAGACAGATGAAGGGACGGCTGAGGATGACAGCAACATCTGACAGTTGGCGAGTCAATGATGGACAGAGAGAGAGGGGAGACAGAGAGGAAGAGCTCCCATTTCCAAGGCTAATCCGGGCCTCCGCCTCGCAGGAAAAACACAATCTCACACTGAGAGAGTTTACAACCTTCAGTGTCCTCTCTGCCACATGACTCTGCCTCCTCCACTGTCAAGAAGTCCTCTGTGTGTGTGCGCGGGAGTCTGTGTTTAGTCTATAAAGGGATATAAATAAAGCTTCAATAATTCAGACAGAGGGTGATACAATGAGAGCGTTTCTGCAGAAGCTCTGTCAAGAAAAACTGCCTACAACCATGCTGATGATTTGTCCAAATATGCAGAGGAAAAGTGTAATAAAAATAACTCGGACTTACCACACAGACACCACAAAAAATTTCTTTGAACACCCGAGACACAGACGCTTCACAGATACAGTTTCTCTGAGCATTTCACTATCCATCAAGTTTTGTCTTCTGGATATATTTTAGGGAAATTCGCCAAATAAACCTGTCAGAATGTGCTATGATTCTAAGACAACGAGTGTTTGAATTCACAAGGAAACAAATCAAGTCCACCCACAGAGATGGCTGAGCCCCTGAAAGACCAGAGGCTATTGAAAATAAACCTGTGCACCCTGGATCAATGGCACCAGCGCCTGCTTCTTAACCTTGCAAAGTCAATATTGTTATAGCAGTATCACACATCCCAGAGGCAAGTATATTTACAAGAATGCTCATAATGTAGTTGGATGCATACACAAGATAAAACAGCGAGTAACTCTCCAACGATATTATTTCAAGAAAGACCACCCACTCTTCAAACAGCTCTGACTGCTGGAGTAAATTTCCATTTGAAACTTCCTCTGACATTCTAGTTAAATCCAAAAAAGTTACATTGTAACTTGCTTTTTTACATTGTGCATCTCCTACTTCTGTCTTTCTGGGCCTTCAATTTCTCTCTTTCTATATCCAGCTCTTTTTTTTTTCAGCTTTTTCTTCTACTCTTTTTGTATTTCCTCCTTCTCTCTCCACATCTTCATTCTCTCATCTCTGCATCTCCCTCTTTTCTTCCTACATCTCCCTCTTCTCTATCTCTGCATGTCCCCCTTTTTTTATCAGCATCTCAGCTCAGTTTCTGTATCTCCCTCTCCTCTCTTCCTGCATCTGCCTCTTCTTTCTTTCTATATCTCCGTTTTCTTTTTCATTATCACCTCCTCTCTCTTCCTTCCTCCCCCTCCCATTTCTCTATCTCTGCATCTCCCTTCTCTCTCCCTACATCTCTCTTCTCTCTCTGCATCTTCCAACTCTATTTTTTAGCATCACCTCTCTCTCTCTGCATCTCCCTCTTCTCTTTCTGCACCTTCCATCTCTCTTTTTCAGCATCTTGGCTCAGTTGCTGTATCTTCCTCTCCTCTCTTTATGCATCTTCCTCTTCTGGATTTTAGCATCATCTGTCTCTTTTTCTGCATCACTCTCTTCTCTCTGCATCTGTGACCTCTCTTTTCTAGCATCTTGACTGTCTTTCTGCATCTCCCTCTTCTCTTTATTCCACTTCCCTCTTCTCTCTTTCTGTATCCACCTTCCTTTACTGACACTCCCTCTCCTGGTTTTTGTTAACTCCCTCTTCTCTTTTTTATGCTTCCTTCTCTTTTTGTTCTGCATTTTTGTCTTCTTGTCTCTCTGAATCATTCTCTTCTTTTTTCTGAATCTCATTTTGTTTTATTCCCCCCCACCCCCCTTGTTCATCTTCATCTCCCTCTTCTCTTCTGTTGCATTCTTCTTCTTCTCCTTTTCTGCATCTTCCTCTATCCCTTTGCCAACCCAACACAGAGAAAAAAGTAAAGGTACAAGCTTTAAACAATGTCCAAGTGACTCAAGGATTAACTAAATACATGTAGAAGGAACGGGACTATTCAGGAGGACCCTCACATGTCTGCCATGTCGAGGGAACTGGCTTGGCTTGGTATTGCCATTGCTGCCTTGTCTGATGTGAGGCGCCCTGGCACTGCACTGTAAAACACAACATCCATTTTACTCAGAAACACTGAGTTGAATTAACTCAGTTTTTTGTAACCTGTTCTAACTACTTCTTTTAAACAAGTTAGTTGTACTTCTTGGCCATAACAGCTAAAGGGCACAATTTACTTTAGTTTACTTGGTTTAAACAAATGAAGTAAAAAGGGGGTAAAATTAAGTTGAGTTTACTTAAAAATCCAACACAACGATTTCAGCTGATAGAAGTCATTTTAGTTTTAGAACTAAAACAGTACTCAAACAATGTAAGTATCTTTGTTATCACTGAAATTATTTGAGTTATGACAAATCTGCAGTTTTCCCAGAATGCCGTTGGGCACTAAACCTTTATGCACTCTAGTTTGCTGCTGCTGTCTTGGACAGAACACTTTTGTAAAAGAGATTTTTAATCTCAAAGAGGCTTTCTCCTGGTTAAATAAAGGTTAAATAAAATAAATATATAAAAAGCACCACGAGTGAAGTTGCTGTCTCAGTTACATAGGGGGCGATGTTAATGTTTTTAGTGTTTATGAATGTTGGATGGCACACTGACATTAAAGAAATATCAACTACTGGTTCAGTGGGTCACTAACAGCCATTGTTGTAAATGGAGGCACAGTTAGTCCATCTTAGGTGAAATGATAACTTCAAAATTTTTTTACAGAGAGTACTATCTGACATTTTAAGGTAATCAGTTAAAAATCAATCAATTCATCTTGTAATTTAGTGCAATGGACTTAAAATATTAAGTTTAATAATTATGCAAAGCAATTGACTTTGCAAGAGATTTTAAATTAAATCAACTTGGGATTTAGTTTGTTGTGCTTAAAAACTTAAGTTAAATTCACTCAAGTTTTCATTATACATTACTTACATTTTTTAGGGCAACCAGTTTTCTCACATTTTTTAAGTAAATTTAAGTCATCCAGGCTTACAGTGTGGTGAGACTAGTGTGGGTGGATACTCCCAGTACAGCAGCGCTGATGGACACACATTGGGGGGGTGGCACTGGTGGTTGCAAACCAACTGGCCCCCTTGATATCGGAGGTAAAGCCTGTCACTGAGTGTCTACTGCACATGCGACTGACCCCTTCACTGGGCCTGGTCTCATTCATCACAGTCTACACACCATCAGGACTGGGTGAACTCTCTGCAAAGAAAGTGTTCTACACCAGACTCAGCTCAGTGATGCCTTGCTCGTTCTTGGTGACCTCAGTGCTACTACTGGCACTGAAGACATGTGTTGGCCCACAAGTCAGAGGATTGCTGGAGCATGGTTCCAGAGACCTGATTCACAGCACTTGACTTAGTCTTTCAATGATGATGTCACGAAGAAGGAGATCGACCTTGTACTTGTAAGCTGCAGGGTTTTCAGGAGTGCCCAGTTCTTTAGCAGGTACCATCGGCTTTTGGTCCGATGGTAAGTTAACTCTGGTTGAATCAGATTGGATGTCAGTCGCCATTGGGAACCAGACATTGCAGAGGCGTACTCGGCTGGGCTTGTGGCCATCCTCGGAACACCAGATGGCTCCAGAGATCCTGAGGTCTCTCTGGGCGGACTTTAGGTCTAGTACCCTGGCTTCTGCCAGTGAATGCAACCTGAGGATACAAGGGAGAAGGGGGGACTTCATATCACTGAGGTGAGTTGCAGGGCAAGACTTTTCCAGCTGGAAACCATGGCCTACAAAGTCACTCTTTTTTCCTGTCGGCACCCTTTTTTGAGCTAGAAGGGACCAAATATGATCAGAAGGATACCTAAAAGATCATCATTACTCTAATAAACAGGAGGGAGGAAGTGGCAGACTTTAAGGGCTATACAACTGAAACTCCAGCGCTTAATAATGCATAACTGTAACTCTGTATTTAATTCAAATGAGGGAGTTAAATGGAAATGAAGTTATGAAATCTGACACTTTATGAGCCTGCTGATCCCCCTATATGACTGGAGAATCTCCTTTGAGGGAGAGGATATCCAGTGATCAATTTGCTTCAGGAGTCTTAAATTGAATTATGTTATCAGTGTTAATATTTTGTCCATCTTGTTAGTCTATTACAGTTAATCCTTATGTTAATCAACGTTATTTGATTCCTTTGCAGCACATTTCCAAATGCCAGATTAGATTTAATAATCATGAACTAATAAATTGGGCCACATAATTTGATTATCTTCATTTTACAGGATAATTTAATGCAAATTGAGTTGATTTATATTATGCATGCAGCAGTCTGACAATGCCAGTCTCCTGTAAAGGTGCTCGCTGCATCACAACGTCTTCAGTGACTTATTTGGCATGTTTGTTTTCTCAGCGGAGTCTCCTAAAAGCTATTGTCTAGCTAGTTTCATCAGATATCCTGGTATAAAATCTTGTCAGCTCAGGGCAGACTAGACTCTGGAAAAGGAACAGTAAATGCTCAATACTCCAGGGAGACTGGGTTGGAAAATCTCTCTTTTACATTTCGCATCAAACATAAAACCAAGTCTTGTAACATGTCTCCAATTCCCCAAAATATCTCTGAGTACATATGTAGCTAACGAGAAGTGTAATATTTGCTTCAGGGCACGTCCAAGTCAATCAATCAGTGTGATTTATTCATGAAAAAATAAACCACAGCAATAGTTTTCAGATGGTGCTGTAGAAATAGAGCATGGCTGAATCATACTCTATGACTCTAGTGTGAGGTCAGTTCTTCATTGATCTGATACCCGTCTCATTAAAGTCTGCAGGCATCAACATATAAACTTAATCCTTCCATACAGACATTATAATGTAATCTAATTTACTTAAGAGCTGAAGAGTGTGTTTATCAGCATCATTTATAGAAGAGAACTGAGTGTGCCTTTTAAATTTCTAAAATCTAAAACTCACTTTGAACAGCTGCTTTGTTTCAGATTGGAGAAGAAGATATCACTTATTAATACCTTAAGGGAAGCTTAATCCACTCTCTGTTACTGAACCAGCTGAAATACACATACATGCAGAAAGTGGATCCTAATGAAGGCCTAGGTTCCTTGCTTAAGGGAAACTAGGCAGGATTAAGGAGTGAACTGGCACCTAGACAGATACCAGACCAATTTCCAGACATGGTATCAGTATACAGTTGAAGAAGAAGTAAGTGAACCCTTTGATATTATCTGGTTCTCTGCATTATTTTTTCTTTAAATGTGATCTGATCTGCACCTAAGTCACAAGTATGGACAAACACAATGTGCTTACCTTAATAACACACAAACAATTACAACATGCAGAGTCTGTATTGAACTCAGCCATTAAACTTTTGCTGTTCTTCTTGAAACCTGGATTTAAAAACTGGTTGAACCTCCTTTGGCAGCAAAAACCTCAACTAATTATTTCCGGTAGCTGCTGATCAGACTTGCACAACGTTCAGGAGGAATTTTGGACCGTTCTTCCTTACAGAACTGCTTCAGCCCAGCCATATTCTTAGGCTGTCTAGTGTCTCTGTTGGATCCAGGTCTGGCTCTGGCTAGGCCACTCCAGAAGGTGGATTTTCTTTTTTTTTTTTTTTTTTTTGAAGCCATGCTGTAGTAGATTTACACCAATGTTTAGAGTCATTGTCCTGCTGCATCACTCAGCTTCTTCTGAGCTCCAGCTGGTGGACAGACACCCTCACATTATCCTGCAGGATGATGGCGAGTGGTCTAGGCCCTGAGGAAGCAAAGCAGCCCCAAATCTAATGCTCACTCTGCCGTGCTTAACAGTTGGGATGTTGTCCTCATGTTGGTATGCGGTACTCTTTTTACACCATTCAGCATGCTGCTTGTTCCTCCCAAACAATTCAACCTTATTTTCATCAGTCAACAAAACAATTTCCCTGTAGCGCTCTGTAGCGAGTGTCAAGGTGCTCCTTGGCAAACTTCAGGCATTCAGTGATGTTTTTTGGAAAGCAGCGGCTTCTTCCATGGTGTCCTACCATAGACACCATGCCTGTTAAATTTTTTGTGTGTGGTGGACTCCTGAACAGAGATGTTCCTGATGATTCCTTTTAGCCTTTAGCTGTTAGGGTTAGCTCTAGGGGCGTTCTGCGCCCACTTCTAGGGCTAGCCACGGTACTGTATCCTCTCCATTTGTGGACTATTTGTGGACTGGTGAATACCTTTGAGTAAGTCTTTAAGGTGACTTTTTAATCCCTTCCAGTCTTATGCCATTCAACAATTCTTGATCGAAGGTCTTCTGAGAAGTCTTTTGTCTTAGGCACGGTTCACATCAGCAATATATTTTTGGCTCAAATATTGACTCCTGACTCCAATTAGCTCTTTTAGAGTCCTTAGCCTAAGGATTTACTTACTTTTTCCAGAAGCACTGTGAAAGTTTAACGGTTGGGCTCAGTGAAGACTTTAAATTTTATAATTGTGCAGTATTAAGTTAAGTACATTGTGTGCAGAACTTTTAGGCTGCAGTAAAGCTAGAATAGCGAGTAAGCCCACCTTAGGGCACCATTGAGCGGGAAATAGGATTGACATAAGCCTGGTCTTGCTCTGGATGTCCTTACCAGGGGCATGGGAAAGTAATCCAAAAACCTGGCACCTGACATTCCTAAAACTTACACACTGAATGAACTGGACTTTATGCATGCATACTCAGATCCATAATGTGAAACCACCCTAAGATTCCCATAATATTCAGTATATAAAATGCAATGTTAAAAGTGGGCTTTTTTCTTGTTACCAATGGGTCCAATAAAACAGTATGAAATGGAAAGGCATTTTAGAGTGATACTGCATTTTACCCTATCCCAGCTGTCATTGGGCAAGAGGCGCTCAACCCTGGATTTGTCACTCATCAATCGCAGGGCTGACACACAGAGACAAACAACCAAGCATACTAACACCTGCGGGCAATTTAGAGTCACTTTCTATCCCCCCTAAAACAGACAAGTCGTATAATGACATGTCTACAGTCACCGTGGTTAGCGTTATGCAGCTCCATGGAGTTTACCCCTCGGTTTGGGGCTATGACGTCACATGTTTTGTTGCTCTGATTGGCTCGTAAGATGTGAAAGGCAGAATGTTCATCCAATCATCCTCCGAGTTTTTTTCCAAAGGCTCTGCCCTTTCCCAAACACCGGCTATGGAAGGTTTTCCAGATGGATGTGTGAAACACATCCATCTGGCGTTTCAGGTTAATGTACTCCAGGAATTCAAGAACACAACAGATAAAAAGTGCTACTATCTCCACATCTATGCCTCTAGGTGCAACAACATTTACCACAGAGTTTGCAAAAAATATGAAAAGCTTGATGTGGATCCAGCGTTTGGTTCGTCTGTTTCGAGTTTTGTGAAACGCAGGATTGCAATGGGGCCAAGTCCTAAGCAGTGACCTTCTCGCTCTCTAGATATACGAGGCTCATTCTAGGGTGGCAAAAACACAGAGGTGAATATATTTCTACTTTATTCCTGCATATAAGCCTGCCAATAGATCCCCTTCTATTACAAAAGCTGGACCTTAAAATGTTTGGCTTTCAAAGCTTTGGCACAGCAGAAGTGTTTTGCTGACACCTTTCCTATTCAATGCATAAACCCAATGAATAATAAATGAAAAAAAAAGTTAGATGTGAGGCAGTATTCAAGGATTTTACCAGGTCAAAACTTACTTGAATGTTTCTGCTTTGAAGTCTCAAACATTTTTGCAACTCAAGACTCAATGTTGGCAGGCCTTTAGCCAAGATATTGGGCTTCACGTCTGCATCTACAGCCTCTTCCTTTAGCTGTAACTTTGAAATCTACCGGTTCTTGATACTGATCTGGTAGAAGGAGAAAGACTGCCAAAAACCAGCCAAACATCCTCTCAAAAAATACTCTGTCGCTTTGTGTTTGCAAGAGAGCGGTTCAGTGTAGAGATGGACAGAAAGACTAAGACAGACTGAGAGATGGAGAAAGGGATGCTGGGATACACGAGGAGGTCTAAGTGGAAAGCCAAAATAGGAAACTCTTCCAAATGAGTAGTTATGACAGCTGAGTGAGACGGCCATCAGGTGAAGTGGTCTTGACATGTTTTCTCATGGGTGTAGTTGAGGAGAAAAGTGGGACTGACTATACAGGGTCCTGCTGAATGGAGGGGCCTTTGTTTGGCCTGAAATAATTGTGTGGATTTGTTGTTGCTGCTTCTGTTTGCATGTTTGCAGGAGTTGATATGATATGTTATGATATGATATGATATGATATGATATGATACGATATGATACAGGTTTAAAATCCAGTCATAAGGGGATGTGAATCAGTGCATTGCAACAAAAATAGTAGCTAAAGGCACCCAATATTTGGTAACCTCTCAAATGACTTAATGATTTAAATGACCAGAAATTGCAAGCAAACACTTGCACTTAGTCTGAATTGAACCAGCATGTTGGCATGTAGAAAAATACCAACATTAGCACTACAGTGATTCAAATAGACACATTTAAAATCACTATTTAATTCAGTTGGTAGAGCAAGTGGCCTTAACCCTTTACCTACTTACCCAGCGCCGACGATGTGTTTGATATGTCCATAGTATTATTACCATAACTCCTTCAAAGTTTGTCCGATCAGAAAAGTTTCAACGGTGTTGGAAAGATGAGAATTGTGATGTTGAAGCCAGATGTTAAAAAGTCAAGTTCAAGTACTCCTGGGAAAAAAGGGACCAAAACTTTAAAACTTCCAGCCATAATAACAAAATATGTCCAAATTGCCATTTTAAACTCAGTAGATAAAGGGTTAAACCATCTTCGATGCACTGTTCACAGGTTCAAATCCTGATCCTGGTGCTATTTGGTGCATGCAAAATTAAGACTAAAAGTCTGACTATGCAATGTGTTTATCTTTTATCATAATGACTGTATCCAATTAGGTGAAAAACATCGTCATAAATGGAAATCTTTACTTGACCGACAGACATGAAACACTACATGGAGACCAATCATCATGGCAGCAAGAGGGGTTGGCATTGGTGAAGACCATAAAGAGGACCCTAAACAAACATATTTATCATATTGAATTCTCTGTGTCATTCTATTTTGGTCCATCTAAGCTTGATGCTAATGCTAACATAAGTTACTCATCAAGTTACTGACATGCATCTGCCATTTCTTGCCAACATTTCCCTTTTTTAAGTTTGTCATGGCAGTCCTGTATGTCAAATCATAATGGCAATAATGTTGTTGCCAGAGCTCAGCAAACTTTTCCTCTGTCCTATACTTCAACCTCACTGTACCAACCTCATCATTCTTGTTTTACATTACCATTTTGTTTGCCTACACTGGTGACTTTTGAGCCTACAGAGCACTGTGTGCTCTTTTTTTGTCAACATCACTAATATGTCAGAACCATAGGCTGTAGAATATATTGGACCAAGCCTGCAGGACGTCAGCCATTTGGTTACAGCTATATTGAAAAAACTGACTTTAGATGAATGTATGAACACAGAAGGAGATAGAGCTGAGGTGGAACTTAAGCCTGTGGACAAACAGATGCAACACGCCAGTGTCTGCAGCATATGAGTCACAGGAGCAATGGCTTTAATTATGCATAACTTAAAATCTTCATTAAAGTTGTTGCAAAAAAAAAAAAAAAAAAAAAATCCCTCTCTGCACAATGTGCCCCCACAAAAACATGAACTAATCCAACCCAAATCATTTTTTTGAACCAGGCTGGAAAGATGTTATTTCTGCTTTAAAAGTCAGCATTTTGACATGGCATGTGAATGCAACCACCTGTGCTTCTGCAGCTGGCTAAAGTGGACATTTGGTTAGGTTCAGCACAAACACTTTGGATGACAGTCCTGCAAATCCATCTGCTTTGCAAGGTTTTTTTTTTTCATTTTGACACTGGATTTGGGATAAAACACTCAATTTTCAAGGTCATCTGGTACTGAAACTCAACATCTGCTGGATCAGGCTAAAATGGGTTTAAAGCCCATGTGTGTTTGCTTGCAATTTTTGACAAATTCATTCTCTTCCAATGCGTCTACCCTTGGAAAAAAATTTTTTTTCAAAAATCTGGGACTTTTCAATACTATTGATCATAAAAATAAGAGTTGTATCCTTTAAAAATGGTCTCCTCATGGGGGCCTAGCAGCCCCGTATGCTAGTATGTATCCATGCAATCTTCTGAGCGTGTTCAAAAGAATCAACAGTCAGACATCCCTGAGCCTCAGTGATCTACGCTGCAAAGATCACTTTCTTCATCTCAAACATCACAAACGTTCCTTTGATCCCTGCAGGCAGCACAGAAAAACTCCTCAAACACAAGACTGTATGCGTAGATTCTCCAGTAGCAGAAACGTGAAGACAGGGAGTTGTTTTTGGCCTCAGACTATCTGAGCATTATCTAAACCGTTTAACATTAAAGACCCCCCGAAAACAGCACAAATGAAAAGCATTGAGGTGAAGCAGCATGGAGAGGAAAAGCAAACAGCAGAGGTCTGCTAGCTTTAATTTAAAAAAAAGAGAAACACAGAAGAGAAGAAAGGGGAGGGAAGGATGCAGAGCCTGCAGAAAAACAAAGAAAAACTTGAAACAGAGGCTCTGATGCATTACTGCTGGCAAATTAGCTAAACATAGAAACTACTACTCAACTGTCACACACCCACACACACACACACAGCACTCTTTAGCTATTCCTTGTGCATCAGCAGCATGTTTGCTCCTCTGTAGTCCCCTTGACTGCGACTGGAGAGGACAGCAGAGAGAGAAGCGGGGTGTTTATTGTTATCCTCTCAGACTGGAGTCCGTAAAGGCTAAAAACACAGTGACCACGGAGCCCAGGAGCAGTGTGAGTGAGTCACACTCAGCTGGTCTCCATCAGTGGGAGGTCTGCAGTGTGGGATATCTGATTTGTTGTGAAAAAAAAAAAGAGAAAAAATCAGTTTGGCCGCGGGCGAGCTCAGGGCGCACTACGGCCGGTCACAGCAGCCTTGGTCTAACTCCTCTGAATGTCACGTCTCCTGACTGCTAAGGAGCTGCAGACAGCGCGTGGTGTCGGTGTAATTTAGCTTGTGATGTGTGTTTTTAAGTTTATAAGTGAAAAAGACAGACGTCTGAGTAAACAAGTGGATAGAATATCAGGGCTGTAACCGGGGGGAGTTGGAAAGAAGCCCTTCCTTACAGCCAAAGGTCAAGAATTCAAGTCAGGGATTGTTTTAATGAATAATTTCTACTTATTTTATGAATAAATAAACATATCACCATTTCAAAAACAATAGCAAATAGTTCAGTATAACAAAATTAAAAAGCTAAACCCAGTAGAAGTCCTTATCCTGTTAAAAACACCACCTTTGTGTTTCTCCTAGAGCTTAGATCAGCTAACCTGACACGCCAAACCTCTCTAGACAGGTACAGATCAGCCACAAAACTTCAGAGAATCTGCAGACGGTGGACATCTAACGCATGCATAGATGACATATCTTTGAGTGCAGGTGCAGGTTACTCTCCCATGTGCCAGCAGAGTCCACATTTACCGCCACTGCTTTCAGCCAGTGAAATCATCAGCTGGTGTTGCTTTGCCTTGCCCTGCCCCCCCCTTTCATGACACCGCGCCCCACCTGTGGGGCTCACTTTGGGAAACATTGGGTTAGCTGGCTGATCTAAATTGCCCGTAGGTGTGAGTGTGAGTGTGCCTGGTAGTTTGTCTCTACAGCTGCATTTCCATCAGGTGGTCCAGTTTGGTTGAGGAGGTTTGGTATGGTTTGGTACGCTAAACACCAAAATAGTTTGTGTTTCCACAGACACCAGTACCCTCACTCTGTGGGCGGGGCTGTAAAGGCATACATGCAAAGTTCATTCTGTCTAGTCTTTGGTGAAGTCACATGCAGCACGAGTCTGCTGGTCCAGTCGAAAGGATGAGTGACAGAAATCAGAAGGGAATGAGCAGCTTTATTTCAGCTAAAGCGATTTTTTTTTAAATTACATCTTAAAGATCCTCAGCTTATGGACAGAAACATCGTAACAGTACGTTAATATTTGAATATATCTAGTCTGTAACAGTTTATATGACATAATATTAAAGTTTAGAGCTGTACCGTGAGAATTTGCCACATTAAAAATACACTAAGGGTTTAACTGGTGTTAAAATCACACTAGATTAAGTCAGAAATCCTGGGTGCGCTGATCTTGTCTTTTTTATTTATTTACCTTTATTTAACCAGATAAAACCCAGTGAGACAGAGATCTCTTTCACTAGGGTGACCTGGCCAAGAGGTCAGCAGCACACGTCATAATAAATAATACATATTCAAGAGACAAATAATAAATATGTTAAAACAAACAATAATTAAGAATTAGAGATAGATGACATTTTAAAGTGCAGGAGGAGGAATCACAACAACAGTTTAAGAACACAAGCACTGATCCATGGTCTCATGTTGTCTGTCATTTAAGATGGAGCGAAAGTATATGAACTAAGATGAATAATTAACCAAAATAGAGAGAATCAGCTGATCTAAAGCTTCATATTCACAAAACTTCATCGTAAATGTAGTTTCACATCCATCACGTATAGACAAGGCTGATGTGAGTCTTCAGGCTCTGCTTTGTGTTCTTTAAATCAGGTCCAGATAAACGTCAGGAAACTTGATTTGTTGCCAGATATCAATATCCACAGACTATCAGACTGTGTGGACTCTTTCCAGTCCAAATATCCCTGATTTATCAGATATTACACTGTTTTTTTCCTGTTTTTGTCCGCTCTTCACAGAGACTTCGGTGTTTTGCAGCTTGAACTGAGTGATCATGTCGTGTGCTGACGTGAAGTCAGTGCAACCCCCTATTGTTGTGTGTGTAGCTCCACCTTTTTGGGACAGATAGGTAAGATTGGTACCCCTACGGAAGGGTGCCAAAAAGTGGGAATTGTTTTTTTGGGACCTTTCCAACTTGCACTGTGGAAATGCAAAAAAAAAAAAATGCGCACCGTGCTGTACTGAACTGAACCAGACAGCTCAGTGGAAACGACCTATACATGTCCTCTTTGAGACTGACTGGTGGCCAGTCCAGGTGGGTACTCCACCCCTCACCCAATGACAGCTGGGATCGGCTCAAGCCCCTGCAACCCTGAATGGGGTAAGCAGTGTAGATAATGGATGAAAGGATGCTCATGTGTTTGATAATTATATGACATGTACACTACACACAGCACTCAGCGCTTCTCTCAGCTGCAGACACCAGAGTAATTACCAGGTGATTGGATCTGTGACTCCAACCTTTATTTACAATATGTAAACATGTTAATGACTGGTTACCAATCAATCAGGGTATCCCTGCTGTTCTAGCATATAATGGCAAAATGACTTTTAATCAGACATTTTTCCCTGATAGCAGCTCTCTGGTTTGCTTCTCTTTTCTGCCACAACGATACATGTGCATGCACCGTGACATAACAGTGACGTCTTCTCCAAGTTAGTCGATTGATTGTGCCTAAGAAACAGAGGCCCTACTTCCTTACTTTGTAGTTTTTCAACGCTAGAGCGAGACATTACATCTCTAACGATTGCTGGCATTGCTCCACTTTACATGCAGGAGGGAAAGTGCTGAAAAATCCATTTAAAAAAATGTGTCAAGGCGGCAGATCAGCTGTCAGGTGTGCCACAGCATCTCAATTAGCTGATTAACAGGCGCAGGTAGTGGAGATGATTTAGTTAAGTTTAACGTCATGTTTTAGCAGCTTTTAAAGCTTGGCTGAGGCACAATGACACCTTGTGAAATGTGTTAAAGATGCTAGTTGCATATGTGGAGCGCTGATCCAGGTCGGCGTAAGCAGCATGTGTGCCAAATTGAAGTGAAGTGGAAATGATGTCCACCTCGGCCCACTTTGCAGTTTAGCTGAAACTCTCTCTCTTGTCAGGACTGTGAGTGTTTGGCTCTGCCGACTGTGTGACAGCCTACAGGAGTGTCAATGAATGCACAGGCTCCAACCTGCTCTGTGGGACATCAAAGGCCTCTCCCACGGTGTTACGGATTACCTCAGCCTCTATGTGGACACTTAAGATTTAAAAAAAAAAAGTGTTTTCTAAAGGACAAACTCAGGATGACAAAGACATGAAATCCTTTCTAAATAGGAAGAGGAGAGCTCTCAGGGCTTTGGGACGGAGAGGCGGAGTTAAGTCCATCCAAAGGGAGCTATAAGAGGAGAATGGAGGATGGGAAGAACACCTACAAGGAGAGGAAAGAGGACAATCTGCAGTAAAAACAGTCTGAAGGAGGCGTGGAGAGCGATGAGGACGATCAAGTAGGCAGACGAGCCGGAGAGAGAGAGGAGCAAGTTGACTGCTCATGGGGGAAACAGCTAGCTTGTAAAATTTTCATGCAGACTATGAACTTGAACTTGGACTGGATGACCCCTCCCTTACCGCTCTTTCAAGCGCTAGATGATACACTGATAGCAGTTAACTAAAGTTCAATCTGAGGGCAGTCTCAAAATCATCTAAAATGACCTTAAGATTTAATGGGCCTATTTTTTTTATCACAGAGAAAAAGATGCATCAAAAATCCCTCTGTCCCTGAGGACCAGAGTCAGAGGAATGCTGGACAAACTAGACTCACAGCTGAGCCTGCAGGAACACACACAGCGTGAATTGTTAAAATAACTAAGTATGCAGAACCAGGAGTATTATTTTAGCGGTGGGAATCAAGTATGTAAGGTGGGAGGAGTTATTTTGGGCATGCATGGTTTTGTAAGTGAAAGTTTCATAATTCTTTTAGGCAGTGGGAGTATTTTTTAAGGCCTGGATGGACATTTAACTTCCCTGGGTGGATCATCAGAGCAAGCTTTTTTTCACCAAAACACACGGAGAGGCTGACTGCAAACTTAGCTGCATTTAGACAGAAAATACCACATCAGTGTTTTCCTTTTCACTGGAGATTCTCAAAGCTGGATGCAATTACAGAAACCTTAAACCTCTGTTAATTTCAGTTTATGTCAGCTCTGTGTGAACACAAAATTATTTCACTAAATCCCAGAACCACCAGGGTCTAAATTATTGTTCAGCCAGTTTTTGTCTTTACTTAGATTTTTTTTTTCTTTTCTTTTCTTTTCTTTTTTTTGCTTTTGCTATTTTTTCTATTTGGAGTTGTGGCTGTTCTGGGATCCCCCTGCCTTTCCGCAAGCCTGTGTGGAAAGCATCTGCTCCTCCTGTGCCTACAAGGAAAGCCAGAGGCAGGCAAAGCAGCATCAATAAACTCAGGGCAGAGCAGGCATCAGTGACAGCAGAATGCACCTGATAAAGTGAGATATAGCATATAGGAGGAGCTGGGGTTGAGGAGGGCTGCAAAAAGCAGCTTGCAAAGGGAGCAGCAAAGCATAGCCAGGCTAGAGCAGCTTAAATAAGGCAGCATGAGTGCAATTAGCCAATAGCATGCTTAGAGCGAATCAGCTGGCTGATGAGGGCTTGAATGAGATCAGCTGATCTCAAATATATGGCAGTGCTTGACTCCGAGGCCAGCCTGAGCTAACGCTATACGCTCGGTTTACGCAATGATGTTCTATTATCTTTGTAATGCTTAAAGCATGTAAATCGAAGAATTCACTTCTTGTTGCCAATTTTCACCCATTTTTTGCCACTTCTTGCCCATTTAGCTACTTCTTGTTGCCACTTTTAAACCCATATTTGCCACTTTTTATCACACTCTAATCTAGTTTTGCTGTCATTTCCTATCATTTTACCATATTTGCCCTTTATTGCCACATTTTTGCCACCTATTTCTTACCACTTTTTACCAACTTTTGCAACTTTAACTTTTTTTTCCATTTTTCACCCATTTTTGCCAATTTTTGCCCTTTGTTGCTGCTTCTTTGAGCCGTTTTCAACTATTATGCAATACTTCTGGCCCATTTTTACCTATTTCTTGTCACTTTTTACCAACTTTTGCCTCTTCTTGCCCATTTTGCTACTTCTTGTTGCCACTTTTAACCCATATTTGCCACTTCTTTTTCATGCTTTAATCCATTTTTGCCACTTCACTGTGACACCTTTAACCCATCATTGACACTTCTCACTCATTCATGTCAATTCTAACCATTTCATCATCATTTTTACCACTTTTAACCCATTTTTGCTACTTCTCTCTGACATTTTACCCCAATTTTGCAACTTCTCATCCGTTTGTCATTTCTTATCATTTTTACCATTTTTGCCCTTTGTTGCAACATTTTTTGCCACCTATTTCTTACCTATTTTTATTACCAACTTTTTCCACTTCAACATTTTTTTTCCATTTCCACCCATTTTTGTCCTTTGTTGCTGCTTCTTTTTGCCTTTTTCATCTATTATGCAATACTTCTAGCCTATTTTTACCTATTTCTTGCCACTTTTTTTAACCCACTTTTGCCAATTTTAACTTTTTTTTTTCCACTTTCCACCCATCTTTGCCAATTCTTGCCCTTTGTTGCTGCTTCCTTTTGCCCTTTTCAACTAATATGCAATACTTCTAGCCCATTTTTTACCTTTCATACCACTTTTTACCACCTTTTGAACTTTAACCCATTATCTGCTTTCCCCCATTTCTTTTGCTTCTCATATTTATTTGATAATCATCTATTAAGGCTGTCTCAGTGTCTTCTTTATTCTCTGGCATCCTGATGCTTATGCACATCATAGTTTAGCTATAAAGTCTAACATTAGGGGTTTAGTTCAATGTGCCCATCCACACTGTACACATTAGCCATAAAAAGCTAACTCTGTATTATATAAAAGGGTCACATCTTTAAAAAGGCTATGTTTTGCTACAGCATGAATGAAATGAATTTCCTTTTTTGGAGTTTTGATGACTGCAGATCTCTATGAGCCCCTAGTTTGGCTGGGCCCCAGAAAGCTCCCCCTTTTATCCCCCCTTACATGCAGCCCCGCTCTCTCTAAGCATGTCTCCTCTTCATGACTCTCTACAGTTACATTAATGACAAGACTGAAGGTTATGTGAGCAGAAGTTAACTGGCCAAAGAAGGAGCTGACAGCAGGATAAAAGACGAAGAAGAATACCGCAGGAAAATGTCAGTGGGAGGAAGTAAAAGCATAAAGGCATGATAAGAGGTGAATCTGGTGCCAAGTTAATACATTTTTCCTGCACTTTAAAGAGCATTTCATATTCCTCAGTTCATCAGACACCTTCACATGTCATTATATGACTGTCTTCAATACAACAGTAACCCCAGAGCTGCTGCATTGTGAGGCACATATCCTATTGTTAGTTACCCTGGTGTTCCAGCATTAGGACAGATTACGTCATCCCACCATTGCCCTCTGACCTCTGATCCTCTCACTAACACATATGCCCCAGTGTGTAATGTATCTGTTTGATCTCAGCGACTCGGACACTGTGACATATCATCTGCTGCCCAGAGGATTGTGGGTCAGAGTGGCAAAATAAAACATGCCAATGGATGTTGGCGGACATTCTGATATTGTGACACTCGGCCTCTGACATACACGTATTGGGACAAACTAAATCTTCCTATGGCAAAGCAAATAGAATGAAAGTATGGGAGGAAAGATGTGGCAGAAATGTAGTGTTTGCATAGGAAGAGGAGCCGGGGGAATCCTTCAAATGCCAACAATAGTAACCTTCCTGTCTTATATCATCTCAAAGCGGATCGTGGAGGGGCCTGTTAGAGAGGTAAGAAGATAGTGACACTTCCATCTGCTTTCAGTCAGGTAGCCATGTGTTGGTACAGCTGGATCCCCTTAAAAATGAGGTTTTCTTTCTTGAAGTTTTAATGAAATTTCTTATTGATCTTCCCCTCGCTTTAGGACCCATTACAGCAAGGTCAAGGCAGAATGTCTGGACAAAGGGCAGAGATTTACTTAACTAATGCTGCCTAAATATCTTTAATTTGTTGCTAACCGCAGATCAAAGCTGATCATTTACTTCCATGAAAACTTTTTCTCCCTTTTCGTCTACAATGGCAGGTTTTTTTCTGAAGATGGTAGAGCTGTGATTTATGTCCCTTGGTTCTTTCTATGGCAGGGACAGAGGTAAAGGGTGGCCACTGGGGTAGCAAGGGCCACCCTAGAAAACTGATGGCCACCCCACTGGAAACCACAGACTCCTCAACAATGATTTGATATCTGCCTTATCAGATGAATAAATGATGTATGAATTTGGGCTGTGTTTCTGCAAATTGCTACCTACCTAAATTAAAGCCCCAGTCATTTTCTCAATAGCAGATTTGATTAATAGCTAAAATGTCATTACCACCCCAGGCAGAATTACCATGAGACCTGAGTGTGAAGTGATGGCCATCTGGAGGTTCAGAAGAACTCCCAAATGGCCAACCAATTCCAGGCCAAACCAGCTGGTGGTCACTGAGTTTCCATTTTTCTGTTTCTTAAATTAGATGTGGTATAAATGATCTCTGGGTGGCCATCACTTGAGCCAGTCTGTCCCAGGCAGACGGCAGCACAGCCTGTGAGACAGAGCCAGATACTCTCAATATTTTGGGGCATATAAGTGACTCCGTGCAGTCTGGCAAAGTCCTTGTTTTTGTCAAAATTGAATTGGCTCACGTTAGCTTTTTGTGGCGAGAAGCAAAAGTGTTTGCACGTGAAGTTGTGAATCATAACTGTACTCAAGTAAAAGTACAGTTACTTTGCTTAAAATTTACTACAGTAAAAGTCAAAGTAGTGACCAATAACTCTACTCAAACAAAAGTAAAAAGTATTTCATTTAAAGTTTAAGTACTGAATAGCTAGTGAGGAGTCATACAGTAAAATAAAATAGTTCCTTACTGACAAGAACAAAAGAATAGATCTAAAACCAAGTTAAACAGGTAAAGTCACACCTCTATAATAAAGTAAAATACACAGGAAAAAATTAGAGTGTTAATTAAACCCATTCAGAGTCAAATTTAACCCTTTAAATGCATCTGTACTGTTCCACATTACATAAAATTAAACTACACTTTCGAAAAGTGTTAATATTTTACAATATGACAGAGCTGCACTGAGTCTTCAAGATCAGTGGCAAGATGGGTCTCCTCTGGCAAGAACAAAGCTGAGAGTCAAATACATAAGACAATGCAAGCTTATGCAGAAAATGCACTGGGTGCTCGTGGTGCAATAGTGTGGAGTTCTGGACTGTGAGGTCAGATCATTCTCTCTCTGTTCTGCTGTGTAGTCAGCGTTGGTGGAAAAGTACTAGAGTGTTGTACTTAAGTAAAAGTACAGTTACTCTGGTTAAAACTTACTTAAGTAGAAGTAAAAGCACTGATGCCAAAATGTACTCAAGCGATGTGCCAAAAAATACACAATTACAGTTATGTGAGTAAATGTAATTAGTCATTTTCCATTTATGGTAACCATACAGTCATTTATCTCCTTTTCTTTACATTGCACTCTTTCTTCCTTTCTCTGCTGCATTCACCCACTTCAAATACATAGTATTTGCCTCAGTTAATGCATGCAAAGAGGGTTAACTTGTCTTTTGTACTCATTATGACAACATTATGAAACACCTGCAATCTGCAGTGGCATCCAATCTCGCAGCCTTTTATTTACCCCAAATAGCTGCAAAATGCAACTCATGCTGTTTTGCACCACTTAATTTTCTAGCCTTTTTTTCCCCTTTCCTACTTTCATTTAAAGATAAGTTACTGCCTTCAAATTCAAAATGTTTTTCATGATGTGGAAAAATGTCTCAGTTTCAACATAAGCTGTTAATGAGATGTGCAACTCTTGGCATTTTGTTATCATTTACATTTTACACAGTGTCCCGACTTTTTTGGAATTGGGGTTTTACTAGTAAAATGTGGCCTGTGCAAAACCAGTATTAAATATGACAGTGCAACCACAGTCTGAGGCCTTAGTCAGACAATAGTGCATAATTAAATCATCCCACTATTTAAACACAACAGTAACTTCAGCACCATGGACAGCTCCACCCATCAAACTACCATGACAACATGAACTCAGAGGGCATTTTTCTACTCTCTCACATATGTCTATGACTCAACATCAGCAAATATTCACTGACTAACAAAATTATATGCTAGTAATGACTGAGCAACCACTAGAAAACAATTTACAAGAATGATATAATATGATGATGACCTACTTAACCTACATGCACATAATTTATGTGCATTAAGAGAAAGCAGGTTCAAGAGGGTGAGCTTCCAGGCCTGAATGATGCATTAATTATGATGCACTGCAATGATTTATATGGCTTTATATGTAGACCGTAAGAGAAGCCAGAATGTGCAACAAATATTTTTGCTATTTATATTTAATTTTTGCATATTTTGGCAGTTCTTATGTTGCACACAATGTTTGTTGATGTTTTACTGTGTTTAATAACAACACACTCTGGTATAAATAGAGTAAATAACAACCAATAATTACAGTGATGTTAAAATATGCACAGTCTTTTAATTTTTCATTTTCCAGTCCAATTTTTGCACCAACTCAGTTTTATAGTTATGAGTACTTGGGTAGCTGGTTGGCTTGGTTCCAGGTTTAAACAATTAGTGTAATGATTTTATGAAATGTTAAAGGATTTTTACAGGGAATTTTTCTTCCAGGTCTAGTCAAACAGCTGATGAAAGCCTTGAGGTGTAACACGTCCATTCCTATGTGCTTCCGCCTTATATTTTCTCTTATAAGATAGTCTAAGACTTTACCATGAGTACAGATCTATCTTCTTTAGTATGTTGTTTTTTTTTCCAGAGCCATGAACATTGAAAAAGTGGACAGTCACTATTGAGCTCCACACTGTTAGTTCTATAAGACAGACATAATCAGTTGACAGAGACAGGGTAAATAAATGTTAATTGTTCTGTCTCCAGTTCACTTTACATGTCAGGTCACCAAACATGGCCACCCCAGTCAAAAACCTCTCACTCCACCACTGCTCCCCTTCAATAACAGATAAGGCTGGTGGGTATGGACGTCTTTAAAGCCATCTCCTGCCCCAAACTTAAATCAGTGAAAAACAAAGTAATGAAAACTAATGACCATGAAGCGTGACTTAAAGATGTCAAGGAGACTTCTGTGTGTGTTTGTCGAAGAAAACTTTGAAAAGCACCTTGGTATTCAGGAGGACTAAGAGTTTAAAAAAAAAAAAAAAAGGTTTCTGGCAGCTGCTCAACAAACTACAAAAGCTCTGTGGAGCAAAGAAAAGATCCAAGCACAGACCACCAGTCTTTATATTTATCTGCAGGTAGAGTTTTTAAACCGTTCCAGATTCTACAGCAGACTCTTATCTGAGCTTCACAGCGATGGGAGGGGATGTCTGATTGGCCGTTCATTTTAAGCTGTCGAAAAAAAGGCACACAGCAGTTAATGAGACACTTTCAGAAATACAGAAGAATAAAGGATTACAACTGACTGATTCACCAAAGATCCACTAAATAACAAACATGGCAGAAAATCTGGCATGAAAATTGATTACTAAATGTCAAATCAAATTCCAAATGTGCCATTAGAGCCACTTGATCTCACATTTTAAATCAATCTGTGTCACAGCTCTAAGTCAGAGACAGAAAAATAACCGCTTCATTAATTTTGGCTTTTCAACAACTTTTATCTACTTGATGCACAAGTTTTAACAAGTATTAAGGCCATGTTAAAACATTTCAAGATTAATGGCATAATTGTATTAATCCAAAAATGTAAAACATAAGAATAAAGTCATAAATTAATGAGATTTAAGTTGAAGTATTAATCTAGGGTTACATTTTTTATTAAACAGTACCCTAACCCTATGCTTACAGTAAAATGATATCTTAAAAATTAAAGCCTTCTGTAGTATTTTAGAAGTCTGTCTTAGTCATACTTAACAAACATGTTCACGAAAATCATAAATGACCATTCACCAAGGCCTGGCCCCAATGCCACAAGCCAATCATGTTGCACTTGAACATCTGGCTTGTTTTCCTCCACTAGAAAGCATTAAAAATGCTGATTTCCTTGTGGTTTGGTTTGAATTTCTATAGCTATAACTTTAAAAACGGTCAAATGACAACACCAGAAAATGAACTGTAACTTAAACTGTACTTTTGCTTTGGAGTAAAGCAGACCACAGATAGCTAAACATGTCTACATTTGTTCAAAGGCAAGGCAATGTTTCCAAAGCTTGCTGCAAAAGTGACCAAGTATATATCACTTCATTCACAATATTGGTATCATAATGTGTAACATCACTTTAACACTACAGTTACAGCACGTCAGTTAATCACAGCTTACATTACAGCCAACTACAGCTGCTGACTATGGTCCACTTTAAACAAACTCTTGTTTGTTCCCCTAGATCACAGGTGTCAAACTCAAGGCTTGGGGGCCAAATCTGGCCCGTGGAACAGTTAAATCCGGCCCGCAAGATGATCTCATTTGTGTTATAACTGGCCCATCAGTATGAGGTCTGCATATTATATTTTCAACTCTAAACTTTGATGTCATAATCCCATAGTTTGACCTTTTGACTCAATTTAAAATTTTGAATTATATTTTGACTTTTAGTTTCATACTTTGAGCATTTCAACTCATAGTTTCAACTTTTCATATAATAAATTGAGCTTTAACATTCATAATTCTGATTTTTTGGTGCTATTTTGACCTTTTTAACCAGTTATTTTGTATTTTACCTCATATTTTCAACTCTAAACTTTGATGTCATAATCCCATAGTTTTACCTTTTGACTCAATTTAAAATTTTGAATCATAGTTTGACTTTTAATTTCATGATTACAAATTTTATTTCATATTTTAACTTTTTAAACTCATGATGTTGACCTCTGTCTAATATATTTGCCTTTAAAAACACATTATTTTTCAATTTCAATTTCATGTTTTGAAATTTTTGAATTAATAAATTTACTTTTCTCAGGTTTTGAGCTTTTTAACTTATCTTTTAAACTGTTTAAATGTCAAAAGTTTATATATATATATTATTACTGGTGAAATGAGGTTGACAGTTTATGGTTAAAAAGGTGACCCTGTTAGGCCCCCAGGTTAATCCTGAATCCAGAATCCAGCCCCTGCTGTGATTGAGTTTGACACCCCCGCCCTAGATAGTCCACTTTGTTTGGAGTGGTGTGAATGCTCATGTGAACTCTGGTCTGCTTGAAAACAGGTCTCGGTTTGATTCCGAATGAACCCTGGTGCAGTTCACTTGAGGTTTAAAGGCAAAGTGGAGCAACTTATGAACAAAAAGCAGGAAGTGGCATAATGCGTACTGATATACAGATTTATATGTGATTACAATCATCCAAATACATGTTTTGAGTCTAAATAAAGATAAATGTCAGTATCTCGCTCGCCTTCTTCTTTTGTGCTGATTAATTCGCCTCATGCAAAGAAAAACATGCTGGGCAGCTCACTGCCTTGCTTGCTGCTCGTTCTGGGTGCCTTCTTGTGTAACACATCTATCGTAGAACACCAAAGCAAACCAAACCTCATGAAAGTGCAATAATGTTGCAGTTGTCGCCCCCAATCAAACCGAGTCCTCCAGACTATCCGGTGTGAAAACAGCCTGAGTCTTTCTAAGACAATCAACACCAGTGTTAAATAGCCTCAAGTGACTGTTACAGCACATCCAATAAAAAACCTTGTTAACTTGGGCAGCGTGCCAGTTTTTAATCCAGGACAGCTCAGGGTGGGGCTAGGTCAACTGTGGGATAACTGAGTTTAAATGCGATGATCATTATATTAATAATTCAGCCAATCTGTCAGAATGACAGAAACTTGGCATAAAAACTAAAGTGGACACAACAAACCATCATCTGTGAGTAAAAATCGCCACCTTATTAGAAATCCCTCTGCTTCAACACCTGACAACCAACACCTGATTATAACTGTAATCATTAGAGATATATCTTTGTAAAATTACAACATTAAACTCATAAAACAAGGACATTTAAGTTGTTAATTTACATAATTAATCTTGTCAATTTATGACTTCAATCTTATTCATTTATGACTCTAATCTAATAATTTTGCCTATGGCTTTCCTCTCTTATGACTTCAACCTCGTACATTTATAACTTTAAACTTGTCATATTATGACTTTAATCTTGAAATCTCCTTTTTTTTTTTCTTTTGCATGGTGGTAAATCATCCTGTACACTTCCACCCATTGGTCACAGCAGCAAAAGTGTGTTAAACACCTAAAATCAAGATAGTTGGCAGAAGTCACAAATGCCATAAAGCTCGGGTATCATGTAAGTCCTTCAATTCAGAAAAATAGATTTGAGATTTTTTTTTCCTTTTAGACTGTCAAGTAACATCAAATCTGATCGAATTTCAGAGTAATAATTTTAGGTTCTAACAGCATAATGTTTGATTGCCTGTCAACTAAACTGGACTTCATGCTGGCTAAGTTTGAGCCACATTTTTTGGAAACAGTTGATTTATATAATAAACTGTGACTTGCAAGGTTTTTTTTTAAACCCTACCACAAAATTCCAACAGATCAGGCATGTATCTGATTTAGAACCACATTTGTTAGGCTACGTTCACACTGAAGTTAAAAGTGACCTGAATCTGATTTTTTCTGACAGTGTGAACAGCACAAGCCACATTGAATCTGACCTTTTCGAATCACATTCAGGCCACTTGAGTTGGGCTACGTTCACACTGCAGGACTTAATGCTCAATTCAGATCTTTCCTTACCTTCAATTTCCACATACAGTGACCCCGCCACAATCCGCCAGGGAATTGTACTGCGAAGCAAATCGCCCCCGCTCTAGTCTACCAGAGCAGTTCCACTGCTGGCGCCCCGGACTGGCAGTGGTCCGTGCCTGGAGCAACACTTTGCTCTGCTTCTTTTGAGATACACTGCAGGTCTATTTTCAGGGCCGGTCGCTGCCAAGCCGCGGCAATACCCATCGATCAGAAAGCACCAAAAACGAAGTCACAAGCGTAGAATATCCGGTTCTTTCAAAATACAACACAATGCACGAACTCTCGATCCTAAATTCTCACAATATCAACATCACGTCACGTCAGGACATTTAGCCAAAGAATTTTACATAAAACCACACATCCTCCAGTTTAGACACCCAATGGTAGAAGCAATAACATCATGGACTTATACCAGAAAGGATGATAAATTAACCCCAAAAGGTAAAGTAATATGCTGCTGACATACCATTCCTGCCTGAACTCATAGCTTGTAGCGCTAAGGTGCGCAGCGCAGTCATCCCATGTGGAAATTGCGAGTCAGATCACATTTGTTTGTTTGGCAGTTAAATACAAAAGATCAGATACATATCTGTTTTAAAACCACATATGAAAGTGCCCTGATTCTTATTCAAAAAGGTCAGACTTAATGTGACTTGTGCTGTTCATTCTGTCGCAAGAAAATCAGATATGAGTCACATAAGAGCAAAAAATCAGATTTAGGTCACAGGAACAGGCTCTTCGTGTCGCACGCTGAAAGTGACGTCGGTGCATTCCCTCTATGTTGGTCGATTTTGAAGTTATTGATGTTACTTGATGTCTTTTTTGTGTTCTGTTTGAGCTCATATTTTAACAGATTTCTTTTTTAATAATTTTTTTGTGTGTTATTGCTCATTATGTGATACATTTTCAGTTTTTAATGTTGTCTCGCTCTTTGAATTGCTTTGTATATGCACAGAGCATTATAAATAAACTTGCACTGCTCTGCTGATTTTCAATAACTCACAAATATGAAGAACAACCATGGAACCAGAAGATTAGAGTCATAGTTTATAATGTTTTCATGCACCATTTAGGATTGTATTTCAATTTCCTTTTACTTGTTTTTTGACAATAAAGACATTCTATTTTACTCTATTGAATATAAGTTTAGTTCATTTAGGTTATATTGAAGTTATTCTATTAAAATAAAGTCAATTTAGAGTTGTAGCAAGTAGAGATAATAATTGAGCTTCCTTATGTTTTTAACTCTGTAAAGATCATTGAATTGCTTCGTATATTCATGGAGCTGTAAATCAATTTGCCTTGCCAATTTTCAATAACCCACCAACTCATCCATGGAACAAGAAAATATTAAACATAAATTTCTTTCATTAGGTAATGATTTTTTCTTTTGTTTAGTTTTAAAAGATCTGTTGTATAAAAAAGTTATTCCATTAAAATAAAGTCCATTACAGTTGCAGCTGGTAGAGATAATAATTGAGCTTCCTCAGTTATGAAGCAAAACTCCACTGTTCTTAGTCATTACTCCCAGCATGCACTGCTGGGTCTCTCCCTCCCTGGCAGGGTGTCAAACCCGCTTCCCTGCGTCGCCTGACGATGTTTTGCCAAGCGTGGAGCTAATCTCTGCTGCAAACACATGAAAATGGATTCAGAAGCAAGCGCAGATACAAAAAAATGCCACGAACCAGAGCTCACATTCCCCGGCTCTATCTGCATGCACAGTCATGAGAGGAAAAAAAAAAAAATCCATTTCCTGCTAATAGCGACACATAAATACGGTCGGGTCGCACCCGGCTGTTGCACACGGGGCGAAGTTATGAGGCATCGCAGCTGCACACAACCACAGGATAATAACACACACAAAAACACACAGAGGAATGCCTGAATGCACACTGAAAGCTGAATGCTGATTTGCTAATGAGCTGTCATGGTGACAGATACTGCCATTTAATTGGCTGGTAAAGGAGGCAATTAGAATTCAGTGCAAAGATGCACATCAGAGAAGGAGAGAGGCGATGCTTTCTGTACATTATGTGCAGGAGCGTGTGCTTCAAAGTGAAACACACGTGGGGAGAGCACAACCGTGTCACTCACAGCTTTAAATTATTAATTCTGATGATCCTGTTTAACTGCTCTGTGATCAGCCGCTGTGAGTGAGGGAGTGCTACTTTGCATACACTGATTCTCCCTGTACTTACTTTTGTTTCTCCTCTTCTTTAGTCTGCAGAACTTCCACCACTGCTACCTCTGCACATGCTCTCCGCTCCTCATCTATCACTTTATGCCGACGACTTCTTTCTCTCTCTTTTTGTCTGTTCCCCTCTTCCTTCCTTTCATTCCAACTCCACCATCTGCTGGCTCAGTGTGCAGTGCATCTGTCCAAACCTTTCTCCATCTTTCTCTCTTATTCCCATTTTCTCTCAGTCATTCCCTCTGCATTTTTCTCCTCTTGTCAGTTGTCATTCCATTAATCCTCCCTCTTTCTAAAAGTCACATTTGCTTTCCTGACGTCACCGCTTTAAGACGAGCATTGCCAAAGTGGGTTAACTACAAATGGTAGTAGTTTGGGACTTAACCACGGTGAATGAGGCTTATGTAAGACATCTTTGCCTCAGATCTTTGTTTATTGGATGCAAACATGATCTCACTGTTGGAAACAGACCAGCAAAGCAAAGTCAAATAATTAGATTAAAGCGCTGGCCATGACTCTACCTCTGGAAAATAAGCCGTATATTACATTAAAGGGACAGGATTTCTCTGAGAAAAACACCAGGCTCCTCTTACAGTAAAGAGAAAGTAGGTTTGAGCAATAAGATGAGAATAGAGCCTAAATAAACACCTAGATGTCTTATTCTTAATCCCTATTTGGTATTAAATTCAGCTTGTACCTTTTGTGTAATGTGGAAACATGAAAAAAGATCAATCAGAGATACCAAAAATGTATTTTCATGTTTTCTTATTATGTTCCCATACATTGTTTTTCAAATCTCTCTGTGCTGGCGTTCGTGACTTTCATGGGTTGGCTTTTGTAACTTTCGTGGGTGGGCTTTGTTATGTTGGGAATTATTTAACAGTTTCAGAAAGCTCAGATGGACAGGGCATGCTGACAGCAATCCATTGCCATCCACTGAGAGGCATCAGACAGGCAAGATGTGAATAATTTATGTTATTATAAAGATGTTAGGCAATTTATATCTACAGGTATTTTTAAGAATATGTTGGTATAATTTGCAGTTTTGTTTCATGTAAATGTAAGATGCAACTCGTATGTATCTGCAGCGAATACTGGATGTTGTAATATATTTTTTACCGTTTACATCGTCCTGTAAATGTGAACTAGTTTACAGTAAATGAGAGGAAACTTCATGGGACTCTGTCTTCATTGGCATTAGTTTAACTTTAGTTTTAGTCAAAAATTTACACACACTGGAATGTGAGTTCAAACCTAAATTTTCCCTGATTTTATGGATAGGAGCAGCCCAAAGTCACTTCCTGTCCCACATTTGGGTGAAAATTAGCCCAGAGACTGAATGGTGGTAGATTTTAAAATAAAAATGTGATAAAACACTATTGCATTGCCCTTTGTGTTTCAGAATTCATCATTTATTACATGTTTTTAAAATTCTCTGATAACAACACGGTGTAAAAGAAGAGCTCTGTGCTGTTGTGTCCCTACTGACTTTGAGCCAGCCATTGCTCTAAGAAAGTGGTTTACAACCTTGGGGTGGCCCAGGACAAGGAGAGGAGGTCGCCAGATGCCTTAAGAAAGATAACGAATATTTTAAGATGATTTCAAATGGTATATTTCACCAAATTTTTATACAAATTTATGCAAAAAAATGGTACAATTTAGAATAAAAATACGGTCATTTGGTGAAATTTACATTCTAATTAAAATAATGTTTAAAAAAATCTTTTAACACCCCACATCCTGAGGGAGGTCCGCCTAAAGAACTGACTGGGCCCCTGAACAACAAGGTGAATGGACCCTCTGCATCTGCGGTTTATTGATGATATCAACATGTGCTGGATCATTAGCATTGCTGCTAACATCCTGGTCAACGGTTACCTCAAAAAAAAGGTGTGCCAAGCTATAACTGACCTCTGATGCTCAAATTACTTATTCATGACACTTTTTAACCCCTGTTTCTGCCCATTTTTTCAACATTCGACCCATTTTTGACTCCTTCAACCAATTTGTGCCACTTGTTGACCTTTTTTGCCACTCATAACATAATTTTGCTATTTTAAACTCCTCTTTGTCACTCTAGCTGCCTTTTTGCCACTTTAAACAATTTTCTGGCCATTTTAACCCTTTTCTGCCATAAGTAGTCAATTTTTGCTGCTTGTATCCCATTTTGCCTGTTCGAATTCTTTTTCTGAAACCACCCATACCACTTTTGCAGCATTTTTTTCTGCCACTTTTAACCCTTTTTTGGCTTTATCGCAAATATTTTATTATTTTTTTCCCCTTAAAATTATTTCAGTTCCTCTGCTTTATTCTCTCGCATCTTGATGTTTTTGCACTTCCCACAGAAGCTATAAAGTCAGACATTACTATCTAAATGGTTTAGATATTGCATAAATAACATTATTCGGTGTTGTTTTGAAAAGAGTTATCAGTCAGGTTAAAAATAATAATATTCTGCAGACTTCCATTGGACCCCATTTGGCTGGGCCAGAGAAAGCGCTCCCCTTTATCCTCCCTTATAGGCGGATTTGCCCTCAGATACAGTCGGGGTCCCCGGTCTCTGGCACCTTTATTTTGGGGGCCACAGGCTGAAATGTTGGAGAACCCTTGCTCTAAGATAGCTGGAGCTGTAGACCGTCTGCCTGTTTACAGATTCTTCACTCATTTACCAATGTATTGACAATGTTTTGAAAATTAATATACAACTCATTCAACAAGGTTGCACACACACATAAGGTATGTGATGTCAGTTTAGGACTTCTTCAATCACAAGGTGATGTAGAGAAGTGGCTCTCAACTGGTCTGGCTTTAAATATCCTTACAAAGCAGATGGATTGTCCAGATTCCATGTCTGTCAGGCAGATCCATCTTGCTAAGCTTCACTCTAAAATGACTGAGCCAGATCTGAAAATAGACCTGCCCAATCAGCGCCATATGAGGAGACTGAGGTGGTAGCTACGGGCGGAATTTTGTTGTCATGGAAGTTGATAGCAATGGCTGCCACCAGTGCAGCGTTTACCTCAGATGTAGCTATAGCGGCAGTTTTATCAGAACTGGGCCACATTTCTTTACCAAAACAAGAGTGAAGAGCCACACTGGATAATGCACCATGTCACAAAGCTAAAACCATCTCAAACTGTTTCCTGGAACATGACAGCGACTTCACTGTACTCCAGTGGCTTAAAGCAGTTCTGAAGGCAAAAGGAGGTCCAACCTAAGCCACCGAGAAGAGCTAGTAAGAAGAAGAAGCAACCACAGCAACCTCACACATTGACATTTATTCACATAGGCTTTGTGCAGACAGTGGAGTCCATCCTGCTAATATGAAAGTCTCAGAGTTGAGAACAGCTACCTTTTTCCTATTTCCAAATTTACCGAGTAGCTCAGAGGCTGAAACCTGATCTTCAATGGAGCAGGTTTGAGTAGTTACAGCTTTCATGTAATGCTTCACACTCATAGAACATCCCATGGTAGGACAGAGCAGCTTCTTACTGCTATACACTATTGAAAATTTGTCCTGGGTGCTCCAACCAATGAGGAGACGAGCTCAGATTATACTTTTAGAGAAAGCCATTATGGAAAGAAAACCCTTAGTAGCATGAATAGCAGATTAATGCTGTTAGACACTTAAGTGTCTCTGAAGGTTACAACAAACAGTAGCACTGAACAGATTTCTTCTAATCCTTCCTAATCAAATATTCTGTTAACTTGTTAGAATATGAATGCTGTTAAGTCACATTGCAGCACCAGAGCACTACTGACAGCTGACAGTGATCCCTAAAGTACTGTTAAGTAATGTGAACAAGCTGATGTTAGCTAACCGCAGCACTATTGACCTAAACACATTTGAAGACTTTCATCCTGGTGGCACATGAACTGTCAGGTAGCAGTATGAAGCAACGTTCTGGCTTCTGGGTCTGGTTTCTGGGTTTAGAGATCTAAGTTGTATCCCGAGTACATGAGGGTCAAAAGTAGCAAACCCTGTAGCTTAAATCAACAACTCCAATTTTCTGTGATTACATGGTGACGTAATGCTAAATATGATAAATATTGCAGCTGCACACAGTGTGCACAGAGCATGAGTAATGATGCATATTTATCTATCAAAATATCTATGAAAAAACTTTGGCCTGAAATCTTCATGCATAATTTCTGCGGACCTTTCTGTGTTTTTCTGTCAGTGTGTTTGTGTATCAGTGTTTGTGTGTATTTGCTCGTGCATGCGTGTTTGTGTGCTCATGTGGTGTCTTGTCTGAAGCCGGAGAGGAGAGCAGCTCGCACGGATCAGTGACCTTCGCTCTGTTACATTTTTAAAATAGGACGTGAATAATAGATCACGTTGGAATAAAACAGCCGAGGATGAAATATGAATTAAAATAATCTGAATTACTCAGGGGGTGGGTTGATGGAGGAGAGGGGGAGGAAAGTGGGTGAGTAAATGTGGAGAACAGGGGGGAGGGAGGGAGAGGAAAGGATTCGATAGATCTCAAAGAGAATAGACGAGTGGATTCAGATGAATGACACTACAGAGGATCGTTATTTATACAGATACGAGGCAGTGATGAACAGGATGTACTGACCAACATCAGGGCTTCACACAAAACTACATGTAGACCCAGGAGTAGAACAACCCAAGAGAGGCGAGGGGGAGATATACATACATTAGGGCTGTCAGTGTTAATGCACTACTCACAATGCATTCAAGTTCCATGATTACTGCGTTAGTTTTTAAAAAATAACATCAATCATGCTTTATTGTTCATCTCAGCACACTTTGGTTATGCAACAGTGATGTAAAATCATTCCACCTTTAGTTCACTTTAAACAACCTACAGACAGCTCAGAGGACACGTCAAAAGTCATCTGCACTTCCACTGATAAAATATTTACTTTTTTACTGTTGCCTTATTCTACTATGTCTTATCAGTCCATAGCAAGTTCCTTTTTTCATGGTTAAGTACATGTCACAATGTTTGATCTACCCAAAGTTGTTTCTTTCAAAATAAAGGTAGGTCTGAATCCAAACAGGAAGTCATTTGCCCTTACTTTAGGACAGGATAAATATCAAAATTGAAACGGTTTAAAATGCAAAATTATAGCTTCAAAAAAGGGGAGATTAACTATGATTAACTAGGGAAATTCCAAGATTTATTGTGATTAGATATTTTAATTGCACAGGAGCCATAAGTGCTTGGGCACCAGCCCACTGTGCCACAGACATCCATGCAGTTTCTTAAGCCAAGGTCGGATCCTGGAACAGTTTTTGAAGGAAGCATTGACTGTCATTGGAGGACTGTTTTAATGCCGAGGATCCTCAGAATTTTTCAAAGGACTGTCCTTCAAACGGAGAATTTTTCAAGGATGCACATTTCCTCTGCTTATGTCCTTATCATCATGATTGATGGCATTAAAGCAGGGTTGGAAAATGACTGGTTGCATTTACTCAAATTACTGTGATTGAGTAGTTTTTAGGGTACTCTTTTGAGTACATTCTGAAATCAGTACTTTTACTTCTACTTAAGTAAGTAACTTGACTTTGATTTGAGTATAACACCCTTGTACTTTTTCCACTTCTGTTGACTAAACAGCCAAACTCTGTATAATTTTAACTCTATTCTGAGTGAAATGACCTTCAGGAGTTATTTGACAGTGTTGATCCACCAGCGTTAAGTTAACTCTAGAGGCAATTAAACTATTGTTTTTGGTGTTTGATGCATTTGTGCCATGAGTTAAGTTATCCACTGAGTTAGAGTTCATTCCTGAGACATTAGGAGCTCTTAAAGAGTGCCTAGTCTGTAATCTTCATAAGTATGCATGGCCTTTCTATGAGGGTGACTCTGATTTGTTCTATCCAGAGGAAACCGACCTGAGCCTAGAGCTGTAAGAGCTACTGCAGCTCTTTCATACTGTAAAATATTCAACACTTTAAAAAGTGTAGTTTAAGAATTTGTAGTGTGGACCAATAAAGACACTTTTGACTTTTGAGTTGATTTATAGACCAGTTTTTAAACTTTGCTTCTACTAAAGTCAATTTTAATGAGAGAAACTGTACTTCTACTTGAGTAAAATAGTTGTGGTCTTTTTCCACCTATGCATCAAAGTAAAGCAGGATGGGTAAAAAAAAAAAAAAGAAAAAAAAAGCACCATATAATAAATTATAGTTTAGTTTTAGTTTAGTTTAGTTTATTCAGTCATAACAATAATAAATTATATTGAATGATTACATTATTTTATATGGAGAATATGATTATATTATTATATAATATGATTATATGATGATGTGATTGGATATCAGATGGCACTGCATGGGTAAAAGGTGTACAATGCCATACTAAAGATGTTCCTAAGCGTCTATTTCACCAGTTGGCTAAATGCTCATATAAATTTTGCTGAACCAACTAGTCTAAAGAGGAGAAAATCCTTAGAAAACAGTCAAATTCCTCACAGGGTCATTGTGTCAGCGGTCGTGATGTGAGCCTGATAAACTCTCTACAGCATGGCTAACCTTAAAAGCTGGCGCTGCCAGCCTTCGCTCCTCTTTGCAGATTAATATTGTGCTTTCGTGTGTGGCCTCTTTTCACTTCAGTTAAGTAGAAATATGTGATTTCAATATGTGAGTTCAACTTTGGACAGCCTACATTCCACTTTATTTCCATGTGCTACTTAAAAAAGCTGTCATACCACGCTCTTCCTACTACATGCTACCTGCTTAGCCACCACTAATCCCTTCATATTTACGTTCGGTGAAGTGCAGTGGGAAAGGTTTGACAGGAAAGCAGTGGCCATTAACTGACGCTACAGCGGCCTCTAGTGGCTGGAGGTTCTTTACAGTTTAAAAGAGAATTATAGACCGGGATTGCAAGCATGTGTTTATAAAAAATGATAGGTTATTAGTTAAACTGATTTGTAAATCTCGCACCAGCTAATTTGATAAACGGATTTCACCGATGCGTGCATCTCTAATCAATACCGTCTCCATATAGTGTTCTGCTGCCGCTGGGTAAATGGATGCAACCATTCCAATGATGCAGTCACACACACTCGCAAGCCTGTTCCAAATATGTGTTTAACAGTTGCCTGGGAGGACTCTTGCCTCACCTCTGTAGGACCTAACTCAGAAGGATGATGGACTTTGAGAAACAGCACCAATGTGTTCCTGTTTCATGTCCTCTTTTTAATTAATAAATCATTATTTCATTTTTATATTTTGTTTTAAGGGACAGGCAAAAGGCCTGTTTTGTGACTATTAAGGAAAACTGAAAAACATTTCAGTTGTTATGCTGAGAATAAAATGAGCAAGCATCTGACAGATGACGTCACATGACAACCTTTCACCCAATGTGACAAAAGAGAAAGAAATCAGCTTTCAAGAAACTTAACATTAAAAATACTACACCTAGACACCCCCCTCATAATTATTCATGCAAAATTGAAAGATGCCCTCACAAAAAGACAAAAGAAAATTACAAAAATAAATTCAACTCAATGAGCTTTATTACAGGGAAGAAATGTGGTGGAATTGCCAAAAGCACTATAGTTATAAATTTAAAAATGCTATATTTTATAAAATAACAGAAACAAATTACAGTATTATAATTTAATTGGAAATCTAGGTCCAAATTTATAAATTGCAGACTGACCAAAGGTTCACACAGATGTGGACTATGACCAGTTTATCAGCTCACACACAGAGCAGATTTATATGAGACAGCATTGGTCTGTTAAAAGACTCCTGCTGTTAACACTGTTCACTGTTAAACTAATATATTTGCATTAGAGCAGATGATAAGCTCAAGTTTATGTTTCATTTCCCTCATATGTGTGTGCAGATTCAGCAGCAGTGCTGTTTAATTTCTCTGCATCATGACTCTATTCAGAGTCACTCCTCCTCTGCAGCAGAAGAGAGGCCGACTTTTCATTCTCTCTTGGAATTGACATATAAAAATACAAATGAATGCCCAGCCAAGGTGAGAGGAGCCTCACGTGTTTTAGTAGAGAACTGAAACACTGTTTGTTTTTTTTAACTGTGTCCTTCTGTTTGGAAAGAGACGTCACTGTTGAGCTTTTTAAATCCATCTTTGTGTTGGTTCAGTGACTTCAGACGTCACCGACCTTCAGTTTGTGCCTTCAAATTAGAAAAAAAAAACTCACAAACAAAAGTATTTGCATGCACTGATAGCTCCCAAGGTAAGAGGGAAAGCATGTTTATGTATTTCTCTGAAAGGAAAGTCTTTTTAGACAAATTAAATGAAAACCTCACCTTGGAGTATTTATGAAGATCACTTAATGGAACACACATAACTGCTGCTTTTATTTCTAACACTGAATAGTCAATTGAAAGTGATTTTTTCTTCTTTCTCTGCTGATTGAAAACATTTATAAATAAATACAGCCCATTTTTTGGTCTTGTCTTTCATTATTTCTGCTTTTTTTGGGATAACGATTCCACTTAAATCACTTTGTCCAGATTAAATTTTCAATAAAACTGCAAACTGAACTACATTTTTAAGTCTTTGTGCACAAACAAATGCTCCCAACACATAAAAATAAGCTTAACAATTGAACAATTCAACTAATGGAACAGAAAAGTAAATAAGGGGTTCAAGAGGAGTAAAAACTGAAGCAGCGCCAAGTTTCTATGTTGCTGAACTTTAATATTCAAAGGGAACTACACAATGAATATTAGTATACAGCATGTACATTTGACGACTCAAACATGAAGTCTGTGGCAATCATTTGGCTTTTTTTGGCCTAGTCTGAGTTGTATTGCCCAATAATGTATGATCAGTTTTCTCATGATGATTTCATTGTCTCTGTAAACACATATCTACATCCACAGCAAACAAACCATTAGCAGTTAAACACTTAAACTTGATCCACAATCTGCTTAATGCTGTGTGGTGAAAGTCATGCAAGTTATCTCGACAGAAATGGACTGTTTACAAATCTGGGTCATGATGGTGTTTTTCTGCAACATTTCCCCTTCTACTGTGAGGAAACCATATCTACTAATGATTTTCCCAGGCATCTATTTTCCTATATAGCTGAATGCCTATTTATATAGCATTTAACTGACTAGTCTAAAGAGAAAAAAAAAAGGCTTAAAAACAGTCAAATTCACCACAGGGTGCGATCCTGAAATGCTGTGTAGAGCCTGGCTAACATTAGCAGCTAGCTCCAGCAGCCTTTGTTTTTTCTTTGCACATCAGTATCATGGCTACTCATCACTTCAGCTGAGTAGCTGTACATGAGTTTAACCCTTAGCAGCCTACATACAACTTTATCTCCATTATCTTAAAAAAAAAAAAGAAGTCATACCACACTGCTCCTACCACATGCTAACCGCTAAGCTTCTCATGTTTCCTAAAGCTAAAATGGCTAATAGTGGTGGAAGGCTTCATTACAGTTTCTAAAGAGCATTTGGATGGAATTTCAGGCCCATGTTTACAAAAAATTAAAGGGAATCACTTCAACCAACACATACATCTTGCGTCAGCTAATTTGATAAACAAATTTGACTGCTGAGCCAGCTAACCACATGCATCCCCCATATCAACATGAGTTTCTTTTTTTTGGCTAATACTGCCGAAGTGAACATGAGTATAGCCGTGATATCTTATACTAATTCTACAGATTGCACATCAGATGGGGATACTCTGGGGATAAGGTATGCACCAGGCCCATGCCCCATCTCTTAAGGTATCCTCCCAGCTGATCCCACCAAGCCAACCCCGGTATCTGGATCAGCCCACTGGGCCCATGGCACCCGGTATGCAGTGAGCTAGATCAGGCCAGAGAAAGCCAGTTGCCTGTAAAAGCCCAGCTGCTGTTCCCATATCGAGCTGACCCTTGACCATTCCCTGCTCTCCTGAGCACATCTGCATTAGACATACGATCTCACCAACAATATCCAAAGATACATCAAAGAGGAGTTGTCACAAAGGTGTCGGCGCCCCTGGCCATCGGTCAACATCCAGCCTCACAAGAGTTTAGTAAGGACCAAGGACCAAGGAAGACTGGACAAACGTTGCCTGGTATGATGATTCCAGCTGGTAGGGTCAGAATCTGGCATAAACAAAACGATAGCATAGATCCATCCTGCCTTGTATCAACGGTTCAGGCTGGTGGTGGTGGTGTAATGGTGTGGGGGATATTTTCTTGGCACACTTTGGACCCCTTAGTACCAACTGTTCATTGTTTAAACACTACAGCCGCTTGGTTATTGTTGCTGACCATGTCAATCCCTTTATGACCACAGTGTAACCATCCTCTGATGGCTACATCCAGCAGGATAATGCACCATGTCCCATAGCTCAAATCACTTCACTGTACACCAGTGGCCACAGTTACCAGATCTCAATCCAATAGAGCACCTGTGGGATGTGAGATTTGCATTATGGATGTGCAGCCAACAAATCTGCAGCAACTGTGTGATGCTATCATGTCAATATGGACCAAAATCTCTGAGGAATGTTTCCAACTTCTTGTTGAAACTATGCCACAAAGAATTAAGGCAGTTCTGCAGACTAAAGGGGATACTAGCTAAGTGTACCTAATAAATTGATCAGTGAGTGTATGAATAAAATTTCAATGGCTGAACCAGGGCTCTTCCAAGAGCTGGTTGCCCGGCCAAACTGAGCAATCAGAGGAGAAGGGCTAATAAGAGAGGTGACCAAGAACTGATGGTCAGTCTGACTAAGCTCCAGAGATCCTGTGTGGAGATCGGAGGCCGTTCTAGAAGGACAACCATCACTGCAGCCCTCCACTAATCTGGGCTTTATGGTAGCATGATGGAAGCCTCTACTCAGTGCAAAGCACATGGAAGTCTTTACAAAAAACTCAATGTGCAATCCAAGTGGGCTTTCAAGTGTTTTTGCAAAGGGTCTGAATACTCACTTTAATGTAATATTTCCTTTTTTTTTTTTTTTTTTTTAATTTGTAATAAATTTGCAAACTTTCTGTTTTCACGTAGTCATTATGGGGTTTATTAATGTCGCTTAATGAGACTGTAGCATCAGGCTGCAACACAAAACTGAAAAAACTAAAGGGGGGTCTGAATGCACTGTATATGTAGAATTACTGCACTGAAATGTCTATATTGAGTACAAAATGACTCCTCCTACAATATCAATACTTTTGTACTCTTGACTTGAGCCCGGGTTCATAAAGATAGGCAACCCTTTGTTTCATTTCTTGACTGTTCTGTTTTTCTATTTTTCTTTTTGCCTTAAAAATCAAACTACAGTATGAGTCAATACTTCTATCAGCAGGGAAGTTGTACTGCTTTTTCTTTGTTCAGATCTTGAACATGTAGATTCTGAGCTTTGTACCGTACAGCAGCAGGACCTCCTACAGCTCCTACAACTTTTTGACGACGGCTCGATAGGAAGAGATCAAATGTTTAAAAAAGAAGTTAAATTCAAGGCGTCAAACTTTGCAGTGTGAGTCATGAAGTGAAGGGAGTTTATCAGACTTCTATGATACAACTCCCACAGCTCATCACGACCTCTTTGCCTTTATGATCTCCTCCCTCTTCATCTCCCATCAGTCATTGATTTTTGCAAAATTTGTCTTTTAATTCTTCGTGACCGCAACTTTGATTTGACATTTCAGGAAGTATCCTTCTTCATCAGTGCTGCTGAGATCTCCTGCCACTCCATTCAAAGAGAAAATCCTTCCAACTTTGAAGCCAATGATCAAAAACAAACGAGTTCTTGCTCATCAGCGAACCATCGACTGCTTGCCTGCAGATGCTCATTAAATTCAGAGATGGTAAAAACGAGCTGAGAGGGAGACAACCTTATGGTTGCTCTTTGCCTGGTGCAGAGAAGGAGAGAAGAAGACGGAGTGAGAGGCTGAGAGGCTGTCTGCTGAGCTGTCAAACCTCATCCCATCGACAACAGATCATCCCGGGGAAAGCGGGAGCTCTCCTCGGATAGTTAACGTCGTGTTGAAAGCAAACTTTGCTTTGTTTTGTTCACTTTGCTTCCTACAAACAGCCTGCCGGTGACAGCAACCAGTCACACTCGGTCGATCAAACAGTCCACGAAGCAGTCAATCAACAAGTCAGCCCTCACTGCACAAGCTCAAATGAACGGAAGCAAACAACAAACAGGGGTGTGTTTATGGTCCCGCAGCAGAGGCCTGGCCGTCATGTGATAGATTAGAGTCCCTTAGTGGGGGCCGAGATGCTGCGCTCCTCTGTACCTCTGTGCTAACACTGATGACATATTTCATAAATCATGTCTTTTTTATTGAGCAGAGAGGAGGAGGAGGGAAAGAACATTTTAAAAAGAAGCTTTCACCAGAGGAGCACAGACAGAGCAACGAAAGCCAATTGAGCCGACATTGGCAATGAAATGAATTTTATTTCCAATCATCCTAAATGTGAACTGGCTACAGAGAATGATTTTCAGAAATTGTAATAAATGCATCATGATTTCACATCATTTCCAATTCACAACATTTGCAATGATGCCAGAGGGGGACAGCGGGATTCTTAGTGCACGGACTGAACAAAAACCATGAACACAACGCTTTATTTGGGGCCAATCATTAATGATTTGATATCAGAGACCTCAGACTGTTTCCATGCGCACAGAAGGCTTATAACTAGCTCAAATACGTATTACTGAGCAGGTCTCTACGATCATTAAATCCATCAGAGGGGTTACTATTTTGTTGTCTTTAGTGCAGGGGTGTCAAACTCATTCAGGTTGGCGGGCCGGATTTGCTCCAAAGAGACTTCCTGTGGGCCACACACACACACACACACACCCACACCCCCCCCCCCACACACACACACAAAAAGGGTATATATTAGCTATTTTAGACAGGTTTTACTTGCAAGTAATCTGAACAGAGCAGGCATAAATATGCTGTCCTTGTATCACATGGCAATTTTTTCAGATTTTTAACATTTTTAGGGCGCATTCACACCAGAGCTGTTTGGTCCGCTTTAAATGAACTCTGGTCCGTTTTCCCGGATAGTCCGGTTCGTTTGGACTGGTGTGAAAGCTCATACGAACTCTTGTGCGGACCAAACAAGCGGACTCTGGTCCGCCTGAAAAAAGGGGTCTCGGTCCGCTTCCAAACGAACCCTGGTGAGGTTCGTTGGAGGTGTGAAAGCAAAGCTGACCAACTTGTGAACCAAAGACAGGAAGTGGCATAAAGCATAATGATATAAGAGCGCTGGAAGGAGCTGGATTTCCTCGTTTCGTCTTCTATGCCGGCTTTTCTACTTGGTGGCCATTTGTTTGTGACGACAGCGCCCCTATCAGGCAGATGTTGTAGGTGTTCAGACGGTTTGGTCCGTTTGACAAAGAGCAGTATGAATGCAAACCAAACCAAAGGAAAGTGCAACATTGTTGCAATTTCCATTCAAAAACCGACCGAGTCCCCTGGACTATCAGGTGTGAAAACCACCTAAGACCCAATGATGCTAAATTTACAAGACTGGAATATTCTTTATAAATATATGTGCCAGAGTGACACAGGGGATCTTTGGTTGTGTTCTATGTTCTGTTTTCCTGTTTCTCAGCTGGTTGATTTAGTTGTATTTTAGGGTAAATTATTATTTTTTCTGCTTTGGATATTAAAATTCACACACACACAAGATCAAAAATGGGTCCGCTCAACCCACGAACAAAAAAATCTACCCGAGGCAGTACGTAAAAAGTAGCCCAATTCCGCTGGAAAACCGGTGACATAGCAACCTTGGCTTCAGTAACCAAAAAGGGGATGTCACTCAGACTCTGTCCATTACTTTATGCAGTATAGTAAATCACACGAGTCAGTATTAAAACTACAAATAAAAAACTTTATTGATATATCTCTACTTTCTTAACTCTAGCAGCACTCCAAAAGTACAAGACTTCATGTACTGTAGGTCAGCTGCCTTTCAAAATAAAAGCACCTGCTGCACCTGCTGCCTCAATATCGATGAGTTCTCGAGTACAGGAGGTCGTATATTCTTGCTCAGATAGTCCACAATCCATTGAACCATGTGAGGGTGAGTTAAAAATGTATTTTTTTTCAATCAAACCAAAATATTTTTATCAAATGGGCTGTGAAATACAGAAAACATGTGGTTATAACAGCCAAAAATATACCGTAGATGTGCAAAAAAATCATCATACATCTTGTTTTTGCTCTTTGGTTTAATCAATAAAATGATGATAATGTTCAATATGGACAAGAAAATAATAAGATATATGTCATTTCAAGCTCTCAGGTAATACTAATCACAAATGAACAACAGGATTATAAATCAATAAGTACACATAAGTAAAATATAACTTAAAGAACCTTCAGGAACATTTCATAAGTAGATTCATCTGTATGATGAATGGTATCAGTTAAAGGGAATAAATCAAGAGTCTGGGTTTATATTCATGTGTTTGTGAGCTTTCCTTCGCAGTTTCAAAGTAAAAAAAATCAAATCACCCTCTGTTAGGAGTTCAACGTCTACAGTAAAAGTGTCCAAAACAGTCTTTTGAAATTAACTGATTTTCAAACTTTTGGCGTCTAAGCCACAGCTGTCCAAAGAGTTCTTCATTTTGCATGCAGAAAGCTTGTCTTTCTGTTTTAACAGAGCAAATATTGAGTCAGAAAAGTGGAAAAGCCACCTTAAAAAAGAAAAATCAAAGCCTTTCTTCGATTGGCTGTTTCATCAGGAAAATGTCAAAAAGACAAACTGGTCATTTAAAAGAAAACAAGCTGAGTAAAGAAACACAGCATGAGTAGTTTTCTTCAGTGTCGGGTTGTCAGGACACAGTCTGCCACTTAAAACAAACCACATAATTAAAGACAGGAACACACCTTAGACCGTATGAAAAAGACCAAGAGTCCTGCCATTAGCTCTAATCACCCACATGTGTAGTTTTAATGGGACAGAGGGCTGAGTGTAGAAGATGATGAAGCACACTCACTCACACACTAATGCCACAGAGACATGGATTTAAAATGCTAAGAGGCAGGGCGCCTCTTCAACAGCTTTTCATCCTCATGTTGATGGGCTTTAAAGGATACAGTGATATACTATTTGAAAATAAATCTTGTGTGGTAGTTACATTGAAATTACATCAATTCAAAGTCACAAGGCAGTCATTAAGCTCTGTATGCAGATGATACTGTTCTAAGATCTGAGTCTATGACTGGCTGCTTTTAGGGCAATTTAAAGACATTCAGATCAGACAGGGACATTCAGCCAACTTGTATTTTTCTCGTCAATTTTTGCCGTGTCATTAAACACGTTAATCCAGTTGTGAAAGTGGCATAGGAAAAGCCATTAAATGAATTGGTCAAAAGACTGAAATTTGAATAAAATACAGTAAAATAAACATTTGGGGCCCCCTGCTCCTCCCCTCAAAAAAGTCCAAATGGTTAAGTCCGACCCTGCTGTGCAGCAGAGTGGGCCTGGAGGAGAAGAAAAAAGGGCTGAGCAAGATGAGGATGATGGAAGAGAAGAAAGAAGGGAAAAAATAAAGTTTTGTTTTGTTTTTTTCTGAGGGCTGTGAACAGGAGGAGAGGTTCATAAAGAACCAAAAGCGATGAAGAAATACATGTGTATTTTCCTGATGTGGGGTTAGAAAGATAAAATGGTATGTTGTGTCATATTTTGGGACTAGGCCAATAAATGCATAATATAATGTGAGGGAATTAGTACAACTAATTTTAATCCATCCATGGTGAAAATATTGTTCATTAAAATGAGGAAATTATAGTTCAAAAAAACATTAAAACACATGGATATTCATAAAAGGACTCATTTTATTCTTGGCTGGCTGGCTTAGGGGGCCCTGTGTAATTTTTTTTCTGGGGGCCGAAAAACCCCAGCTACGCCTCTGGTCACACACAACTCTTAGCAGCTGCAGCATACAAACATGAAATGTCCCAATATGATTGGTTATAACTTCCCACCTGATAGCTGTATAACCATGAATTTGCATGTTTTAAAGCAGGGGTGTCAAACTTAATCACAGCAGGGGCCGGATTCTGGATGCAGGACTAACCTGAGGGTCTAACCTTTTTAACCATAAACTGTCAATCTCATTTCACCGGTAATAAAATATAAAAATAAAATTGATGATAAATGATTTAAAAAGTTAAGAAGATAATTTTAAAGACTCACAATCTGAGAAAAATAAATGTATTAGTTCAAAAAGCTCACAACATGAAATTGAAATTGAAAAATAATGTTTTTTAAAGGCACATATATTATAAAGAAAGTCAAAATCATGAGTTTAAAGGGTCAAAATATATAATAAAATTTGTAATCATGAAATTAAAGTCAAAATATGATTCAAAATTTTAAATTGTGAGTCTAAAAGGTCAAACTAAGGGATTATGAAGTCAAAGTTTGGAGTTGACAATAAGAGGTAAAATACAAAATAACTGGTTTAAAAGGTCAAAATATCACTTAAAAATTAGAATTAAGAATCTGAAAGCTCAAAATATTATATAAGAAGTCAAAATTATGAGGTGAAATGCTCAAAGTATGAAATTAAAAGTCAAAATCCTAAGTTTGAGTCCTAACTGTGAGATACTTAATTGAAAATGTGAAATTAAAACACAAATTAATTTCTTTTCCCACATTCATGATTTCGTATCTAAATATTTTTACTCCTTACTTCTTCAGATTTTGTGACTTAACAGAGATATCTTAAAACATCAAGGATAAGTTCACATTTTTATTCCTGAGGAAATCTGCAGACCTCACACTGACGGGCCAGTTACAACAGAAGTATGAGATCATCTTGCGGGCCTGATTTGGCCCCCGGGCCTTGAGTTTGACACCTGTGTTTTAAAGGGGAAATTGTATTTTGGGTTTTAAATAGAATTCAAATCATATAAAAGTATAAGCAAAGACCGCCTATTATCGGTCAGACTTTTAGGGTGGGTGGGCCCAGGCCCATAAGCCCCGCCCATAATGCCACAGTTGTTGCAAACTAACTGCTGTGCAATTAAAGGTGCGGGGAGATCGTAGAGTGTGTTTTTGTTCTGAGAGGCTTTGCATTATGTAAAATGTAGCGTATTATTCCACCGGGTCCACACATCCTGCTGCAGTCCTTAGGCTCCATTCCTGACTGAACCTGCACAAACTGCAGGTACCAATAGGTGGCAGGAGAAGTAAAAAGTTTCCTATTTTTCAGCTAAATGCAACAACAAAGATGCTGCATGGTGCAAACTTGGCTGATCTGGGCCGTCAGCTGGAGGGGCAATAACTAGAAGTAAAGTTTATGTCATATTTTTTAGCATTATCTCTCACAGCAGCATGTTTTCCATGCCTGACACACATCGGCAGCAGTCATCTGCACAAGTAATTTCTTGCTGTTAGGCCGATGAACATTTATCGAGGATATTTAACCTTTGCACTGGTGCATCACTGCTTGAGACCTAATGGCGAGTTGTTGCTTTTGAAGCCAGCCTCAAGAGAACACCCAAGGCAGTTTTCTGCACATCTATTTGTGCTTCATTTTTCACATCCAGAGGTTGCAGGCTGGTTCTAATACAAGAATACTTCCTCTAAATGTCTGTGCAACGTATAGAAGAACAGAGAATATAATAAAATAATGCTGTCAGTCAGCTTTATGTTGAAGACTTCAATATAGGGTTGTATTTTTTCAAGTGCAGTTGTCATTCTGAAGACAATTTCAAACAAAAATGATCCTTTCTGTATTAAATGAAAGTCACATTCATGAGGAACAGAGAAATGCAACTGCTATTGACTCAAAGATGATACCAGGCTCTCTGTTATCCACACTAAGAGTCTAAAATCAAAGTCAAATGTCTGGAGATGTAGAAACCACAGACACAGTGGGTGTTCACTTTGTCTACAGCGCGTTTCCATTTAAAGGCATTGTCTAGATCTCTGAAGAGCAGGCCGGACGTCACCTGCACCGAGGCACAGCTGTCCTGTCTTCTTTTATTTTTCCTCCCTCTCAGTGCGACTCTGCTTCCTGTTTCCTCTCTGTTACTCCCCCTTGCTCTCTGTCACAAAAACACACACATATACACACCTCTGATTTCACGTCTCATCACCCCCGTGACCCACATAGACGGGGAACTCATTCACACACACCAGAGAGAGATGGGAGAAAGAAAGAGAAACAGAAAGGTGACGGGAGGCAGAGCGAACAGGACGGCCGGCGCTAAATGAGAGAACGCAGAGAGCTAAAGCAGAGAAGACAAGAAGGCGAGATGAAGAGGAGGAGGAGGAAGGCGTGGGCACAAAAAAAGGAAGGAGGAGAGCTGGATAATGTAGCCGGTAAGTGATAGACTGAGCAGCGGGAGAGGTAGAGCGAGGTCAGATGGAGAGGAGAGGAGAGGAAAGGAGAGGAGGATGGGAAATTTGGGTCGACAGAGTGCAGCTGCATCAGTAGAGAGAGGAGATGAGGAGGGTAGAAAGAAAGGAGGAGAGAGAGAGGAGGAAGGAAATCAGTTGAGCAGACAGAATGTAGAGTATGTGCGGAGGAGAGGATAAATGGAGGGGGGTGAGGATGAGAGAGAGGTAGAAAAAAGAGGAGGGAGGGAGGCGTCATCAGTATTCCAGCCTTGTACTCACTTTCCAGCCAAGACAAATGAGAGGCAACATCAGGGAGGAAGTGGATCAGCTGAAAACACACCAACCTCTCCCTCTGTCACCCTGATCCCTTCTCTCCATATTTCTCCCCATCACCCCCTCCTCCATTTGTCTTTTTCTTTCCACCTAAAGCAGCAGAGAGGAGCTGCAGTAGCTCAAAGTGTCTGGAGCCTCCTAAACACAAACGCAGCATCATAAATAAACAGCGCTGTTTTGGTGTGTCATGTTCACCCCGTTGTTGAGGTTATTTCAGCAGCACGGGCGTCCTGATGTGTGAGGGTGAGAACAATGAGCTCCTCCCTCTTTAAAGGACGTATCTGAGGTGTCATTCAAACAGAGATTTATTCATGTTGGAGTTTCAAAGCCTAGTAAGTCCCAAAGGTAAAAAAAAATATACAAAAATATGTTTTTGGGTGTGTTGGATGTTGCTCAAAATACAAAACAGATGCACAATAAACTCCCTGATTTAAGATATTAAAGAAGCTAAACATAGACTTCAACAAAGGAATAGTTGATCCCAACATAAGGCCACAAATCTGTCTTTGGATGCCAGTATTCAACAGTTTAGCTGCTTGTTTCAAGAAGAGAAAGGTCGGCAGCTCCCTCAAGATATAGTCAGCACATGAAATGATGATTTACAGAGAATTCAGATAGTATTCAGAACCCCTTTACTTCTTTCAAATGTGTTATGCTGCAGCCTGACTGCAGTGAATGTGTCTCAAGTGATTGTTTAAACATACCTGTGCCTGGAAGGTCCAGTCGCTGGTTAATAAGTAGTCCTGGCTACATTAGGAGGCTTGATTGTTACGACTCATGTCATGGCATGAAAAATAGGCCCCAATTTTTAATTTGTCCCCCAAAAATTCTTTAAATTGCATTCAGTGTGGCCCTCCATAGAGCATGAAGTTTGTGCTACAGTTTCAGCACAAGGCAGTGCTACCATGCTTATACCGTAAACAAACATGTTGACAAGGATTTATAGCTGTTTTCAAGACTAAATTAAGACGACACTATAAATAGTAACAGTAATGGCGACCAAAATAATAAAGATATATTTATTTATAATGATTGGTTTTACTAACTTGAACATTGAGATGAGATGTATAAACTCGGCCCCACCATCCTCATGTATTTCTGTATGTGGCCCCCCCAGTGGAAAAAGTTTGGACACCCCTGATGTAGCTGGTTTACAAACCTGCCAAGCAGGAAAGAGAAGAAGCTGCCATGGCAACCACCAGAAAATGATCTTAGCATTGTTTCTGTTTTACCTGGAAAAAAGTCTATTCTGCCACCAATGCTGCTCTTCGTATCTACACACCTACGTGCAGCTAAGAGAGGGCCTGCGTTTTGCGGATATGGCATTTTTTTGAGTTGCCAGGAGACTTTTATTGTCTTTACATTGCAACCCACTGACTAGCCTACAACTTTTGTTCATCCATTATGGCAGTGGTTCTCAACTGGTCTAGCATCAGGACCCACCAATATCTTTGATGAAAAAATCACGATCAAATTTCCATGTTCAATAAATTAAAATGTTGCATCAAAGATCTTTGATGGAACAGAATTTATGACAGGAACAGGAGACAGGACAAAAACTGACATGTTTTACCTCCCCCCCCCCCGAGATCTTGAGAAATTACTGTACTAACATGGTAAAATCAGGAGATCAATGAGTTGAAATATTGATAAAACATTTAAATGTACCTATTTTCACAATAAAACAGTAAAATAAAAGGTATTGTTGCATGTTCGTCATACACTTTTGCCACCATTGTTTTTTCCAGACACACATTCGCGACCCACTGAAAACTGCTTCGTGACCCACTTTTGGGTCCCGACCCACTAGTTGAGAACCGCTGCATTATGGTGAGTAATAACAGACCATTTGTTGTCTTTGTATTGATGATTTCTGCCTTTTATTTAAGAAAAATGTGAACTTACTACAGCGCCGGGGAATGACATTTAGTTTTAACAATGATGTCATGGGTCCCGTATCCTGGCATGATTGCATTCACATCTCAATGGAACCGTGCCAGGGTCAACTTGAATCTATCTCAAGACCACCTCCAGAATTGGGCCTGGTGCCCAGGCACAGTTTGTTTGCATTCACATTGACCAAAGCAAACCGCACTTTGAGCTCAAGTGTATTCGGATCCTAGTGTGAAAGCCTCCAAAGCCAGGGGATGGAAACACAAAAAACAAGGCACCGAACATCCCCCAGAGTTCAGTTAAATCCATCATCAAGACATGGATGGAATATGGCACAATTTGTGGGAATCTGCCTAGATCAGGCCGTCCTCACAAACTGAGCGTGCAAGAAGGAGACTAGTGAGAGAGTCCACCAAGACACCAATGACTACTCTGAAGGAGTTCCAAGCTTCAGCAGCTGAGATGGGAGAGACTCTGCATACAACAAATGTTGCCCAGGTTCTTCATCAGTCATAGCTTTATGGGAGAGTGGCACTGTTGAAGAAAACTCATTAAATCTGGGCTAGAGTTCACCTAAAGCATGTGGGAGACTCCATGGTCAAGAGGAAGAAAGTTCTTTAGTCTGATGAGACCAAAATGATGTATTTTGGCCATTAGATGAGGCACTAAACTTTGAACATCACCACAAACACACTGACCCCACTGTGGAGCACGGTGGTGACAGCATCATGCTGTGGGGATGCCCTGGAAGGCTTGTGAAGGTAGAGTGAAAGCTCAGACCTCAATCCAATAGAGAATTTGTGGCTGGACTTGAAAAGCAATATTAAAGCCTGATCCCTGTGCAGCCTTAGCAGTTTAGCAAAGAAGAATGGGGTAGAATAGCAGTGTCGAGACTCATGCAGACTCAGTGATTGCAGCAAAAGCTGCATTCATTAAATACTGACTTGAAGGGGCTGAATATTAATGCAGGCTCTGATTTTACATTACATTTCTTTATTTAACTGACATTACTTTGTAGAAATCTGTTTATCTTTGACATTAAAGAGGTTTTTTTTGGTCAAAAAAACCAATTGTATTGACAGTGACTGATTTATAAAATCATTAAAATGGGTGAATAGTCTTTAAAGGCCCTGTAGCTCTGTTTCAAAGAATGAGTGGGAACTCTAAATGAAGGGGTGGGGGTAAAAGTTAGATAAGGGACTGAGCTGAAGGGTCAGTCACATTCCTATCAGGCCTGTTTAGTAGACTTTGCTGTACTGACTGTGCCGCTATGAGAACTCAAATAAACAAAGTGCTCTACATAATCAGCTTTAGTCCTAGAAACTTTTACAAGATAAGCTTTGTGATATTTGATGATAAAAAATGATCCTACAAATCAGCCAAAAGAACATAAATCCACCTGTTTTATTCTCTTACAAAATAAGAGGCTGAACTTTCTAAAAATAAACTTGAACTCTTGGTGTTTAGCAGCTTTATGAGTGACGGACGGGTGTTAGAGAGAAACTATGATACTATAATATCAACATGAGCCGGTCACATGCTCGGGCCCCGCCACGGCCTTCAATCAGCTTTGAGTTATCCTTTCAGTGTAATCCCCCTCCCGTCTCCCTCTCTCCCCCCTTCGTCTCTCTCTCTCTCTGAAAAGCACAACTGTAGTCATTACGCCCACTTTCCTTCTCTCTCTCTCGCTCCCTTCCTGCCCCCCTACTGGGTTTTCCTGCTCTGATTACTGTTCGTTCATACAAAAACAAAACCCACAGTGGGAAGGGCGCACTATTCTGGCAGAAAATGAGAAGGCGCAGATTTGTCATGTCTCCTTCTCCCTCTCACTCGCACACGAACCCTGACGCAAGAGGATCAAATGGCTGTAACACAAACTCTACCAGTGATCACAGCACACAGACACAACAATCCCTCGTTCCCCCATCCCTCTTTCATGAAACGGATATGTGTTGATATTTTATATATTTTTTAGTATTTTCCACAAATCCTTTAAAAAGACTAAAGCCAACAATGGATTTGATCCCACTTACAAGAACTGTGAGCTGTAGCCAAAGCCTGATATATCTTATCCCTCTGTGCCATCAAGCTCCGACGGTGCCAGAGAAGAATTAAAAACACACCAGTGAGCCACACTGTTGCACCGCCTGACGTGTTCATTCATCACACTGGATGTTGTTCAGTGAGTGTATTTTGGGGATGATGCAACATATACCTAACCTAAATCCTGACCTCTGAAATCCAGGCCGAGCTTTGCACGCAGGATTACCAGTCATGATGTCACTTTCCTAAACGGCTCCATAGCTGCCATGCTGCATTCAAAAAACAAATAGTGACAGACTGAAAAATGTCTCCAAAAGCCAGAGTCTTTGATCATGGCAGATGTTTTAACATGCTCACAGTTTTCTTCTGACATGCCAGTCAGGGTGGGAAGATCAAATGCTGCAACAATGTACTGCCATGTTTCAGCTTTTGAGCGCATAAATGTGGGTAATATGAAATATCAATATAAATAACAACTCCATGGGGGTGCAGATGGCCTAGCGGTTAGGTCATGTCCCATATACGTGAGAAAGTCCAACCTGCTGCTCTTTCCCCGCATGCCTCTTCCACACTCTCTTCTCTGTCTCCGACTCTATCCACTGTCCTCCTCTAAACAAAGGCATAAAAAGCCCCATAATTAAAATAATATCTTCCTGAATGATCAGCAACTGAAAGACAAGGGCTGTGTCCCAATCCAGGGGCTGCTCTCTATATGTAGCGATTTGCATTTCAAGGTAATTATTCTTCAAAAGTCACTGATAATTCATAGAAGACAATTCAAATATTGACCAGATGGACCACATGTGTCTTACTGTTAGCTTGATGCTAACACATAATGGAAATTGTGGTTAACAGGCTAACATATATAGCATTGCTTTGTGCTAATTTTGCCAAACAGTCCATTTAATTTGACAATATTAGGGAAAATAGGTTGATCATTTACATAAAAGCATTCAGTAAAATAGACCATTTCTAACCATACAGAGCAGATGGATTGGTCAGGTCCTGTGTCTGTTATCAAGTGGATCCATCTAGCAAAACTTCAGTCTGAAACATTTGTTCCTGGAAAGAGGTCTCTGATAGGCCTTTCAGACCAGCAGGGGTCCATGCCAGTTCTGGTTTACTAACCTAATTTTGATCCGGAACTTGAAAAGAACCAAAAAATACCTGGTTCTTCCTCGCCATGACATCATCAGTGGGTTTGTTGCGAAGACGAGCTCAGAGTCCGCACTGTTAAAAGTCCACAATGATATTGCCCTATCTGTTGATGCCAAGCACCCTGTTCTTTTAGTGCTGCTAGACTTAGCGGCGTTTGATACAGTCGACCACTCTGTCCTTTTATTCCACCTAAGAGACTATGTCGGCATTTGTGGGACTGCACTTAAATGGCTTGAATCATATTTGAACAACAGAACTTTCTCTGTGATGATTGGTGACCTCTTCTGCTGCCTCACTGTTCTGTGGAGTGCCCCAGGGCTCCATTCTGGGTCCTATGTTGTTTTCTTTGTATATGTTACCACTGGGATCAATCATAGCAAGGCACAACTTAGCATTTCAGTGCTATGCAGATGATCTGCAGATTTATCTGCTTGTGCTCCCAAACAAAAGCGATGCTCTTAAATCTCTGACTGACTGCATCTCTGACATTAAGCTGTGGTTACAGCAAAATTTCCTTCACTTGAATGAGGAAACAACGGAATATATCTTGTTTGGTGATGCTGCACTCTCCGACTTTAGTATTTTAGATTCAGAGCTCAAGTCAACTGTAAAAAACCTTGGGGTTGTGTTTGACAGTAATTTTAAATTTGACATACAGATTGATAGCGTGGTCAGAGCTAGTTTTTATCAATTCTGTCTTTTAGCTAAAGTAAAGCCCTCTTTAAATCACACTGACTTGGAAAAAAACAATTCACGCTTTTATCAGCTCTAAAATTGATTACTGCAATGCACTTTATGTTGGTGTCTCCCAGTCCTCTCTTAGTTGCCTCCAGCTGGTGCAGGACGCCGCAGCACGTTTTTTTAACAAACACCTCCAGACATCAGCACATCACCCCTGTCCTTTACTCTCTCCACTGGCTTCCAGTTTCTTTTAGAATTGATTCTAAATTTTAACTTGTTGTTTTTAAAGCTCTTAATGGCCTTGCTCTTTCATATCTGTGTGAACTATTATTTGTCCTCAACCCAAACAGGGCCTTAAGGTCAGCAAACCAGCTCTTGCTGGAAGTGCCCAGAGCCAGATGCAAACACATTTGTTTTATTGTAGTTTTTATTGGTTTTATATTGGTTCTATGCTTTATATTGTTTTATTATTCCTACTCATATGTTTTGATTTTATTGGAAAGTACTTTGGTCACTTTATGTGTTGTAAAGGGCTCTACAAATAAAAGTTGATTGATTGATTGATTGATTGATTGATTGATTGAAAACTGAGAAAAATTGGTCCACTGAGAAGAAAGAATGTTTGGTTACAATCAGGGCGTTGACAGAAATAGTACTTGGAAGCGTAAGTTTATATGCCGAATTTGCGGAGGGGATGGCAAAGGCTGGGTTCACCTGAGCGCCATAACAAATAATTGATAAAGTCAAGAAGCTGCCTGAGTAACATGGAGTAGCATCCTCCAACTTTGGTTCCCCTTAAACTGGTGTGAACACAGGCTGGTTAGCCAGAAAGCATCAAGGTTCTGAGACTCCAGAATGGAGCAAGAACCAGAAACTTGTCAGTCTGACAGCATTTTTTTGAGATAGTGACCAAGTTCTGTTAGGTATTTGGGTATTAATATTTCAGATGTGAGAATGGGTTTGGGTTAAGGTGTAGCTAGAGATTTTGGACCCCCGGGCCCCCCATAGCCTGCCAGCCAAGCAAAAATGTTGTCTTGTTTTCTGTACAATTTTTGCCATTTGATTTTCACTCCCTTCAATCCATCCTCGCTGTTCAGTGCACTTTTGGGTGGGCTGACACCTCACGAATGAACAGAGAGCATGGGACAGGGTCTCTACTCTCTCACTATAAATAAGCTAATCTCTTCTTGTTCTCTCACACCCATTGGCTGACTTTGAATATTGAAGGTAATTTGGAAAGGGCTCCCCTTCCTTATCTTTGGGCACCATTTTTGTTATGTCTGCATCTTAAAAGGCCAGTCTGCAAACAACAGTCTCACTCTCTTTATCAGTAAACTTCTCTGGCCATAATCCTGGGTCGACTAGGAAAAATCATCTGCCTTTACTTTCTTCACCTTCATCTCCGTCCTCTTCTTCCCAGCCCACAGCTAACCCTTTATTTTACCTGCTTTCCCCTCACCCAACATCTTCACCATCTTGCTTTCTGTCCCTGCTTTGACCTTTCTACAAATTTCAGGCTGTTGACAGATTCATTTAGTAAGTTTTGATTCAATAATGACACTAATCACTAATTATTTCCTGGGTAATCAGAAAAATTCAAATAAACATAACTTTTGATTAACAGGAGGTATTTTGTTAATGTTAAGCATCACATAGAGTTTGTTTCCCCCATTTCAAAATAGTGAGGGGCTTTGCATTGCATTACGTAATACCCCATTTCAACTAATTTGCAGCTTTAACACTCTAACTCATCAAAATATGGAAAGATTCAAGAGGGTTGGCTGTTTTGGAAGATGATGTTCATGCTTTTATCAGTCCACTTATGGAAAATTTTAACTGTAGACTCAGAAAGATCTTAATTTGCAATTAAACCCTGGTTGTAGCGAAAGCGTCCAAAAGAATGAAATCGGATTCATGCGGTATTGATTTGTTTGTGTAAAACAAAATAGCATCCACCCCAGCAAGTAGTCAGCTAACATAAACACTATGTTTGGCTGAATGAAAGGAGCGAAACGAAATAGCAAATTTGCTCTGGTAATCACAATACCAAAGTCCTACTGCTACAAACACACATCAAAACAAATGTATATTAATGCACCGCAGAAAGTAGTCCCAGACAAATGCACTACTTCCTTCTGTTTGAGGAACCTTTACTAAAAACAGAAGCGTCCAGCTGTTGAAGGAATTTGTCCTCTGTCTTTAGGAGGAAGCTCGAGAATGAATGCTGAAGCCACAGAGGGGAAGTTGTAAAATCCTCCATTTCTGAGCAGTGTTTTTTTTGTATTTTATGAGATTTGCTGGTCCGTTGGAAGGTGCAGCACCTTTGCCAAGATAGAAATATCTCACCAGTCAGTGGATGGATGCCAAGGAATTTGTACGGACTTTCACAGAGTAACTCCTACTGACTTTTCCTCTTTCATCACTGGCAGGTACGCATGTCTTAAAAATACCTCTTTAAGAAATGCAATGAGACTTTAAAGCTTTCAGCAGCTGAGGATAAATTGTAATATCTAACTGTTTGATTATTTAGCTGTGCTATGTGTATCACTCCGCTTGCACCGGGTGTTATGTATATGGAAAGTTAATATAGCAGCAGAGAGAGGTAGTCTGGGTTAATCTAAATGGTTCATTAGACAAATTACAAAAAAATACATTTAGCTCCTATGTCATTAAACATAAATATACTGTATGTGACCTGACAGACTTCATGTACAAAAGGTGGTCGTGTGGAAACACCATTGCTGGGAAAACAGTGTCATGGATGCTATAAGGTTGCTTGTACGCCTCCTGGCTTTCTATGGGCCTTGTTCAAATATGATGTCACCGCCTGTAGTGGATGGCAGAGGCACAGCTTTTGACTATCAGTCAATACATTCTAGATTAATTATGGAGAAATAACAGAACATTTTCTCACTTCAGTGTATTTAAAAGAAATGAAAGTAACAGAATAGAATTAGCCTACTTGACACAAATGTCAGTGACTCTGCCTGCAAACTGAGGATGTTCCCAGACATCTTTTTCCCTATTCAGCTAAACACGCATTCAAATTGTGTTTAATCACCTAGTATAAAGAGGGACAAAATGTAGAAAACCTTCAAATTTATCACTGGGTTATTGTGTCAGTGGATATATGATGAAGCTGTTGTGCTGAGTAGAGGGCAGCTAACATTAGCAGCTAGCTCCGCCAGCCTCCATTCCTCTTGGCAGATTAATATTGTGCTTAATGTGGTTACTCATCACTTTGAACGAGTAGTTATACAAGAGTAAAACCCTCAACAGCCTACATTCAACTTTATTTCCATTTTCAAGTTCAAAACACTGCCATACTGCTCTGTTCCCACGGCATGCTAAATGCTAAGCTTCACATGTTTATGTCCAGTGAAGTGCTAGGGGAAGTTTGTTATTGAATGAAGCTGGCTAAAATGCTAAATGCTAAAGACAGTGTTGCTGTAGGTCTGACCAATGGCTAGATGATGCTAATTAGTTAACAAATGAGTACAGTCTGTATTTTAAGCTTATTTTCAATGTCAGACAGGGTAGACTATTATGTTTAGTTTAACAACTTAAGGCTACAGTTATACTGGTAAAACTGACTACAGAAGTAGGGCAAATTAGTGCACCTTTTTTTCAAAGCCATTGTAGTTGTACTTAGTCCTGTACTAAACTACTTATTTTGAGGGCAAAAGTGCACAAAGTGTGTCACATTAAGAAGAAGACGCAAAAGCAGCACTCAAAAATGTCCAGGAACTGAACACACTGTATGTGTCATCAAGTAGGCTACTGTTGCTAAAGCTATGACACTTCAAGTCTCTGTATTTACTGTTTTTATAATCATCATAACCTAACTTTGTCGACTTACCCAATGCTAAATCTTTGCAAACTTACTTTGTGTTATGCTATATAAAAACAGTGGAATTGTAGCTGGTAAACATTAGCAAGCTGTTGAAATGTTAGCTGCTGTTAGCATCCTTAACTATCTCGTCTTACCCATTGAAAACTTCACACCCTTAATGAACATCAAACCGGTGGCATAGCAGATATTGTATTGTTAGCATGCTTGCTTTCTAGCTAACAATGCAATACAATACAAGAACTTTATTCATTAACATTAGCATCCCTAACTATCTCGACTCACCCATTAAAAACTTCACACCCTTAATGAACATCAAACTGGTGGAGCAGCAGATATTGTACTGTTAGCGTGCTTGCCCACTAGCTAACGTTACCATTTGCCAACTTGCTAATGTGTTGTTAGCAGTGGCAGCAACAGCAACCTAACTGTGTCGACTTACCCAACGCTAAATGTTTGCAAACTTACTTTGTGTTATGCTAAATGAAAAACAGTAGCATTGTAGTTGCTAAACATTAGCAAGCTGCTGAAAATGTTAGCTGCTGTTAGCATTTAGCTTTGAGTGCTAATTTGCAGACCTTTCTAAAAGTTTGGGCTTTAACCTCACCTTTTTCCACACTCTTTCTCTTTGCAGCTGTTTATTTTTCATTTACAGACTGACATATCTTACATTCGGTAAATAACATTTTTAATTAAGCAATGTGCCTACAGGAAATTGGCATGTGTTTCTTCAAAATCAGCCTGTAAGCGTGTATTTAAGACTCTATATTTAGACATTAATTAAAGCATTGCAGCAGCGTACTGTTGAGAACAACACCACAGCTATTACAGCTCTCTGCATTGTCCTCATCCCTTTCTTTCTTTCCTTTATCCTGCAACAAACCGAACACCCCCAACACATAATACACGCACATTTGAATCGGGTAGTAACGGGGAAGAGACGGAGGCAGCCAATTGTCTCTACTGTATCTTATTTGTAAGGGGAAGATTAGCAATCAACCTGAAATTAAATGAAGGCGGGGGGGAAAAAGAGAGAAAGAGGAGTGATGCAGCAGCCAAAAGAAGAAAAAAAAAGTGTTGTTAAGTTGAATTGAAAGTGCTCTGAAGAGGATAAGCAAGTAGGCCAGTCAGGAGAGGAGGAGAAAGAGGAGGAGGAGAGGAGAGGATGGGTGGAGAGGAGAGGAAGAGGATGGGGAATTGATAAATAGATCATTGTATGCACTGAGCTGCTCTGCCTCTTCTCTGTCTTTCCCACGTCTTCCACCCCCCCCCCCCCCCCATGACACCAGATAAACAGAATTTAGAACTCATCTGTTTACTGTAAATGAGCCTAAATAAGGCCAGAACACTGAGGATTCATGTAAAAGATACACACGTACTACCACACAACTGTTGTAGTGCGTAACGTGTTCTTCTGTTTCACGCCTTGTTTGTCTTGTGTTTTTGCTGTCGAGCGTCCGCGGCAAATGAGCTTCTGTGTGTGTTTACTCAAGGTTTTGACAGGACTCATGGCTAAACTCTTAACTGCACAACACACACCATGACAAACACACTGACTGATCCACACACAGATACCCTGCAAGCCCAGAGGCTACTGTATCGCTAATGGAGGAAGCAGACCGGTGTGCGATTAGATGTGAGCGAGACAGACACTCCTCGCTTTTTTTATTTAATAGACAAACAGGGATTCTGTATGGCTTTAATGACTTAAAAACATAAGAGAGGGAGGGAAAGGAAATGGTAAAGAGGCATCTTTGAGAGTTTTCCTTCTGTTACGCTTCACGGCAGTGTTGTTACTCAACAGCCTTTTTTCCATGAAAAGATAAGGCGCTAACAAGCTACAAATACATCTTTGATAATAAAAAGTGACAAGACAGGACTTAAATTTCAGAGGTGGGTTGTTGGGTATTTGAAAAGAAATTCCAGCCAATAAGACTACTAAATGTATTTGGGCACACCTGTTTAATATTGAATTCAGGTGTTTCAATCAGACCCGTTGCCACAGGTGTATAAAATCAAGCACCTGGCCATGTAGTCTCCATTCTCAACCATTTGCGACATAAAATAGGTAGTTCTGAAGAGCTCAGTGACTCAGCGGGGTACTGTGATTGACCCCACCTTTTGCCACCTTTGCAATAGGACGGATTATGACATTTCATCTCTACTGGATATTCCACTGTCAACTGTAAGTGATAGCATTACAAAGTGGAGGTGTTTAGGAACAACAGCAACCCATCCACAAAGCAGAAGACCATGACCTGAGCTTCCACTGGCTTTAATGTCAGCACAAAGAAAAAGTGCTTCATGGAATGGGTTTTCAGCGCATGTCTGACTGCATTGTGCCAACTGTGAAATTTGGTGGAACAGAGATAATGGCATGGGGCTGCTTTTCAGGGTTTGGTCAAGGCCTCTTATCTGCAGTGAAGGGCAATCCTAATGCTTCAGCACACCAAGACATTTCGGACAATGCTATGCTTCCAGCTTTGTGGTAACAGTTTGGGGACAGATCTTTTCTGTTCCAACATGACTGTGCGCCAGTGCACAAAGCAAGGGTTCTAAAGACATGGCTTGATGAGTTGGGTGTGGAAGGACTCGACTGGCCCACTCAGAGCCCTGACTTCAAGCCCATTGAGCACCTTTGAGACAAATTGGAACCAGGCTTTCGCACCCAACATCAGCGACTGACCTCATAGATGCTTTACAGAATGAATGGGCAAAAAAATCCCACAAAAACTCCCAAATCTTGTGGAAAGCCTTCCAAGAGTAGAGGTTGTTAAAGCTGCCAAAGGGGGACCAACTCCAAACCAAAGAGCATGCATTTGAACACAGTGTGATTACAGTCCCTGCTGGTGTAATGGTCAGGCGTCCCAATATTTCTGTCAATATAGTACCTTTGATAGAACATGCCCACTGAAACAGCTGGACCCCTGAAAGGCCAGAAACCCCTCAAATGCCATGTATTAGTATCAGTTAGCATAAGCCACTTGGCTAACATTCATCTCCTAGGCTTCGATCTAATCCCCTTACTGAAAAAAAAGTTTGTTTCAGGTCTTTGCATGGTTTTACACACTAACGTTACTGTCATAATAGTTAGATGACCCATCCAACAGGGTTAATATTACGAAAGGCTCATACCACTTTCAGAAGATTGGGGTTGCAAGTCGAAATAGGCAACAACAGAAAAAATGTGCATTTTGTTGCTTTAATAAGTCATGGTTTCTGATGTCTATTGCAAAGCTTGCTGCAGACCCATGCCCCATCTCTGGTTGGTAGGTGACTCCTCCTGAAGGAGTTCCAGACATCAACTTGGACTGACTTTCTCAAATTAAGCCGCAACAGTTGAGAACCTGCTGGCGACAGCTCAGCACCACCAGCTACATTCAGCCTATGTTTGCTGCACAGGGATTTTACTGATACTATCACTGTTTAAATATTGGATGGTCCATGCATTTGCTTATCTCATGCAAACTTTCCACTTTACCCAACTCTGTCGGCACCTTTCCTTTGACTGTCTCCTGGTAGAAAAAAAACTGTGTCAGCTCTAGCTTCTGCAGCTCATTTATCACTTTATCCTGCACTCTAATACCATGAGCCAATCACATCTGACATAGCCTTGACAAACAATATATTCTTCAAACCAGGGAGAGTGATTGGACAAAAATTCTGGCTGGGCCACTTGGGGGTTGGTTCTGGACCACATGTGGACCCTGGGCAGCTAATTGAATAGGCCTGATGTAGAACATCATGTTGCAGCAAATCTTGCTAGCCAATGCCAATGGGCATCACACTCATTATTCGTCCAAGTCAGTAATGGGGCGAGGCTTAGAACTCCCAAACTTTGTATAAAGTTCTGTTTGATAAAAAGAATAACCCAATATGTGCTGCTGACATTCCCACTGACAGGCCGCCTGTTCTTCATCCTATAATAGTGTTATTCAAGAAAATTTCAGGACTCTTTAAGGACACGTGTCTATGATTTATAGCATACTTTTAACTCAAACACAATTTCCTTTGGCAATTACATCAAAATGGAACAAAACTGCCCTGAGTCATCTATCAACTGGGTAGAAGTTTGACAAAAAGCATCTTGTGCATCTAAATTATAAACTAACAAACATATATTTTATCTATCAGACTCATTTAACTCTCATACATCATTTTAGGATGAGCACAGACCCTTCTCCAGATTGCTCCCTGTGTGACTTAAACCAAGTACATTTCTACATATCTTGTGGGAGTGTCCTCCAGTTAGTAAAGACTGACACGCCAGATGGATTTGTTTCACACATCCGTCTGGGAAAGCTTCAATAGGAAATGTTTGAGAAAAGGCAGAGGCTTTGAAAAAAACTCAAAGGGTGATTGGATGAACGTTCTGTCTGTCACATCTCTACGGGCTATCAGAGCAACAAAACACGTGATGTAGCCACTATCGTGCTACCGGGGAATACATGTAAGTACTTGACTTTTGCTGTTTTTAAAAAGAAGACAACTCACTGCTGTTCTTTGTTCTTCTTTTAATGAAGAATTGTTGTCAAGTTCTGATAAAACTTAGCTTTAGCAGCATCCAGGCTAAGCTCTTCAGCCATAAATGCACCGGCCTCTTGCTGCTGCTTGTTTACATCAGGACTCTGCAGTGCCTGAAAGTACTGCCCCTCGTCGCTGATTGGTTCTGTCACTTTCAAACCAGGCCCAAACGGTTCAGATGGGAGCTTAAGATGGATTCGCCAGTTCAGATTCATGCTATTATGGATTAATTGTGTTTGAAATAACTTCATAGTATTCAGTACACATTGTCATTAATGTAACTATCCATATAGGGGTTTCTAGCCAGTCTTAGTAACTTTTGTAGAGTGAATCTAGACAGAACGTAAAAGACAAAACAAAATAAAAATGGCAAACTCCGACTAAAACTAAGGTGCTTTTTTTGTGTAGAGACTAAGACTAATTCTAAAGTAGTATTCACACGGATTTGTAGTAACATCTATACAACTTTATTTCTGCCTTTGTAGGTGTCCTTGAAGACCATATGTCTGTAAAAGTCTCCTTGGGGGCATCTTTACTGGCCAGCTGTTTGTCAGTGAGATACTGTTCATGCTCCTGGATGCCGCATGGTTCATGGAGGTGCGATCCCACTCCTGATAAATAAGGTAAGGTGTTTTGTGTGTCGTCTGGGTTTTTCTTTTTTTTCAGTAGATGTGTAAAATATGCCCTACAAAGCTCAAACACCAGACAGAGTGGAGCTAAAAGGATCTCCAGTGAGATACTCCTGCCTCTCAGCTTCTCTTTGCTTTTTGTTCTTATTGAGTAACTTATCACTTTTTTTCTCTTGACTCTACAAAGAATATTAGGGGGGAAAGGGAGGTCAGAAAAGAGGCAGAGTAAAGCTTTTTTTCTGCCTTTCTTTCTGCTGAAGGGAGATAATTCCCCTTTTTTTAGTGAAAGCACAGGAGGGTCTTTTAATTTTCACTCACCCTATATTTATATTTCAGAGTACTTCACTGCTGTCAGTTTTCAGGGTCGCTTTCAGGGCTTTACTTTCCTCTCACAATAAACTTGCTGTTACACTTTATACGTCCAACCAGTTTTGACAACCCATTTGTCAAAAAGGCTTTACACTCTGACACTGTAAGAACCTCTCCAGCACAGATTTTTAGCTGTGCTGGGCTCACAGTTCATAATAAATAAACAGCCTTCAGTTTTTTCTTTCCAAAAAGAAAACTTATTTGCAAAAAATACAAATATTTCACTCTACATTTATTTTAAGCCACATTCATGGAGAAAAAATCCAGATTAACATCTCCAGGTTTAACATCAGTATCAGCTGAAATGGAAATAAACATTAGTCGATGTCAGTGGCACGTGTTAATGTAAAACTTGCATCCAGTACATCTTACTGCTGATTCACAAAAGTGTTTTTTTTTCTTACCAGGGAAATGCAGTGACCCTTCAAAGAAGGACAAAGCAAGAAATAAGAGTTTGCAATAAGCACAAAATATCTACATATAAAGATATATCTTAATATATCTAAATAAGGAATGAAAATTGTTCTGTTATGTGGCTTGATATTGGATGTTGTGTAAGTTTCATATCAACACAATTAACAGGTAAAATCTAACACAGCCTGCAAGCAACTGTGCTAACAAAGCCTTTTTTTCTTTTTTTTTTTTTTTTTTTGGAGTGAAGTTAAGCACGTATTTGACCCACTGTATTGATCAGTTAGTTCTTAAAGCCACTCAATCTTGCTCTGGACTTGGTAAAACTGCATTTTCCTTTGATGCCCAAAGCTCCTGAAAACACCCTCCACCAACCTCTAAGGCTTAAAGTTCCCCCCTTTCTTGCAGAGTAGCCACTTTTCCCAGTTGAACCCATCTGGTTTGATTTTTATTGTTTTATTAATTGATTATTTTTGCTTTGTGTTTTTGTCTTGCATGTTTTAATGTTCTTGTGATTTCAATGGTATTGGAAATGAGGGAAAACTTCAATGTCTTTCTAGAATAATTAACAGTTTAAAATGAGATTAAATTAAATCTTAGATCTTAGATGGCCTGCAGTAAAGCCAGGAAGGCCATTTTTAACTGTTTTTCTCCATTGTTGAAATTATTAAATGTAATGAACATGGTGGTTTTACATTTAAGTAAATAAACCATTTGGCAGCCTGTCTGAACTGAAGCTAGGAGCAGCCTGACTTCACACACACAGAAATTTAATGAAAATCTTTTATTTCCCAGAGATATCAACATTTTCTGATAATAACCTCTGTAAACATACTTTTTAACTCCACAAACTCAGGTAACATTTAAGTCTCTGAAAGGCATTTATTGGGAGCAGGTGGAGCTAAGAAGAGAGCATAACTTGGAAATGTCTAGTGGGGCCACAGTGTTACAGATGGGTGAGGAAATTGAAGGATGTACTTATGTGCGTACGCGTCTTTGGGAGCATGGGTATTAAATAGGGGTCTGATGAGATCTCGGGCCATGAGATCTTGTGAGATCAAACTGTCATGAGATTTCTCATCGAGGTGAAAATCCTCTCGCGAGATCAATATTGCACAGACACCAGGAGGTGCAGATCTCCTGACAGAAAACAATACCAAATTGGAAGTTATAAAAGATCAGAAAGATGTCCTGAACTCTTTAAAATTGTTGGTTTGCCAGAAGAAACGGAGCTGAAACCATGACCCATTCAGATCACCACTCCAACCCCCTCCTCCACATGCGCTCCTCGGGGCTGCACATGATCTGCAAATGCATAATAATTTGGTCATAACGGTGCGAAATGATTAAATGCTGCTGCTGACTACAGTCACCATGGTTTATGTTATGCAATTCTATATGGAGCTTATTCCTCAGTAGCTGCGCACCTTGGTAGCGGCTACGGCGTCACGTGTTTTGTTGCTCTGATTGGTCCGTAAAGATGTGACAGACAGAACGTTCATCCAATCACCCTTTGAGTTTTTTTTTTTCAAAGGCTCCGCCCTTTCCCAAACGTTGCATACCAAAGGTTTTCCAGATGGATGTGTTAAACACACGTGTCAGGTTATCATGGATTCACATCATTGAATAACTGTGTTTTGGCTTAAAAACATTTTTATTACAATTTCAGTAGTGCTTTGGCTGCCAGCGTAAACAGAGAACTAACCTCTATCTTTCTACCTTTTGATGACATCTATGAGATTTTCCAGTCTTTCTTATGCTAACTATTACGCTCTGAACAGACACTTCTTACGCTCATCAAACTCTCTTCAGTGAATGCAGCGTCTGTGTCTTCAACATGAAACATGTTGTTTTCTGACTTTTGTGAAACAACTGATGCTTTCCTAAAAAGAAGAGCCTCTCTAGGAAGTTTGAAAGAAAGTTAAATGTGTCACATAAAGTAGGCCAACATTATAATTCAAGTTCAGCCTTTCATTTAGTACCGTCTTATTCTAAAATAGAGTGTGACTGGAATATTCATAACATTCAATAACTTTCTTACATTATTTATTCCATTATTTAAGATTCAGATGTTCCCTGCTTTACCTTCAGGTTAAGTATTGCTTGCATTTTCTCCCAAACTCTTTCTTCCGTCTCTCTCATAACTTTTGAAATCATGATTTTTCTAAATATGAGTTATTAAAACGCCACCTGTTCTCTGCCTTCACGTCCCCCTGCGGTTTATTTACAGCTGAGCAGCATCACGCTCTTTAACAGACAGCTGCTGAGCAGTAATGGCATTTCTCTGGGTCCAAAATAGGGCATGTAGAATAAACATAAAGAGCCATAATAATAACTAAAGCAGTGTAATCTTTGTGGTTAAAAGGTGTAAATTATAGACACAAAGCCAATCAAACAAGCTGTCGATTACACACAAAGAGCTTCAGCCTTTCATTTAACTCTGTTTGCTTCAACACCTCACAATCTTCATTTTTATCACCTCATATTAAAAAGAAAATCAGTGCAAAAGCCTGTGCACTGAATTATTATTTTACATGCAGGCCAAGAGATACTTTATCTAGTTGCTGAGGTTAATACCAGTTTACTGGGTCACTTGTATGACCGTATTACCAGGTTTGCACGGGTCAGAAGATTCTTCCTCTAAAATGGAGCTTATCTATCAGATATTCTGACCAACATGTTGGTGGCTTTGAAGTAAGTCTGACATGTTACAGATGTGGACCTGGTAAATCAGTTTGCTTTGTCAAACTCTGTCATTGTTGTTGCTGCTGCTGTATCGACTGTCACATCCAATCTGCCTCTACACCGCCTGGACCACAAACGTGCAATGTGCAACTCCCATTGCATTAATTTTTCAGGATGTGCACAGCCAACATGCCAACCAGCCACACAGGGGACGCACGACTGCCACTGAGCGCACATGTACACGGTGATGACAGCAATAGCTGAAGTATTTGAGGAATTTTAGATGTGCTGGGTTCACGATGGTGAAAACTGGGATTTAAAGAGACTACAGTGAAGTCTGAATCATAATAATTGGGTGAAGAAGAGTCATAGATGATTGAATTATGTTGATTAAAATTGCTTTTTTCCTCCTTGTGTTTGATGAAGAATGCTCAGACTGGCCGAGCTCTGCTGAGCTCCAGGTAATGCAATGCTAAAGGAAACAGTTGTGTTAACTTGGAAACCCAAAATTGCTATTTCAGATCAATTTTTCTAAGTTGATAGACCACATGCTCAGTTTTGAGTAAACAGTACTCCTTTACTTAAAATATTTTTTTGTAGCTGTGCTCAAATTTTTTGAAAATCATCCCTTAATCTGCAGAGTTTTCCCAGAATGCCTTTGGGCTAATAGTCAGAGGAAATATTTGAATGTGTTTTTGTTCAGTAATCACTGTTAAGATTCTTTTGCACCATGTTCGAGTCACTTTTGTGGTTACAAAAACACTTTTGCACCATGAGTGAAGTTACCCACTCAGTTAGAGAGATCAGCATTTCCTGGTTCAGAGTGCACCTCTCAGTAAATTATCAGTAAACTCTCCAGAAAGCCTAATTTAGATGGAATTAAAGTGTAAGACATAGTGGTGGGCAATACTGCAAATTTAAATTTCAATCCGATACCAATTACATATAGGGCTGGAATCGCCAATACCAACACTTGATACTTTTTAGTGATGAAAGCCAAATTATACATAATTCTTACATTATATAAATAAGGCAACAATAAAGTATAATATATTACTTATCTGTCTTTTTGAAGTGAACTTATGTTTTACTGCTACATTTAAATATATTTATTTGTTTGTTTGTTTGTTTTTTTGTTTTGTTTTTTTGTTCATCAGTGGTTTAAATTGTTCATGTATGTGTATTGTTTTGTTTGTGTTTGTTTTTGTTTTGTTTTTCTATTTTTTTAATTGGTGATAAAGTGCCAATACATACCCAAAACAGTAACAAGAAAACACGACAAACATGCACACACACAAGGAAACAAACAAACAAAATTAACAAAATCAATTGGCTAAGAAAATAGAAACTAATAATTAAAACAAACAAACCACAATTTAAAAAAGTCATTATTATGGCTTTGGTGCTGGATAATCGTGGTGTGGTTAGGTGTCCTGGCTTATACAGTTTATATTATTCCAGTCTTGTTAGTTAAGGGGAAGAGGAGGTGGCTATAAAGAAAGTATCTCTGTCCTAAAAATAGAATTAAATAAAATAATAAAAACAAAGGGGGTTAACTAATTGAGATAATTATGTTTTTTCTAATTTAGTAACATGGGACTGATTTTGATCCATCTAATATGCTACACTAAACCTAATGTTCTGACTGTTTTAATAAGTGTATTAATCTGAATGCTATTTAATATGTGGTTAGAGGAAATGCTGAAATAATGTATTATAAAGAAGAAACTAATTAACATGAATGAAGGGGAACAGATTCAAAAGTCAGGCTCTAAAAGCAAACATTTTTTCCTCCTGGTATTTATGACTTACAGAGCTACCTGTGGCTTTGGCTCAGTGAAAACTCTCCTGCAGCATCTTCATGGAAAACGAGCTGTGCAGATTTAACGTGGGTCTAACATCATCTTCTTCTGTCTTTTTTTACATTTTCAAGATGAAAAGTTGTTACAAGACAGAAATGCCTTTGCATTTTGATGGACAGTAATATGAAGGCTCAGTTTATCTCTGCCATGTCTCCAGTTTGATACAGAAATGAGTTCCTGTGTCTGTGTGAGTGCCTGCTGCTGTGAGCGTGTATGTGCCTGTTGGCTTCATCTGATTGGTCTGTACAGTCAGGTGACAGCAGTGCACTATTGGCAAGGGAGAATGACTGAAAACAAGTGAAAGAAGAGAGCAGCTAGACATTTTGTTAAAGTACTCATTTAACATTTTAAAAGTACTCGATACCAAATGAATAGTATTTAAATATTAATATATCAATACTGTGGTATTGATATTCCCACCTCTAGTTAGACATAATCATGTGTAACAAATGACTGATAATTGCAGTGGATGAGAAACATGTAGCTCTAAAAAAAAAATTATTGGCACTTTAACAAGTTGTTATGAGTTGGTCTATGCAAATTTTTTAAGAGTAGAAGAGATTCTACAGCTCAGGTAAACTTAAAAACTGTTAGTATAATATAAATGTTCAAGTTAAATTGAGTTTATGTATTTTTAAATGGCTGACTAACTGCCACTTAAAAAATACTGTTTTTTCCGTTAGTATTGCTTAAAATTGTTCAGGTCAGGGGTGTCAAACTCATGGCCTGAGGGCCTAAAAAGGCCCCTGGTAGAGTTATACCCCACCCACAAGATCATATCATATTTTTATCAGAACTGGCGAACAGTTATGAGGTCTGCAGATTTTTTCCAGTAAAAAAATATAAACTGAACCTCGATGATTTAAAATATCCTGGTAAAGAAATAAAAAATTGAAAAAGTAAAGATTTTGTATCTCACAATTACAACTTAAACTTAGGAGTTTGACTTTTTATCTCATATTTTCACCTTTTAGATTCACAATATTAAATTCTACTTCACATTTTTAACTTTAAAAATCAGGATTTTGAATTTCATCTCACGTTTTGACCCTTTCAATTCCTAACTCCCATATTTTGACCGTTAAGGCTCACAATACTTATCTCATATTTTGACCTTATGAACCTATGATTTTGAATTTTATCTCATATTTTGATCTTTTATACACATTATTTAAAATTTTATGTCAAATTTTACCTCTAAAACTCATGATTGCAACATGTATTTGCCTTTTAAATCATAATGACTCTAAATTTCACATTTTGACATTTTAAACTAATAAGCTGACTTTATATATCAAAAGTTGGGCCTTTAAACTTATTATTTTGACTTTTTTTTTTTTTTTTAGCTTGAAATCATTTATCATTAGAGCATGTTTTTTTCCCCCATAGTTAATTACTGGTGAAAGTGAGGTTGACAGTTTATGGGTAAATGTTGACCCGGTTAGGCTCTCAGGTTAGACCTAAATTCAGAATCCGGCCCCTGCTGAGATTGAGTTTGACACCCCTGGTTTAGGTAATCAGTTTCTCTCATATTTGAACTTCTCTTGACTTACTGAGTTACACATAGTGTATTTAACTTATGACCCTCAACGTAGAACAAACTATAAGAAAACTGGCTGGATAAAAAACACATTCTGATAAACATTTAGGATAGTCAAGAGTCAGTGTGACTCTCAAATCTTGTTTCTTTGGCTCTAGAATGTCAAAATATCAAAAATATACGTTACTGCAAGCTTAAAGGCCAATACTGTGAAATATTTTCAACATAAAAGTAATCATTCCTGATGTAACTGTATTGAGGAGTACAACTCTGGGGTTCCTTCTGGGTTTGTTGTTCTCAGCTTTTTGACCACAATGATCAGACAGCACTTTCTTTAGCTTGTTTATTTTTCACTCAGAGGCTTAAACATGCTTCATACTTTTCAACGTAACCTTTCTTCTCCAACCTTTAGCCCTGTCAACATGTAAGAGAGGGGAGATATGGCCCTGACCACACAGGGACACTGTTCCAGGGACAAACTGGCAGAGTGTCGTCTCAACACCTGAAGGGGAACCAGCAGATGAACATGCTTTCTTTGGCTTTAAAAAACAGAAAACCAGATGAAGGTTTACACTTGAAATTATCCACGTCATGCTCAGAAGTTGCCTTCATGTGTTCTTGGATGCCGCTTTTTGTCTCACAGAAACTTGCCAGTGAAGCAGGAAGGCAGGAAGTGGGGCGAGAGCTGAGAGGAGTTGTGTTTGTTTTGGTCAGAGAGTCTGCTGTGAAGGTTGCATAGTGAGCCTTGATCTAAGAAGGTGGAATAAGGTGGTTTTTACTCACAGGATCTGAACAGTTATACCACTCATTTTTAAAGTACAATTGATAAAATGGTTGTGTCAAACATTGAAAAAAAAAAAACTTCATTAGACTTAAAATACAAATGACATTTCTCAGAAGTGTATTTAGTATTAATATGAACAGTTGAGTCAAAATATTAACCCAGAGTTCAGATGATTTATTCCTCCCAGCTGGGAGGCATGCATGTTGCTAGCTGCTTTCATTGCTCATTGCTATTCAGCTGCTTATCAAAAGGCCAATTTCAATTTAAGTCTCCACCTGTTACTCTTTGATCACTTTAGTCTGAACTTGTAAAGAAGGAACGAGGCTCTCACGCATCCTGAAACAGACAGACAGGGCTTCATTCCCTAAAGTGTTCATTGTCTTGTTCTTGGTTTCTTATGCTGATCTCTGCTCACGTCTCTCCCGGATCTGTCGACTCGCATTATCTGACTAATATTTCAGAATTTGTTGCCTCACATAAAACAGCAGGAATTCATGCACAGCTCTGAATGAATGAAGAGCTAAATGCAACCTCGATCAATACAAGATTTCTGATATTAAAGGTAGGGATTTTAATCTCTCTCTGCTGATGTGACTCTGAGATGAAAACGGCCGTAAACCTGCTCTGAGTGAGATTTCACAGTGGCATAAAATTACCCTAATATATCTGCAGAGGTTTTAATCAATACCAATGACTTTTCAGATACAGAAATAAACTCACACACCCTCAGAAAACTTTTCAAAGATAGAGAACGGTGGGTGTTTAAAGCGAGTCACAAGCGTTATATCATATTTCATCCTAAATCCATAAAAAGCAAGAGAACCTTTTTTATTCTAACAGAGCGGCGGATGCTGCTGTTTTTGGAAAGCAGCTGGTAATTCCTGATAACAGCCACTTATTTAAAAGAGCTTTTTTAAAAATGTCTGGCACAGATAAGAGGGAAAAAAGACATCTGGGGGCAGTTAATGGGCTACATAACAAACATAACTCAGTCAGGAATATGAGTTAAGGGTAAGCATACACAGCTAGTCCTTGCTGACAATAGCGGTCACATTCATCCAACCAAGGGACTGGAAAGGGCAAAATTAGACCGTATTCAACAAAAAAATCATAAAAAACAGATCAGAAAACTTTGGAATAGAGTTAAGGCCTTTCTCTCATTGTTCTTTAGTGAGACTAGGGACTCTAAATTGCCCGTAGATGTGAATGGGACTGTTTGTCTTCATGTCAGCCTTGTGATTAACTAGAGCAGTCTAAGGTGGACCCTGACGACCACCCACTGACAGCTGGGGCAGGCTCAAGCCTCAAATGGGATAGGTGGCAAACAAGGTGCGAATTTAAAAAAAAAAAAAAGCCTGGTCTGACCTGGCGATTTTTCAGTCGTGGAACTGGTTTGCGGTGCGTAGTTTGTGGGGACACAACAGCCGACCTCAGCATAATTAGCTTCTCCTGACATGAATTGATTTATGACATAAACACTTGCAGAGCAAAAGCAGAACCACAAGCAGATTTCCACATCAGGTCATTTTTTGCTGTGTAAAATTTTCTCAGCTGAGCAGGAGACGATCCATGAGGGACAGAGAGAGAGCTGCAGGTGAAGGAGAGAGATTCAAGTCTAATAAAAAAAGTCAACCCTAACCCTATAACCCTCTAATCCTAACCCTCGTAAGATTGTCATTCTCTAGTAGTTCTGTTATCTTTGCCCTAATCCTCCTCATATTGTTGCAATTCTCCTGTAATTAGGTGGTATTTTACCAAATAACTCCTTAGAAATAAGATAATTTTTTATATAAGGTGCCTGACTATATGCTGATTATTTCTTTATTTTGGCCCACTAAATTGAAGTGAGTCCTTCCTAAAAAGCTTTTTAGGGTTAGGAGGTTAAGCCCATTTCAGACTGGGAGCATGACCTGCGAGTCTCGACCGCGACTCGCGTGGATTTTCAGTTTGATTGCGTGCTAACAAGTCAGGGCTTTCAGACTGCCTGCATGTGCGTTGGTCTCGCGCGGCTGATGCGCCCGGCTCAGGCGTGGAGAGTTGAGAGATTCGAAGTCTCGCCTATTTTTTACACGCGCCGTGTGTGGCTGTGGACCGTATTAGACAGGAAAATGATAAATGGCGAGCCATATTTACATCGTTGTGGCAAATATGCACATAGAATATGTTTACAATGTGTTTCTTGATAACCCTGAGGAAGGCCACAAGCTTAAATGCGGCTGTTTGATAAAGTTGTTCTCTAAAGAGCAACTATTAGTGAAGCTTTCTGTCTCCACACTGGTAGAATATGTCACAGGAAAGATAAACACTGTATGAATGCTTTTCTGGTTTGTGCTTTTCAAAGTAAAAGCCCGGTTTAGCATTTCTATAGAGAAACTCCGTTCACTTGTACAGAATGCTTTATTTTGAATGCCCTAATGCTAGCCCTAAACCCAACCCCTAAAAATAACTTGAAAATGATCTAGGAGGGACTCACTTTAATTTAATGAGCCAAAAATAAATGACCTGGGAGGTAACTCCTTACCAGGTAAATACGTCTTTAATAGTAACATATTTCAGAAATATTACTTGGTACGATGCTAACTTATTACAAGGTAATTACAAACTTATTCTTCAGAAATTACTTGATAATAACAACTTTTACTAAAAAAATTACTAGGTAATTCGGGCCCAGTAAAATAAAATGTTACAGAGATAGCTTCGAAACAGATTTTAGGGTTTTTTTTTTTTTTTTTAAGATTTATTTTTGGGCATTTTTGTGCCTTTATTAGATAGAGGAGGACAGTGGATAGAGTCAGAAACAGGGTCAAGAGTGGGGGAGAGACATGCGGTAAAGGGCCTCAGGCCGGATTCGAACCCGTGCCACCCGCATACATGGGGAGCGCCGTTAACCACTAGGCCACCTGCTCCCCATTTAGGGTCTTTTTTAAGTCTAAAAACAAGGTAAACTATAACTACCTGCAATGCATTTTTGATCCATAAAGGTTATGGTTAAAATGTCCCTCAACCCAAGAAGAAAAAAGAAAACGCCAGAACAATTAGAGACGGCAGGCTGAGTGGGAACTTGAGTGGGTAAAAACACTTTGCATATTTAGTAGGCCACAAACCTTAGAGGCAAACCCAGAAGCTTCATTAGTGTACCAGGAAACTAATCCTTACTGGACTGCCACCTTTGGGACGGGATTCTCCGTCTTAATAAATGATCCATGGAAGAACCTTGCAGTTCTTGTAAGGACTGAGAGAAACTTTACAGTCAGACTAAGTGAGTTGGAGGGAGTTTCACTATACTTTGCCATGCCTGGAGCATATTACAGCATAACGGAGCCCACAACGAGCTGAAAGTTGAAAAACTGTTTGAAACCTTCGATCCAGAGCCGTCTGAAGGCTGAAGATTTCGCTCACAGGGAATCCTTTCATGCACTCACTTCCTTCTTTTAAAAAAATCTTTGGCCACTTTAACACAAACGTACCGCATTTTAGCATTACAGAGAGCTCTACCGATCGCCTTCAAAAAACAGTATGGTGAAGCCTGTACTTAAGTTGACTCCAATATCAGTGAGAAAAGAGGAAAAAGCTGTGCGAGCTGAACAGCAGGAAGAGTTTCCTGTAAGTTTTGGGATCAATCTGAGGCTGAGCCGTAACACAAACCCAATCTGCAGCAGAGGGACTAATGACTGGTAGGCTGCGTATGCTAATAGCTAGCTAACAGCTGTCTGTACAGTCTGTGCATTGGCTAATTGTGGGAAACACACACAGCCTGTAAATCAACTGCCAAATTTATCCTCAAATACAAAAGAATGATGAGTCACATCTAGATTGTTGACAATGAAGAGAAAAAGATCTATCAGTCTGCCCAAGTGGAGGGTTCCAGGGCTCCAAGTAAATACGCTTATTGACTAGCTCATTACCCAGTCTTACATACATCCTGAACCATGTTGACCTAGCTGGACCACAATCTGCAAATGTTAGCTGATGCTGGGGTTGATTCAACATGGAAGAAAACTTCGAACCAAGTCGTTTTGCCTTTTCACTCTCTTTGGGACCAAACGTGAAGAAAAATAACCATTCTGTGACAAAAAGTCTTCAAACTATTCACATATTTTCAGAATAAAGTCCTTGTGCTTCTTATATATGATCATTGTGCCATTATTCAAAGCATTTTCTGTCTGCAGTGACACTGAAGGCCACATCACAGCCTCTCTGGGACCTTCGCCATTTGACAAAGTATGACACAACAATGAAACAGCCTGATATTATTGCCTACACCTGTCCCAAAGCATTGTGGGATACAAAATGGTGGTTGGTGTTTGCCACTTGCGGCAGAAACAATCAAAAATGGATTTAAAAAGTGGATAAAAAGGCATCCAATGTCAGAGTCACTTTTGTGTGGATTTAATCTTTAAATACCCGGAAAGTCACCCAAAATCCGGGCTTGCTAGAAAAGCTTCTGTAAGAACTACGACGGCATGGATACAGAACGTAACAAAGACAAGCTTTATTGGGAAAAAATAAGTGGCTACAATTTCTGATTCAATCGTCATACTTAGTTTTTATAACCTGTGTCTCTTTTTGTCACATACGACAAAGTCAGTCTCAGAGGGTTAAACGTGCACCAAGAACAACTGAGCATGCACTTTGTGGTGCAGTGAGTCATTTTGTACATGCACTCCTGCATACTTCCTCCTGTATAACAGAGTTAACCAGTATATTTGAAAGAAAAACCGCCTCAAATCTGTCTCCTACTACTATGCCATAGTTTCAGACCACACTAGTGTAGCAGTGCAATGCTAGTTTAATTGATAAATCTAAAAGTCAACATCATAAAAAAAAACATCTTTTTGGATTCAGTCAATTCCCAAAAAAGAGACTGGAAAGTATGCATCAGTAATGCCAATATGGATCAAGCTTTCGTAAGGGCTATGAAAGGCATGGCAAGCATCATAAGAACAGTTTAAGGGCAGGCTGCAAGAGGGAAAAAAGTAAGGGCTACAAGTTATGGCTCAAAAGTTCAAAACTTTTGATAAAAGTGTTACTTTTTGTCGCATATGACAATGTTGGTCTCATAGGGATAAAAATGTAGATGTTATACCATCAAACCAATTAAAAAAAAATCTAATTCAATGAAGGTCTGTCATTATCCTTGTGTAGAGTGGTGTCCTAACACACATTATTGACCTGCTGCCCTTAAAAATCAACATAGATTTCAATTGTTTTACTGATAAAACCCTAAAAAAAGGCCTGTGCATGCTTTTCTTATCAAAAGGCCTTTGTATAAACTACTTAATAACTGCTTGGTTTCAGTCAATATTTCCAAATCTAATTTTGGCAGACTCAGAGCAGACAAAGCCTCGCGCCCCCTTGGGGGCTCCCAGACCCAAGGTTGGGAACCAGTGAGCTATGGAATAGCAATTGAAATATGGAGGGATTTAAACTATAATATGAGATAAAACGACATAAATGAGAACCATACACCTACAGTCTATCAGCAGCTAAGTCTAACATTTAGCCACTTTTTCTTTCTTTGACTCTTTCCTTTATAATTTACAAAGTCCCAACAGTTAACCACCATGAACAAAGCACTTGGCAACACTGAGGAGTGTAACAGTGGCAATGAAAACCTTAAGCAAAACAACTATCTGCTGAGACTGTGCTGAGATTGCAGAAAGAGAGATGCAGAACAAGACAACTACAACAACAATATAACATATTCATAGCTAAAATGCCAGCATAATGGTTATTCCTGCATGGTATTACCAATGACATGATAGTCTGCTAATAGAGCAATCTAAACTAAACAACTAGAATGATGAGTAATTATGTAGAAATGGTAGCAGCTGAAAACAAATAGCCCCAACATTAACATGTACAATTAAAAAATAAGATGTAGGTTTGATAATAATATATCAGTTCAGGTCTACCCCACAGCAGTAAGGCATCTTCCCTCAACAACACCATAAGTAAGCTCCAACATCATTTCACCTTAATGCATTGACACTGTGCAACATTGGTGTCTTTATCTCTTAATTTTCACAGCATTACAGTGTTACAGAAGCAGGAGAGAGCACAGCACAGTTGGAGATCCTCATACACACAAAGTCAGAGATATACCCCTTTACCAACCCCATCTCACTGATCCATCATGCCCCTGGAACACCTCTGTTATGACGCCCAAAGACGGCACAGAGGGGAGTTCTCCCTGCCCTCTTTTATACCTCTGGAATGACCATTTTGAAGGCAAAACATCACATCACACAGTCATAAATCCTGAAACTGCATTAGGAATAACCTAAACCTAACCTGACTGCTAAAAGTCTTACATGCTAAAATAGGAAAGGTGCAAAAACCTAACAATGCTAGGAAGCAGAATCAATGCTTGGTATGAAACACTTCAGTATTAATGTTGCTGTTGTAAATTTGCATGAAATTGGTGGCTGATAAGTTTTAAAATATTTCGTTTTTAATTAAAATGCAGCCCTATTTTTGCTATCTATTGCCACTTTAGGTGTTAAGCCATTAAAGAGCAGTGGAATTATTATTCATAATCTCTTAATGTCATTTGTAATCCTTTAAAACCACATCTGAAATTCCAGCAGGTGGACAGAGGGAAATGCTTGCCTTGTGAATGTGTGAACAGTGGTGGCTGGTGCATTTTCCATGATAATCTGAGTTCAGTAGTTCATTCATTACACTTCTGGAAGTCACTGAACGTCTGGTGCTAGGGGTAAGTTTAGTTCAGTTAGTAAGAGCCATTTTGAATTTTAAATACACCCACTTAAACAATTCTTTTTTATTTATTGCTGGGCATTACCTTTTATGTGGAGGAGACAGGACCTGGCCTTGGCCTTGGACCTGGGAAGCCTGCTTAGAAGACTAGATTCTGTGTATTAGGGCAAAATCCATCATTGATTTAAGACCCTTTCCAAAAAATGAAAAACTCATCTGGCAACCCAAAGAAAATCTCCCACAACACAATAAAGGGTCCTGACTCAGACCTTGGGAATGAGTGCTCTAGACCAGTGTAGCCCAATCGAGCATCAAGGCCTGCAGTGTGAATGTAGAACGTTGCCTCAAGGCACACTAGTGTACACCAGTGTGTCTTGCCACATATTTGAGAACCACTGCACTGGAGAACTCAACCACACCCTTAGACCACTGAGACCACACAGCTGACGACCTACTAACGACCTTGCGTGATCATGTGACTTCAGAAGAAAGAGTTGCAGCAAAAAACATAAACTAGGAAAAGAATCAGGATGAAATCCTCGTTGGAATGAAGGTACAGTTGTTTATGTTTGTGTGCGATGAAAGTAAGTAACATTTGGTTGGTGACCAAGCAGCAACCCCCAATCCTGAAAAGTGAAGCCAATGCAGAAGTGCCAAACATAGCAGTATGGCGAGTGTCCATTTGAACACAGGAAGTCCCATACACAACATGTTAAAAAGTTGTTTTTTACACTAGTAATAAACTGTTTTACAGCCTGGTTCAAAAAATGAAGCATGTCTCATTAGCTAATCTCTTCATGTCCTCTCACTGTATGGTTATATTTAGAAAAAAACCTCACTGCACACTGATTGGCGCATCTCATTTAACTGACAGATAACTTGATAGGCAGACATCACCTCAAGAAGGCAAGCTTTAGCTTAGCTTAGCTGACAGGAAGTTGAGCTTAGTGGGTGGGCTCTTGTGCCTGTTGTCAGGTTGATCCAAAGTTCGGATGAGACTGCGATTTCAATATGGAGGCCACTACAGATTGGCTTAAAAGGCAGTTTGAGTCAGCCTATCGTAATCAGACTGCTGACGTCACACAGGCTGTGTCCAGTTCTTTCTACCTATGTTGGTGACACTACCTGATCTGCTTGCTCTCATTGGCTGTTGTGGGTATTCCGTCAGAGGTATTACAACTTAGAATTGATAACATCAAATGTGTTTGATATTTTCGATTTGGATCCGTAAAATAGTTATCGTGACACCACTCACTTCAGGATTCCTCAGACAAACAATCCTTTGCAACAAGATATGCCCCCACAATCTACAGGGGAAGCAAATCTGGCCTTAAAATCCTGTAGTGTGTGGCCAGCCTTGGGATATACTTTTTGGGTTGCAACTTTGCAAATGAAAGGTCAAGCAGATGTATTAATTCAAGGACCTCTAGCCTATTTATCACGTTTTTCAGAAGCTGAGTGCTCCTAAAAGTTTGATCCTAAAATCGCAAATGCACTTGGCCAGCAGTGCCTCAACCTATTCCACTTCATGCTTAGCCCAACCAGCCTATTTGTACAAGCCACCCCTAGTAAGCATGTCTCTAATATCTGGCATGCACATGATAAATATTGGTCAAGTTAAATCTAGTTTAGCAATGGATTAAAGGTGAGTTAAGGTCCCGTGTCATCAGAAATCGTTATAACCTTTCTTCTAATTTACTACCAGCTAAAACAAACATCATTAGAACCATTAGACCATTTTATGATGGTCATTTTTTCTTTGTTAACTGGTTTCACAGCAGGTTGAGCTCTAGAGTTGTCTCCTCAAGTACATGACACTCCTGAGAGCTCAAATGGCCAAGAAACCACTAAAGCACATCTCCCTATCTAGCTGTGCATCACAGCCCCCTTTACCTTGTATGTAAGTGCTTCAAGCATGTTTTAGACACCTAGAGTGGGCTCCTCAGGGGAGAGATGATACACTTTACAGATCATCGAAGGAGACAGATGAGATCAGGAAGAAATATGGCTGTGATGCAGAGGCCTTTCGAGTACGATAACCAGAGTAAAGAGGGCTTTGAATTAAGCCGTGGGCTAAACAATCACACAGTTTGTGGATTTTCAAGCAGCCCACATACTCTACTAATGACTCTGAATTCAGCTCATTTCTCATCCAAATGAACAAGCTGTGCCGTCTCATGACTGCGAGTGTACACAACTGTGCAGCTTGAAGTCTTCAGAGGCTGAGAGCTGCAAACGTCTGTCATCCTGAAATGTAAATTGGGTTGAAGTGGTTTGTTGTCAAAAGCATTTAAATGAGTAACTCAGATTTTTGTAAGCTCTCAAGTTGACACGGAGTGACTACCGCCGAGTGTTAGTCGAGAAAACGAGTCTAAGCGCCGGGTGATTCATATGAAGATGTAAAAGTGGGTTGTATTCATTAAAAATCCAAGAATAGGACTGCTGGTGTGCTGTGCCTGGCCACATTACATGAACATTTATACCTCCTAATGGCTGGTCAGCACTTCTGTTGTGAACCAGTCTCCCCTCAACCATTACGTTTTATTACAGCCAGCATCGTCTTCTTGCTTTGGGCAATTTACTTCAAGATGACACACTTGACAATAAAACACATTCTCTACTTTCATTTAGAAATGGCAATCAAATTAAAGCCACATTACACAGAGCTGTTTTAAGACAGGCGCGAGTATGAAATATGTATGTAGCCTGGTTATTCGCTTTAATGATTTAATGCTGTGGTGTCACAAAGACGCTCAGCTTCCTTGGGGAAAAAGGTTAAATGAGGCTCAGATTTTGCTCCAAGGCAACATTACAGGATATCACAACATAATTCAGTCAGGCTGTTATATTGTCTTTTTTATTTGTGGGTGTTGTTTATATTTATTTAGTCTATTATTACTGTCATAATTCAAATTAGCATTTCAGTGTTTAAATGGCAGTTTTTAATATTTAAGTTTATTTTTATCAATGAACAGAGTAGATGTTAGAAGTCAAAGTCATTGTCATCATTTATCAAACTTGCTTAGAAACTAGCACAGATGTGGGTTTAGAAATCACCTTACTACCAAGCGGCAACCTCCGGTCCTGAAAAATGAAGCCAAGCGGAAGTGTAAAAAATTGCAATACTGCAAGTGCCGACTTGAGGCTGGCTGCGGGAACACTGAAAAAATATTCAACGAGGGGGGAAAGATTTCTAGAATGCATGTGCAGTGTCTGAAAGGGTTTGGTAGGCAGCCTACATTCAGCACGTTCATTTACAGTGAGCCCACATCTCAATATCAATATTCATTGTTTTCAGTCATGGACTCAGCATTCCGATTGAGGCGACAAGCTAAAAACACAGTCTAAGACTTCTTCAAACTTTTCAGTTAGAAAACACGGCCTTAGCTTTTATGGAAGTTGCCCTGGATTTGGTGTTTACTTTGAACAATATTTGGCTTAGTTATATTTGATATATTTTAAGGTAATTTAATCCTAATTGACTGAAACCATGGGGAAAATGTTAACTTGAGAATTTTTCTGAAAAACTCCCATTTAACTTGTTTCATTTTTAGTGCAAACTAATTACCCCAGAAAAAATTAAATTAAGCCTTTCAATTTCCATTTTTTCTTCAGGAAGAGAGGCTCTCACTTCTTGAAAAAGAAAAAGATAGCACTGAGTGCATTCAGCCCTTCATATATTTAAGCTATCGTCACAAGCTTGTGCATCAAGGCGTGGGAAGTTGGACAGCTAAAGTGCAACTTTTCTATTCAGTCTCTTTGCTACATGGTTGTGGTAATCTATGATGTCCTATGGTTGAAATACACAAAATACATGGACAGAGCCATGTTTTCCATAACAGACAGGCTGAGTCGAGAACTGAGTCAGAAACGGACCACACATTCCTCTGAAAAACTCAACATCTGCTTACCCATGTGGTTTTCCGCGTTGGTGTAGCCCATCCCAGCTTCAGCAGCAATGAAACTGTCCCCAACAACCTGCAACAACAACATAAACTCTATTAAGGTTTTTTTTCTTGCAAGACTAAAATCAAGACAAAAAGTCTGGAAACATGTAAGTATGTGGAACTGGAAAAGACTTATTTCACTTGAATCAACAGTTCAGTAAGCAGAGAAAGCGCAAACTAGAGCTGAAATACTCATAATGTTTGTATTGCCTGATTTTTATTTTGTTATGCCAGTCAATAGTTCCATCAAACAGGTCCGTTCAACCAAGTTGACCTGGCATGATCCAAAGGGGTCATATAAACCATATTTCAGTTGTGTTGATGAGTCACAGGTCTTTTGCTCGCCCCCTTTGATTGGCTGATCATTTGAGCTAAAGTCATTCAACCTGCAGGCCACTGACTTTTGACCAACAGTGTCGCATTACAGACAGCAGGAAGTCTGCGAAACCAAATGAGCATCTCTTAAGTTGAGAGACAATCTATTGCCCTTCATGCTGTTATGTAAAATTGATTGTTTCTTAGGCTAAAAAAATACCACTGTTTGATGCAATTTCCATTAAAGTTAGAATCAAGCTATTGAACCAACATATGCACATTTCCTACCTAAAGGCTGTCTTTCGGCAACAAAGCTTCTGCTCTATAACAGCGTTTCCTTAACGCTGTGGTGAGACGCAGTGGTGTGCCTTGAGGCAAGTCTTGGTGCACCGTGGGGATTTGCACAGTCATGCATTATTACTACAACTAAACAACAACTAAAAACACTGAAATTAGTGTTAAATGGGATATTTTTCATGGATATTAATATGTTGTGCCATGAGAATCTGGCTTGATCTGAAGTTTGCCTTAGGCAAAAAGAAAGTTTGAAAACCACTGCTCCATTTCTACACTATCATACACAGAGAGGAGCACTGGATTTTTATCCAGTAATGCTACTCAAGAAATCATGAAAAAAGCCATTGCTGTCCAGTAGATTTCACCAAGTGGTTTCTATTAAAGGAGTTTGACATATTAAGACATTTAGACCTTATCCATTCAACATTTCTATCTTTTCACTACTACTTTTAGAATAAAATGTAAAGAGAGACACAGCTGTAGGCTGCAGATTTAGTGCAGTGCACTCTGGGTAGTGATGTCATATGGCAGTATTGTTTTCCTTCCCAAATCTATCATTTATGATTTTACTCACCTCAATCTACACTACAGTAACTTCTTTATTGTTCTCTTAGCTAAAACTTAAGTTAAATTAAAAGGTTTTAAGGATGACACTTTAAAGGAGGAAGAACAATGCAGTCACTTGGCATCACTACCCAGGGTACATTGCACAAAATCAGCAGCCTACACACTTTTAACAATCAAATTTAAGACTTTTTAAAACCTGAGCTGAGAAAATTATGCAGATCTCCAAATTTGATGACTTCTGACCCATTAAATGCCTCTTTTCAATCAATATACAGTAGCTATAGTGGTATTTATAACAAGCATATGATTAGAAAAAGAGAGTGATTAAAATCAAATACAGACAGGTAGACGTCAAAGATTGGAAAGATACATCTAAATCAAGGTGCCATCTAAAATTCAAGTAGAAAAGACAGATTCTGATTTAAATAGATCTATATGTCTTAATTGATTTCAAAGAGTTTGTTTTTGTGTGCTAATTTTTAGTAATGTTTTATTTCTATGTTTTAGTTGCGGTGCAGTCCTGTGGTAAAATAAATGTTTTTAAAATGTTCAATATAGATGAAGTAGATTGGAACAATATGTTAGATTTTTATGACAAACTTAATTTAGCCCAGTTATTCCCAGTGTGGGTCCCCTGGCCCTTAAGGGTAGGGGCTGGAAGCAATGACTAGGGGGGCCAGCCAAGCTAAATAAAAACCACTGGGGCTCTTCCACCGCGACTTTTCCAATCCGAACCATGCCATGTTAATTTACTTTTCCATTGCCAGTTTGGCCGCGCCGTGCTACAACATTCAAATGGTCCTGCTCTGAAGCAGGGCTCAAGTCTCCCGTCCCATCTCCAAGCGCACCATGGTGACACCACAGCGGTTCGTCATCATTCAGGGGCGCCTCGCAAACATGTTAAAGTAGCAACGGCTGCACCACACCTTCGAGTACCTCTAGACAATACCTTGGACAGGCATGATTGGAGTAGAAAGCTAAACCACACAGTGCTTCTCCTTCTTGTGGAACAAAAAATTGCTTACTGAAGTGCACATCATCGACTCAAAATGCAGTGTCTTCACCTCTGGACGTGCCCTCAGACGGGTAGCATAATTGTGGTGGAAAAAAACAAATTTCCTTCTGCACTCAGCTGCCATGCTGAGTCAAACCAAGTAAAGGGTTGGCCGCTCAATGTCATGGAAAAGCCCCATATATTTGTTAGTTTGCACTGCAAGCAAAACACCATAAATTTTGTGATATGACCAGGGGAATTGGTAGGCCTGCCCACAGAAATTGATGAGTCCCTGACAGACAGAGTAAGGTCCCTCCCCAGATGTTATATTAATAACAGAAACCCATGCAAGCAGGATCAATTTCACTGGAACCTGCTTTTAGAATACCTTTGCCTCCTTGGCTAGGCTAAAATCGCCATTAGGAATATGTTTGGGGTTATTGTTGGGGTCTAAATCCCTAATTAGCCTCCTTCTCTTCTCCTGAATACTTGCCCTTCAAACTTTGGTGCTGGAAGGGTCTCAGTTAGGCTTTTCAGACTGGCAGGGCTCCTTGCCGGTTCCGGCTCCTGAACCTAATTTGAACCGGCCGGCATGTTCAAAGCGGAAAAAAATTGGTTCTGAACCTGAAAAGTTGGTTCTTAGCTGAAACGAAAAATAGTTGATTCTTTCACGGGAACCGTGACATCATCAGTGTGCGTGTCACATTCCAGGTTGTGAGGACGTGGTCTGCTGGGAAACAAAATGTTTGTTTGTGATCTGGGCATTAACAGAAATCCAGGGGAAGCTGGAGAGTCGTACAAGGAAGAGGAAGTTAAATGCAGAGCTTGCGGAAGAGATGGCGCAGGCTGGGTTCACCTGAACACCAGACCAAATAATTCAACAAGAAATCGAAGAAGGAATACCGGGACAGCAGGAAAAACTTGGGCAAAAGGGGAGCTGAGCATGGTTACACATGTCCATCATGTCCTCCCACTTTGGTTCCGCTTAAACTGGTGTGAACGGAGGCTGGTTTGCAAGAAAGCACCAAAATTCTGAGACTCCAGAATGGAACCAGATTCAGAACCAGAACCGTGTCTGTCTGAAAACACCTATATAGTCTAATATTTAAGGTCCAGCAGTTACCTAAAGCACAATCAGCCGCTGCACAAATTGCTATATAGTTGGTCATACATGCCACCATGAACCCATGAATGAGCTTGGGGAGTCTTTAGGTCAAAAGTAGATATTATGGCTTGGATTTGGGATGGACCATTTTTCTTTACCTCCATGGCCTCCCCATGGGACTGTGTCTCTGAAAACCTTTCCTTTCCCCCCCTTGTGGTTAGCATTGAATAGGTCTAACAATAATCTACTCTGGAAGGCTCAACTACTAAAACAAAGACAAGAAAGTATGATGAGTGATACCTGGCCCTCAGCTTCACCTGTACAGTGATGGCATTAAATAGAGCTCCACAGTCCTTCTTTTACCATGTCGCACAAGATAGTTTTTCTCTGTAAATCAATATCCATTTCCATCGCCAAAGGCGGGGCGGGGCAGAAACAGTTTGGGAACAACGGCCCTATCCTAAGTGCTTGATGTTTCCCAACATGTGCGATTTCAGAGATTGGTTTTGTCCTAAACCTGTTCATTCTGAAAGCAGGATACAAACAACAGATTGAATGGCTTAATCTGGCAGGATTAACAATCAGGAGACAACAAATATTGCTCTTTTTGATTCCATCTACTAAAGAATCACAGTATTTTACTTCTCTGTGGCGATAATAGAAGTGGTTAGAGGCTGCTGTTTTCATTTTTCCATCATCCTGTTACCTTGAAAGAAAGTTTCAGCTTTAGTCAAAGCGCTCCACTGGACCTGACAAAAGTCTGAAAAGGTTTTGGTTGTCAGAGGTTGAATACAATCTCAGTTCACCAAACATGATTTTTGACCTGAGCTCCTGGGCTCACACGCTGATTGTGAGAGATAAATCCTAGAGGATAAAGAGATGATGACATTTTTTAAACCAAAAAGGTCAAATGTAAACCTCAGTGTGGCTCCGTAAAGTCAAGGTAAAACACTCAGGGCTCTTAAAAGGTAACAGTAAAGATGTGTCTGAGGCAGACTGGACTCAGAAAATTGTTGCTTTTCTGCTGTGGCTCAACAGTAGAGTCAGCCATCAGAAGGCTGGCAATCAGATTTTACTGATAAGTGCTTTATCTAGCAGACTCTGCCATCAGTGCGGAAATGTAAGAGGTCATAGATGAGAAAAGAGCAATATACAGTAAATACAGTACATCTGCCAGTTACAGAAAAATGACTCACAGGACTAAATGCTCCTTTTCTGACTCTGATGAGGATGGCAATGCTGTTTGTGCTTTGATGGCCATGTGGTAGGGTACATAAGATAAAAGAGGAATGGTATGGTGGGTGGTGGGAGCTAGCATGAAGGGGGGGTGGCTCTGGGATGCCGAAGCTTACCGTCCAGTCCATCAGAAATGTCTTGGGACTAATGGGACAGGACACTGAAGGAAGAAGCACTGAGGTGTCCTGGCTCTTTCTGCCCATAAGCGTACACAGTTGGGTTGGGGGTCGCCTGTGAGAGCCATATTGCAGGGTAAGTAGCATTGACTTTTCCACTGCCTGGAGCTTGCATTTATGGAGCTTGGGTCTGTTGAAAGTGGCGATGCTAAGGCCCATGAGATAGATTATGTAATTGGTCAGTAGCACATAGAGGCACAACTGAGATTAGAGGTTTCTTCATTTTAATTTTCTTGTGATCATTCCTGGTCTTGGTCAAAGTATGAGAGTAAGTTTTGGTATTTTATTATAGAGAGTTTGAGGATATTGAAGTAAGTTATTTTATATCTGCCAAATTTAATGTCTTTATTTTGTCTTATCCTCTATTTATACAGTATATCCATCCATTTTCTATACCACCTATCCCATTGGGGGCCCCAGGGGCTGGAGCCTATCCCTGCTGTCATTGGCAGACAACCAGGTACACTCACACTCACACCTACTGCCAATTTAGAGTCACCAATTAACCTAACGAGCATGTCTTTGGTGGTGGGAGGAAGCCGGAGTACCCAGAGAACCTACACATGCAAGGGGAGAACATGCAAAACTCCACACAGAAAGGCCCTGACCGGGAAGCGAACCAGGGACTTTCTTGCTGTGAGGCAACAACGCTAACCCCTGCACCGCTGTGCAGCTCCAATTTGTATATATTTACCTTTAAATGTATTTTTGTTGTCTTTTAATGCTCTGAATATGATAAGTTATGTTTTTAACTCTGTAAAGTATTGTGAAATTCTCTATGTGCATGGTTCTCTACACATAAACCTGCCTAAACTTGCCTTGATGGATAATTATCAGTAACACTTTATTTTAATCTGCATTTTATATCTAGTAATTTTATATTAATAGGTAGTAAATATCTAGTAATTTCTCTTGAGAATAAGGTGGTAAAAACCTAGTAATAAATTTGCATTTTACCACGTAATAACGTGGTAAAATTGAAGGTATTAACCTAGTAATAATGTATTAATCACCAATTGTAGCAATTATCTGTTAATAAAGTAGTATTTTACCCTAACACTCAAAATATGGTGACAATTTTCTGGTAATTAAGTGGAATTTTACCCTAAACCTAACCCTAAACCCCTTTACCCAGACCCTCTTAATATTAGTGGCAATTCTCTGGTAATAAAGTGGTGTTCTACCCTTACCCTGGTCATATAGTGGTATTTCTCTGGTAATTAAGTGGAATTTTACCCTAAACCTAACCCTAACCCTAAACCTCTATACCCAAACCCTCTTAATATTAGTAGCAATTCTCTGGTAATTAAGTGGTATTTTACCCTAACCCCCTACCCCTAACCCCCTAACCTTAACCCTCATAATGGTATTTCTCTGGTAATTAAGTGGCTTTTTACCCTAAACCTAGCCCTACTCCTCTAACCTTTACCCTTGTTATATGGTGGCAATTCTCTGGTAATTAAGTGGAGTTTTAATATAAACCTAACCCTAACCCCCTACCCAAACCCTCTTAATATCAGTGGCAAATCTCTGGTAATGAAGTGGTATTTTACCCTTACCATGGTAATATAGTGGTACATCTCTGACCATTTCCCACTCCTATTTCCAGTCATGGCTAAAATGCCTTAACCTTGCAAAGCAGATGGATTTGCACGTTTCCTTGTTTCTCACTGGCGAATCCATCTTGCAAAGCTCCCATCTGAACCGTTTCGGCCCGGTCAGAAAGTGACAGGACCAATCAACGACGAGGGGCAGTACTTTTGGGCGCGGCGGAGTCATGATGTATGCAAACAGCAACAAGAGATTGGCGCCATTACGGCGGAAGAGATTAGTGTGGATTCTGCTAAAGCGTCAGTTTTATCACAACTTGATGACATTTCTTCATTAAAAGAAGAACAAAGAACAGCAATGAGTTGTTTTCTTTTCAAAAATGACAAAAGTCGTGTACTGACATGTCTACAGTTGCCATGGTTCGCGTCATTCCTCTGTAGCTGCGCGCCTTGGTCGTGGCTATGTCATGTGTTTTATTGCTCTGACTGGCCTGTAAAGATGTGACAGAACGTTCATCCAATCACCCTCCCAGTTTTTTTCAAAGGCTCTACCCTTTCCCAAACACTTTATATAAAAGTGTCAGATGTGTGGTTAAAAATGTGTCCGTCTTTCAGAAACAGCTCTATTAACCAAGCATGTAAACACGTACAAGGACTGTTTTCCTGCACAGACTTGCACAGCAGCTTGACTTTGTTGAGGAGGAGGTCAACTGCAACTTCCACTTAGACATGTATACAAAGACTTCTAATTCAACATTAGGGTTAAAGGCCTCCTCAATCTTTTTCCTCTTTAATGCTTCTAAAAGCCTCGAGCACTTACAAGTTTGCTTATTTGACAGACAGAGACTTGTTACTGAACGTTTTATTGCACAACTATCTGCAGTGTAGTTGACATTTACTCTCTGCTGAAGGAGGCAGAGGTTTCCCCTCTTAAAATAAGTCCTGACACACTTTTTAATTGTGCTTTTAAATATGTTATGAAACATAGTTTGAGCTAACGGAGAACTGGCAGATATTTCCCAATGAGTGCGAAGTCCATGAACAAGAGCTCAGAACACACGACTCAGGGAAGGGATTAATTTTTTAAACAGTTCGGCTGAATTGTTTAAAACATGGAGCTGCTGAATTACTTAAAGGCCTCAAAAGACAAAGAGCTACTGTAAAGATCTGTAGTCTGCCTGCCTGGTTTCCTGTAAATACAATAAGTGTTTTAGTGTGTAGCTGCTCGGTAAAGCCATCCATACCTGCAGAGGTTCGCATGTCAGGATTTTCGGCTCATTTACTTTTGAAACACACATTTTCTTTAACACAAGCACAAATACATACATAATGCTGCACCTTTATTGGCTCAATTTCAACCCCTTCAATTATTCAAAGATTCTACTTATAAATATGTATGCTTAATTTGTTAAAGATGGAGTGTATGCAGCGAGTACTGATGTGTGTGTGTGCTTCTGCCTTTGTGTGTGTGTTAAAGAGCTTCCATGTTGCTTAGAGGGCCTTCATCTGAACAATATGGCAAATGAGGAAGTAGAGCTGCCTTTTCTAGTGGCTCCCACTCACTGAACACACATTTCATCAACAATCAGTGTGTCTGAGTGTGTGTGTGTGTTCTGTTTGAGTGTGTGCTTATAAGGCACTGTATATGATGTCAGTGTAAACGAACAAATGCAATGATTGAAACTGAGACATTTTACTATTTAATGAAAATATAAGCCCATTTTGAGTTTGATAGCAGCAACACATCTTTAAAAAGTAGGGACAGGGCAACAGAAGGCTGGAAAAGTAAGTGGTACTGATGAAAAACAGCTGTAAGAGCATTTTGCAGCTAATCAGGTTGATTGGCAACAGGTCAGTCACATGACTGGGTATAAAAGGAGCATTTAAGAGAGGCAGAGTCTCTTGGATCTTAAAAATAGATAGAGGTTCTCCAATCTGCAAAATCTGCATCTCAAAATTGTGGAACAATATTTGGAAAAATATCCCTCAACATAAAATTGTGAAGATTCTGAATATCCCACCATTAAAAGATTCAGAGAATCTTGAGAAATCCTGATCTTCAGACACTCGTGGCACTGCATTAAAAACAAGCATGATTATGTACTGGAAATCACTGCTTGGGCTCTGGAACACTTCAGAAAACTGCCATCACAGTTCGCAACAAAAGCAATTTAAACCTGTGTCATGCAGAGGCAATATATGAACACCATCCAGAGATGCTGCCACCTTCTCTGACTGATGCTTATTAAAATGGACTGGAAAACTGTTCTGTGGTCAGATGGATTAATATTTGAAATTTATGGACTAACCAGGTTGTTATCAGATCAAAAGCTTGACTCTCTGATGGTATGGAGCTGCATTCATGCCTATGGCGTGGGCAGCTCAGACATCTGGCTGGAGGTTGTAGAGCAGCATATGCTCCCATCCAGACAATGTGCCTTTCAGGGAAGGCCTTGGATAAATCAGCAAGACAGTTCTAAGCAACACACTGCATCCCTCACAACAGCATGGCTTCACAATAGAAGATGCTAAACTGGCCTGTCTGTAAGTCCAGACTTTCATTTGACGCATCATAAAACGAAAAATCCAGCAAAGACAAACCAGGACTGTTGAGCAGCTAGAATCCAACTTCAGACAAGAATGGGACAACTGGTCTCACTTTACAGATGTTTACAGACTGTTGTGAAAAGAAGAGGGGATGCTACACAATGATAAACATGGCCCTGTCCCTACTTTTTTGAGATGTGTTGCTGCTATCAAATTCAATGAGCTAATATTTTTTTAATGAAATGGTAAAATGTTTCAGTTTTAACAGCTGATGTGTTGTGACTTAAATATGGGTCTATGAGATTTGACAACCATTTTATTCTGGTGTCATTTACATTTTTCACAGCGCCCAAGCTTTTATGGAATTGTGGTTGTCAGTACCTCAGATTATTTACAGATGACTTGTTGTCTTTAAAGCTTCATATTGAGCAACTTATAAAAAGGTTAAAGCTGTGGTTGTGTTTTTATTCCAGAAATAAGTCTTGTTTTTCCTTTCCTTTTCCTAATAACATCTGTATTTTGATTTAAAATGTCATTTGAACAAATTGCAAAGAAAGCAAAGGAAATATGCTCACTTCTACCTAAAAAGACCATAGTAGGGTTAACTTTGGCAGCCATTTTTAGATTTAGTCACTGTTTTTAGACAAAAATATTTGTAGTTTTAGTCACATTTTTGTCCGGTTCATGGTTTATAGTTGTAGTTGATGAAACTCACAAACATTTCTGTCCAGTTTCCAATAAAAAGTCCTTTTTAGTCTTTGCTTTTGGTCACATTTTTTTTTCTTTCAGTCTTTCCAGTGGGATTTGAATTGGAACACTCTTGTCATACATTTAACTGTTTTATAGGAAAATGGATATACAGTTTTACTTGGTAGAGAAGGCTCTTTCCAAAAGATGCCCCCTGGGTTAGTCAAGCAGCATGCTTTGACTTTCCAGGGAGTGCATAGCTAGAAACCCCCATAGATAGATACATTTATGACAATGCATATATTACTATAAAATTTATCTAAAAGCAAATAATCCATAGTAGCATGAATCTCAATATGAGGGTGCAACAAGCTTTGTGCTATAAAGGAGGAGGCTGGGGTGGAGGAGGTTAATCCTTGCCAGCAGCAGCGTGTTGCAGGGATTAATTGTTGGGAAGTACGCCATATTTAAATGGACTGCTGTGTTGAGAGAAAGAGCTGTGATTGGCTGTGGGAGCCGGGAGGCTAAGATCAGCTGGCCATCAGCTGATCACAGTTGGGGGTTTGACTACCGTATCCTGCATGAACTCACGCTGAGCTTCATTTCTTTTGAACCTGTCCACCGTGGGAGCACTGAGGTTCATTACCAGTCTGAAGACCCTGACTCATCATTGCACTCTGTATGATGAAGTTGGGTTGCCTTCTTTGAGCACTCAGACAAAATCATTTGCATATCCTCATTTATAAGGCTGTACTCAAATTGCTGCCTTCATACCTGTGTGATTTTATTCATGTGAAAAGTGCTCAGAGCGATAGCAACAAGACTTAATTATGCTATCTGTACCCTAAGCCTCAGGTGCTGCTCCTGCAGACTGGAAAGTCTGCTGCAGGAGACTCTGTGTCTCGGTGATCTGGTCTCTTTAAAGGTAGATTGAAGGCACTAGAGGAAGACGAATCAGGCTGTAGATGTTTCAAGTGATGACTTTGTGCTCTGTGACTCAGGATTTGGTTGGTCCGTGTTTGTAACTGTTTCTGTTTCATGTCGGTAACTCTGTTGAGTACGGAGGGCTGACTCAGGGTTGTGCTCTCACACTACTTAGTATGACAGGAACATCATCCAAAAGGTCAGAGTCTTATCATTATTATGTGGAAATAAGAGAGAGCGAAATGGAGAGAGAATCATGGATCATATTTCACATCATGAATCAGATGAGTTGTGTATTAACCTTGTTTGTTTAATCAAATTTACTTTAATAAGATCTGAATACAGCACGGAGGGATTTTTTTTTTTTTTACTTTAATATGTCTGTTTCTATTTCAAGCCTCAAGTTAGTCATTATGCAACAACTGTGTAATGACTAACCATCATCTAATTATGGAGATTTTTGGAGATTTTATTCATCAATTATGATAAAATTAACCTCACTGACATTACTTGTGTGAGTAATCACAGTCTTGGTTTGAGGATGGCTCATTTTACAGCAGAATACCAGTGATACGGACTGGGAATTTAAAGCTGAGACACTTCTCCAACAAAAGGACTCAAATGCAAGATATGTGACGTAAAGGCAAATTTCAGTCCATTTATTCAGGTAGAGTTGGTACGCAATAATCTAGAGAGAAACAATTGAAATATATGAGGTAAATGGGAGACAAGTAGGGATGTGACGGAAGTGGCGACATGAAGAATGATGGAGTTCTTGGGGCTATTTTTAACGGAAAAATCCTGAACTAAAAAAAAGAAAAAACTGTGGAGAAAATCCTGGAGACAGCGCGAACACAGACTTTATGATGCTTCAGCAGGTCAGCTATGCTTGTTTTCATTTACGTCTGCTTCCTTGTTCCTCAGTCAGCTCGCTTCTTGATTGGCTACATTTCATTCCACGTCACAATTCAAGGAGTCATGACTCGGGAGTCATCGGCTTTCCCACACATGAAGATTGTTGGTCATGAATACTGAACAAGTTTAATATTAACGATTGTCAGCCCTGAACATTTTCAGAGCCAATTATGGGGACAAATTCACTCTTAACACACCTCAGACCACAGAATAATCTTACAGGATAATCTTATAAGACATAAGATAATTGGGCATTTGCCGTCCTTGGTCGGGAAGGGGGAAAATCGGGACAAAAACAGCCCGATTATCTTTATGTGTGTACCCCGCTTTAGCTTCTGCAGCCAGAGTTGGGAATCAGCACCTCTATGCCCAAGGCCATGGTTGGAAAACTGTGTTGGAAAAGTGTCTATTGCTCTTTCCAGGAGGGGAATATCTCTCTGCCTCAAGAGAAAGGAATTCAAGTATCTCTGGAGCTGAGCCACATAGCAAAGCTTTCGATTTATCGGTCAGTCAGTGTCCCAGCCCTCACCTGTGGTCATGAGCTTTAAGTAGTGACCAAAAGAATGAGATCGTGGATATAAGCGGCTGAATTGAGTTTCCTCCAGAGGGTGGCAGGGCTCAGCCTTAGAGATAGGCTATAGACATCCCAGGGGAGCTGAGAGTAGAGCTGCTGCTCCTTTACATTGAAAGGAGCCAGTTGAGGTGGTTTGGGCTTCTGATTGGGATGCCTCCTGGTGGCCTCCCTGTCAATTAAAAGGAGGCTTCAGGGTAGATCTCACTGGGGGATTATATATCCCATTTGGTGTGGGAATGCCTCAGGATCCCCCAGGTGGAGTTGGAAAATGTGCATGTCTGGGTGGACTTGTTTAGTCTGCTGCCACAGGCAGATCACTACATTCTTCCTACTTGTGTGCCAATGCTCTTGAACTAACATGCACATGTCATCATATTTCTACCTCTAAGAAGGACAATTACTGAGTATTTCAGGGTCCTTGCCATGTCTGGGAGGCCCCGGACATATGACAGATGGATGTAAGGCCAAGAAACTAAATAAATACCCAAGGGCATTTTGTCTGAAAGCAATATTAGAAACATACCAACACCCTAGGTGCTTTGAGATTGGAACTAAAATCAGGACTTCATCAAATTTTCTGTAATTTCTTGCATCAACATCAATACATGAGTTGTTGCTTCATTTATTCTGGTGCAAAGCCATACGTCTGTGGCTAATTGAATTACTTGTGAATTAAAAAGTCTAACTTTAATCAATATTAACAATTTATTGTCCATCATTCACCATCATCTCCTGGATCCATTCCAAACATGCAGCCAGATTTGCTTATGCACAGCTGTTTGCCCCGCTTCATCACTGCACAGCACATTAGAAATATCTGGAATGGGATTTACTACTTCCTCCTGTGCGTGTGAATATGTTGTTTATGTGCCTCCTTCCTGCTGTGCAGAGGAGCTTTTTCTGCAGTAATGATAATTCACCATCATTAAGGTTTCCCATAATAATGATCCAGGCTGTAGCTGCCAAGCAAACAGCACAGTAATCTTCTAAAAGCCTGCGGTACCTGTGCTGTTTGATACAGCAGGTTAAAAATCAGGGGAAATATTGATAAAAACATGCAAAAACATGTAGTGTCATAAATAAAACCTGCAGCAGGTGCAACCATTACAACGCATCTACTCCCCTCTCCCCTCAATTATGTCGAATTCAACATTCCTATTACACACAGGAGGCCACGCTAGCAGGTGTGATTTTAGAAATTCGGAGGCCACCAGGCAAAGAAAATAAATAAAAGGTCCCTTCCCATTTAGCTGAAAGCGAGTAAACAGAATGATTTAGAGGCGTCATTTTCTCAGGGAACTACAAATACAAATCTGACCTAAAAAAAAATCAACCACACCACCCAGCAGCACCCATCACCTCTTTGAAGAGCCTCATAACTCAAACTCACATGTCTAAATGTTTTAGTCTTTAGACAAGGGTTAACTTATAGAATAACAAGAACTACCACCTGCCAGTTAAATGCCTACAAATGCTGGACAGTGAAAGTACAGTGGCAGGTCAAGACGAAGGGCTGTGGTGGTTGCTGTGGTCATGTTGTCACCCCTAAAGTCCAAGTGTAGGTTTCTTTCAAATTTGATTAAAATCTCTCTGTGAGGTCTTGAAGTATTGCTCTTAAATTCGATGTCATAGTGGACTTGATCTAGCACCTCTAAAATAAATCAAAGTTGAAATTTATGCAAACTTTGGACAGATTACCTGGAATTTTTCACCAGATTTTACATTCACAAGAAAGGGATTAACACAACCTCGTCTTTTGGCTCCAAAAACCATGAAGTTCCTCTATGAGTCGGAGTGGACATCCTTGCAAAGTTTGAAAAAAAAAAAAAAGCCTAGAAGCAATCTTGAGATTTATCTTTTACAAGTAGGAGATGAACGACATTATAGCACTGATCTTTGAGCTATGACGCCCAAAGTCCAGTCAGTTCATCCTTGAGTCAGAGTGGACGTTTATGCAAAGTTTGAAGAAAATCTTTCACAGCATTCTTGAGATATGGTGCTAACAAGAATGGTCCGGGTGGCTGGGGAATTATAAACATCTACAGTGCATTCAGAAAGTATTCTGACACCCGTCACTCTTTTCAATTTTGTTATGTCATATTGACATAAGTATTCAGATGCTTTGAAAAACACTTGAAATTTAGCTCAGGTTCCTCCCATTTCTCTAGATTGTTATTGAGATGTTTCTATATATTTTACAGCAAAAACCAAGCCAGGAGGTCAAAGGAACTGCCTGCAGAGCTCAGGGACAGGAATGTTGACAGGCACAGATCTGGGGAAAGATACAAAAAAAAATCTGCAGCCCTGAAGGTTCCCAAAAGCACAGCTGGCTCCATAAATCTCAGTGGAAGAAGTCTGGCACAACCAGGACTCTTCCAAGAGATGGTCCAGAAGTTCCAGAAGGACAACCATCACTGCAGCTTCCACCACTATGTGTTTTGCATACGTCTCCACATTTATAGAAATTAAGAATTTCTCTGTCTTTTAAAACTGTGAGAAATATTTTCCATACTGTCAGACCTCAAATATAAAATATACATGACATCAGAATGGTTCCTTTCTAAATGCTACTTAAGAGCAAAAAAATCAAAATAATGTATCTGATACGAGACTGAGCTTGCGAAGCATTTGCGTGTGAACCAAGGTTGGAATTTAACTTTCATCTATCTGCCTTTGTGGCTGGTGGATTCATATTCCTGCCAGTCACAAACGTTTTTTACTAGCCACTGTATTCTAAAAGCAGCATCATTTAGAGAGGTATAATGAAATATTCAAGGCTTACAGTAGTTCTAGGCTATTAAATAAGTGGGAGTTGTTGCACAAGTATTCCAAACTTCTACATATTTTAAACTGCGTATTTTGACCAATTTGCTATGCTTCCTTAGGTCACTGTAAATTCATGGGTATTCTCTTGCATTATATGTTTTATACTCAGGTGAGGAATGGGAGCGTATGTCCAGTGCCGTGCACAGACTTTTTCAAGGGCTGGGGCAAAAAGAAAAAAAGGGCACATACAGCGCGGTTTCGCCACTGAAGAGGGCACTAAGTTTTGCGTGTTTTTGAGGGCACTTTAGACATGTTTATATGTTATACAAGTGGCACATTATATACCCTAAAACAGACTAACTAGACAGACTACTCAAGTTAGTTTTTAGTTAGGATCAGCATCCACAAGAACTGTGTAGATTCAACACTGGACTGTAAAGAACACACAGAAATAAATAAATAAATCCCTAGGGGGTCCGGGGGTCTTCCCCCAGAATATTTTCAATTAAGTAGATGCCATTTCCTGTATTCTAGTGCATTTTAACACCATATTAGTACCAGATAATCCAAACTGGTTCTGTGAGATATAGTTCTGGCTCAATATAGATCAAAAAAGGGCCAACATAAAAGTCATTGCAACAGTAATGTTTCATAGTATTTCTTGGTCCTAATGGTTTTCTGGAGTTTTGTGTGTTTTTTCCACCCAAGAGGAGGGCACTATAGCACATGTTTTGGCTCCAAAGAGGGCACTTTAGCACACGTTATGCCTCCCAAGAGGGCACTTTAGCAAGTGTTTTGGCTCTTGAGGGCACTTCAGCACACGTTATGCCTCCCAAGAGGGCACTTTAGCACATGTTTTGCCTGCCAAGAGGGCACTTTAGCGTATGTTTTCAACAATTGGGCCACAAGGGGGGGGGGCGACCGCCTGTGTATGCCAATTCTGCACTTCACTGCATCATGTTTCTATGCAGATCTACCTTTAAATATTTTGTGTGATATGAAACATTTTGGCTCCTTTTGAGGGTCTTGAGTCTTGCTGTTGGCATAGGTCATTCCTAAAGACTTTTATGGATAATCAAAAAAAATCTTTGCTCCTTATTTTTCATTTGAAATGCATGTATTAATCATTAACACTAATTTCAGGCACCAATAGGACTGAATCTGGGGGCCCCTTAGAGCACGAGGCCCCAGGTTTACAGCATACCTTTGCCTAATGATAGAACAGCCCATGTGCAAACATCAAACATAGCGCTCCACTCACAACCTATAGGCGCATACAAACAGACGGAGCTGCAAGGACACAGATGTCAATCAATTATTAGTCTCATCTTCAGAGGCTGTCACCGCTGCCGCAGCCATCAGACTTCACACACAGCAGCATGTGTGTTAGTGTGTGTGGGTGCTGACATGGGTTATTAGCAGTCGACTCTAAACACCTGCACCGTGTGTGCTTTGAGCGCCTCTCCCCACACACACTTTTACACACAGGCACAGATTTCCAGCCTGCCTGGTGATTGACAGGCCATATTTTTGTCATCCAGAGAGCCTGAGACACTCGGCTGTAAAAAGGATGTTCTCTCTCCCTCTTTCTTCTTCCATCCCTCATCCCCCGCTCCTCTCCTTATCTGTCTCCGTCCTTCCTTCCCGGCACTGTGCATGTGTGTGTTAAAGTGTGTGAACATTCGCCTGGTGCTGCTCCCAGCCTTTCATTGAAATGTTATTTAGCCAACCAATTAGATGCCGGGGACAACAGGTGAGCCCTGAGCTCTATCCAATCAATGACCTTAATCCTCTCTAATCAACCAATTAAGATTCTATTATCGGCACAAAATCACACACATGCACGCACACACACAAACACACAGTGGGTGCAGAAATGCTAAATTATCCAAGCAGGGATCTTGTAACAAAATTAGCATAATCTGAAGAGATGTGTTATGTTATATATCTTCTTACAGCTGGAAAAAAAAACAAAGAAAGCAGATTAGGACTTTGTGCGTCGATTATTTCATTGTGGGTTTATTAAGAGGTGCGCAGTCCCTGGAGCGCTCGTGTTTGTTTAACTCCTGATTAATGGAGTTTGTTTGAGGAGGATGGAGTATTATTAAGATCTCCTGGTGGATTAGAGTGATAATACCCACTCATACAAAAGGTTTCAACTCTTAATTGGTCTTCTCAACCGTTTGGAGGAGGACATATTAAGCTTCTTGGAAAACCAGCTGTAGCTAACTACAGTACATGAGCTATCCGTCGCACCCAGTAAATGGATGCTGGACCCACAGTAGCCACTGTGGTATCACCCATTGGTCCATCTATTCATCTCTTAGGTTCATTTTGGCCAACAGCATCTTGAACTTTATGTGCCTGAAGTAAAGTTCATACTGCAAGATAATCATGCTGATTTTGGGCCTTGTTCCTCCCTTCCACCAAAGTCAGCAAAATCCTGATCATCTGATGGTTCTTAAGATTATCTTGCATGAATTTCCAGTGGTGTGAGGTGTTTTTAGAATCATTTTACCCTCCCAAACCTGCTCAGAAGACGATTAGAACTGTTCCGAGTTTTAAAATTGTAAATATTAAAGTCAAGCACACGCCTTGTGGACTATTACATAAAACAGAGTAATAGCCAATCAGGAGAAAGCTGACCATATGAGGAAGCACAACAAAACACAGCCATGGCAATGACAGCAACCACTAAGCATTTGAATTCCTAAAAAGTGTAAATGCTGTAAATTTACCAGGGTCCTGGACCTCAGTATGCAATTTTGTACATGCTCTCCTACTTATTTCTTATGTATATTAAAGTTAACCCTCTGAGCCCTGGTCAATTTTTAACCATTTTGTCTCACCTGGACTTGTTGTCTTAAAAAGCTTCTAAAACATCAACAGTCTAGCTCTTTTTTTTTTTCAGAACAACCTGGGCTTTAGAATAGACATTTTTAAAAGTTACGTGACTATAAAAACAAAAGAGAAAACTAAACGGAAATTAGTCGTCAAAATATTGACATAGTTACAAAAGTCCTTGGGTTTCTTTACATTAGCTCTCTTTTTTTTTTTTTTCCAAAGCACTTCCTGTCTGCAGTTACACAGAGGGCCTTGTCACAGCTTCTGTCTCTTCATTATGAGCTTTTCAGGCTGTCCCCACCAGGATCTGTGCAGTCATAGATGTGCAGTTTGACAAAGCATGATGCGATGATGAAACAGTCAATTCATGTCATATACTGTATGATAACACCAGTCTCAGAGGGTTAAACGTGCACTGAGTACAGTGGAGCATGAACTTTGTGGTGCAGTGAGTCATTTTGTACATGCACTCCTGCATATGTCTTAATGCAGGGGTGTCAAACTCATACTGAGTCCGGGGCCAGATTTGCTGCGATGAGAAGTCCTGAGGGCCGGACTATTTAGGCCAGGACTGTGAAAGTCAATCTCGGATTCTGAATTTAGGTCTTATCTAAGAGCCTAACAAGGTCAACATTTAAACATAAACTGTCAGCCTCATTTTCACCATTAGTAAAATATGAAAAAATATAAATAACACATAGAAAGATCGTATGATCTTGCAGGCCAGATACAACTGTATCCTGGGCCAGATTTGGCCCCCAGGCCTTGAATTTGACACCTGTGTCTTAATGCATAACATAGTTCACAAATACGTTTGACAAAAAAGTGCTTTGAAGCTGTCTCCTTCTTCTATGCTATAGTTAGATCACACTAGTGTAGCAGCACTATATAATCATATGGAAGTTAACTTAATAAGATACATCTCTTTGGATTTAGACAGTTCCCAAACAAGAGACTGGTGAGTCTGAATTAACAATGTCAATATAGACAAAAAACATTTGGGTTGAAATTTACAAATGAAAATGTGGTTGATGGCAATTTAAAAACTTGATTGTTTTACAGCCCTTCTATTTTAATGTCATTGGCTTAGATATCTTTTCAATGTTTTTTTTTTTTTATTAACTATGTAAAACAAATTGAGTTACACTTGTATGAATGGTGCTCAACAAAAGAACTTCCCTTTTATAATTGAATTCCAGCTACTGACCAAATAAGCCTGAGTGGCAATGATAATTAGGAAAATAACCATTCAAACAAGCATGAATTTAGTCATTCTGTTCTACTTTAATGACTGTTGGGTATTTTTATTTTAATTAAAAACAGTTTTGAAAATATTGTGCTAATATAAAGTTTAAAGTGTAACATTTATTGAAATAAAATTGATCTTTAAATTAAATTAAATTGATCGTTAAAAAAAAAAAAAAGAAAAAGAAAACCACTACAGAATTTAAGGCCCTTGTTCATCAATGGCAACTTGAAAAAATCCCACAGAACTGTGAATAGCTCAGAGGGGGATGTTGATGCTCCTGTATTCTATTCCCAACTTACATGATACAATATTCCTGGTAAATTATGCCACACTAATTACACTACCCACTGGTAAACCGAGATACATTAGAACAGAATATAAAATGACAACTTTGTCTCTTTTTTGCATAATGGCATGGTCAGCGCCATTTCTGTTTTATCATTACTGCACACAATACCAGGCAGATCTGCTGCAGCATGTATGTACATATACATTTGTATGTTCATGCTGTACCAATCTGCCTCACATTTCACTTTGTATTTATTTTTGTTTTTGTGCAATAAATGCATACATATTATTATTATAATTATTATTATTATTATAAACTTTATTTTATAGCACCTTTAAAAACAGGGCTTTACGAAGTGTTTTGACAATAAGCAGAATCACAATTACAAAGCATCAAACACAAACAGCAAAACAACACAAGAAAGACAAAACTGACAGACAACAGCAGAAGAACCCATGAAAAACTCAGCCAGGAATGTTAATCCAACATCAAAAAACTAGCAGAACATTCTAAACACAAAAAATATGTCAAATTAGAAAGACATCATAAAAACCCAGATTTAAAGGAGTCCAAAATAAAGTGAAGACCAAGACTAAAAACCCAGAATAACCCAGACCAATCCAGGAAGCACAGGAACCCAATGACATAAAAAGAGACCTAAGGACCAGAAATGTAAAATCATTTAAAATTTTTTTGAAGAGACCGAAATGAATATAAATCAAAATGGTGAGAAGGAGAATAAAACAATTAAAATGTGTAGCGATTAATAAGTCATCGAACAAAAACTAAAATTCTAGACAGTAAAAGATATTAACTATAATCATAATAATTATAATAGTCTGGTAAAAGCAATATAGCTGCAAGAAGAGGGGACACAAAAATGAGTTTAAGAAGTAATTTAAAAGATGTCATTGACTCTGTATGCCTTATCTCTTTGGGCAGGTCGTTCCAAAGTCGAGGCGCCCTGACAGAGAAGGTCCTGTCACCTTTAGTCTTAAGCCTCGACTTTGGAACGACTAGGAGGTCCCCGCTCAAAGATCTGAGGCTGCAGCCTGGCTCATAAAGGGTTAAAAGTTCTGTTAAGTAGTTTGGAGCCAGGCCCTCCACTGCTTTAAATAGTAAAATCTTAAAATCAATTCTAAAACTTACAGGGAGTCAGGGCAAGGAGGCTAAACTGGGAGTGATGTGATGTTAGAAGCCTCGCTGCTACATTCTGTACTAGCCATAGGCGAGAGAGGGATTTTTGGGAGATACCAGCGAAAAGAGAGTATACAGTGGAGTATACAGTCATGTAAGCATGTCTGGCACTAAGGGGTCATCACAGGGCTTATAACCCCTAGTTGGAGAGTTGGGAAATCACCAGTGCCAAGCTCAACACGCACTTGACACAGGAAATTGTTGCCTATGTCAAGTCTGCCCTCAAAACTCTTATATAGTTAGCAACCAGCGTTTTGATTGGTCAGATGTGTTCTTGTCAAAAGCAAAGCTTTGGAAAAATGTACCTTAGTGTAGAAAAAAAAGTTGAATTTTTTCCTAACAATGAAAGGATATTAACATGAAAGCCTGCATTGACTGACTATGGTTTGAATAAAAACATTAGAATTAAGTGCAGGAAAAAACACATCCAGCCACCATCCCCCTCTACTCTCTCTCCCTTATGCTCTCACCCATCCTACTGTACACTGTAAAATAAAAGTCAGAACTTCCATAAATGCATTAAATTATTGCACATATGCATCCTCAGGAGCCTTGCTGAGTCTTATTTGCAATTGAAATCTTCTTTGCGTCTTTAAATCTCTTCCAAGATCTCAGAAACACACAGTTGGGAAAACAGCATCAAATGGAGGTCACAATAAATGACATCCCCACATGGATGATTCAAGTGGATGCACTAATAATTTACAGTGAAAAGAAACATGAATATGCAGTCAAAGATAAGCAGGCAGGCAGGAAAAGGAAAAGTATAGTTTTCTTTGCCAAGAACAATGAAAAGCCCTCAGGTTTGAAAGGATTGTATGTTTTCTTTAGTGATCCACTAGAAAATAGCTTATTTCCGCTGCGCCTTGAGGCGTTTAATTTCTTTAAAGGAAGCTCTGTTTCAGAAATATGTGGACACACATAAGAGGGAGTTTGTATACATGTGTGTAAGGCAGAAAAAGCCAGGGGGAGAGGGCTATTCTGATGCTCAGCAGCACTGACATACTCTTTGTCTTCCTCTTATTGCCTTTCTCCATCTGCACCTCAATCACCCGCATTACGTCTCTCTTTCTGTGGCGACTGAGAGCCCTGCTTTTATTCAGATTTATTTTGGTCCAGAGTATCTCAAACAAGGCAAGTAATTGTTTGCTCTGAGCGATAAGATGTGGGAGGGAGCGGAGAAAGAGAGTGAGAGGCAGGGAATTAAGTAAGAGGAAGAAAAAAAGACGAAAACTGTACAAAAAACAAGGACATGAGAAGCAGACGCTGATGCAGGAGAAGAATGAAGAGTTTGTGTTTAAGTATGTCGCTCATTTAGAAACCAAAGAACTGACAGAGACGAGGATGCTGGCTTAGAATCAGCCGCTATAAGAAAAGGCAGTAAACATCCATTGTGTCTCATTGATCTGAAGCTGTGAATGCTTCTGTTAAAACAGATCTGTATCATAGAAAAGGACGGCTTTAGTGATTCTGCACTGAGCACAAACATACTTATTGGATTTTAAAGGCAAGTCAGGTCAGAGGAGACAAAGACGGCCTGACTTGATTTAATTGTCTGGGATCAGACCTTTTAAAACATGAAAGTCTGACAGTGTGCAGACAAAGGTTTGGTTTTAAAACAGGGAGAAAGACTTTGTTTTCCAGGCCAGCTGTGCAAACCCCAGCAGGACACACTGCCCTGGTTTACTGCCAGATCTCACAGCCAAAGATCAACTAGACTGAACCTTCAACACATTCTGGCAGAAGTTATGAAGGCGGAAATTTAGCCAGAGAGGAAAATTAAAGGGAAGTAATGGCATTATTAACATTCTTCATTTTTGTTTCTGCCAAGGAATATCACAGAAAAGGCCGGAAGAGATAACAAGGAATCAGACCATCCCTCTGTTCTTTTTGACTCTCCGACCCCGGCTCCTGAACATGTTTCACCTTTAAAAATGATCTCAAGTTTGACCTTTAATTCCACGTTGGCTTTTTGATCTTTAAAAGGATCCTTTCTTTTCAAAGCAGATGGATTTGCCAGACTCCATCTCTGTCATCAGGCAAATCCAACTTGAAAACCTCCAATCCACAGCATTTGTGCAGAACTGAACGCTGTTCGGACCAATCAGCATCATTTGAGAAGAATAAGGCGGTAACTATGGGAGGGGCTTAGTTGTACTCAAAGCCATTTGCAATGGCTGCCTCCAGTGCAGTGATTAGTTCAGATGTAATTTTAGCTCAGCACCAGTTTTACCAGAATTGAATCACACTTCTGCATGTTTCTGCTCTTCTCCCAGCCTGCTATATCATAGATTTGTGATCGTTAAGGGCGGGGTTTGTCGTGTACCCAATGGCTGCTGCTGCAGTAGCTATTAGCTCAAATGTAGCAGTAAGAAAGTGGCAGTTTAATCAGAACTGGACCACTAATCTGTTTAAAGCAAGATCAAAGAGCAACACCAAAAGCTTGTCTCAGCAGAGAGGACATTTTTGCATGCCTCCGAATCAGCCTTGGCAAAAATCTTATTCACAGAGAAGCTCCACCATTAACAATCTATGGGCGCGGTAGCCTGTCAGCTCAAGAGTAGCGCGTGCATAGAACGCACTTTGTGTTGTCGCTCTGATTGGCCCGTCATTAACGTTCCTCCAATCACCTCAGAATTTCTGCCCTCCCCAAATGCTTTCTATGGGAGCTTTCTCAGATGAATGTGAAATATATCCATGCAGTAGATAAATGAAACAGTCTAGCTGGCGTGTCAGGTTAAATACATGGGATCCAATCATAATTTAAGAGGCACTGAATTTACTTTTTACCTCTTTTGTATGCAACCTCAGTGACTCATTTCCACTCTGGCGAGTCAGCTGGTCCATTCATTCGTACAGAACTCCTAATGATATCTTATTTGCCTGCGAAGCTCTGCTCTTTGGGTTCATAAGAGGACTTAAGTGGCAAATTTCAGTGAGACTGTATAACACTGCTGCTACAAACTGTTTCCTTCAGTTGATTGGTTGATTCTGATTGTCAATGAGTTCATGATTATCTAGTTTAACATATTTGAATCTGATACATAGCCCATTAACAATATCCCTAATGTGTGGTGTTATTATCCCTGTAGAAGCCTGCAGACTCACACAGCTGATCAGAGGATCTGTGCAGGTGGAAGGAGACAAAATGCCCAAAGCTGCATCGTAAATTAGTGCCTGACATAGAGGGGTTTTGAGGAGAAATGAAGCGCTTTGTATGTTTTCGACAGAGTATAGGCAAGCCAACATATTTTCTTGGCCCATTTTACGTAAAAGTCGTTAAACTAGGCGGATAAAATGTTCACATCTACAGCCATTATGCTGCGGATCTCTCTGAGCTCAATATAACCACAGGATCAACTTTCTCAGAAATCACTGGAGGCTAATGACACTACTATAGCTAAATACCTCATACAAAATGTTGCACACAAATGTTTGCAAATGCAGACTGCATGGTGACATGCTTGATTTTACACTTCTTTTTCAACAGATCTGATTGAAACACCTGAATTGAAAAATTACCAGGCACTTTTGTCCATATAGAGTGTATCATGATTGTCAGTTGGCTACTAGCAAGCCCTGCATGAACAGGGGAAGCATGCAAACTCCAAACAGGGAAATCCTCTCTCCAGGCAGAGAATCAGACCTGGAAAGTTCTAGCTGAGAGGTTGAGGCTCCACTGTGCAGCCCTGACCTCAAAATGAGCATGTGGGCAAAAATCTAAGAGATAAAACAGACAAAAGTAAAAAACAGTCCAGTTAATAATCTGCTCAGCTACTTCACAAACATGTACGGGACAGGTACACAAACACAAACACACAGTGGAAAGTGCCGAGGTTGCAGGGAGGGCTAATTTATGCTTGAGTGCGGTTCAATTAAGGCAGATGTAAAGAACAGTTCCCCAGCCTCAGCATGTGCTAGCGCAATGCAGCGCGCACACATCGTCTCCCTCTTTCTCTCTCGCTCTCTGTCACACTCGCACTCAGACATGCAGAGGAAACAGAGGGTGTTAGAAAAATTCATGGCCTTACATAATGAGGCTGTAATTGTTCACTGAGCCATAGGATGTGTACAAACACAAGAACGCCATGGCAGCACGGAGAACACAAGATGCCAAAGCGCTGGGGCTCGACCAAAAGACTTCATGCTTTAACCGGATTATGTTAAAAACGCTGGTGTGAACCTCTTACACACGACATTAAAAAAAGAACTACAAAGATTATTTTTTAGCATTCCAAAAGGAATAAACACCATCATCAGAGTCGGAAAGGCAAATCAAATGAGCTAAACACACGCTGCATTTACACTGTTGGTTATAAAGTTTCCCAGCTCCATCATCACACCTGTCTAAGCACCTGTTGGCTATTATTGCTGGTTTTCTGGTCACAACTTCTTTAGGTCATTGCTATTTCTTGGGATTTATTCTGACATATTTTCCCTCTTGAAATGGTCACCAGATTAGTAGAGGGCTGCAGTGATGGCTGACCTTCTGGAACTTTGTCCCATCTCCACACAGGATCTCGGGAGCTCAGTCAGAGTGACCATCGGGTTCCTGGTCACCCTTATCCACCCACCGACCATCTTGGAAGAGTCCTGGCCGAGCCAAACTTCCTGGCTTGATTTTGCTCTATCATGCATTGTGAGGCCTTCTGTAGAGAGGTTTCTCCTTTCTAAATCATGTCCAATAAAGTTAATTTCCCACAAGTGGACTCCAATCAAGGCATACAAACATTTCAGCAAAGATCCAGAGAAATGGGAGGAACCTAGATAAAGTGCAAATGTTTTGCAAAGGGCCTGTGTAGGCACTGTATATCAAACAGAGGAGCACAGGAACTTGTAATCTCTGGTCTCTTACACTGTGGTAAGAATTATAATCTCACTTTTTCTACAATAGAAATGAAAGTGGAAAGGTTATTCTAGGCTGGAGTTCAGTTACCATACCGGTAGCTTCCTGGATTACAAACGCCACATGGTAAAAACAGATGGTGCTATCAGAGCTACACAGCTGCATGGAAACTACACACTGTGGACTTTGCTAAATGCAATGGAAATCACCCCACAGGAAGAGTGTTTAAGCCTATTTCACTTCTCAGATACCACCTAAAACCTCCTGCATCTAATATACCATAGCCACTTACAGTGTGTTTAAGACGTATTCACCCCTCTGATGTTTTACCCATTCATTGATTTTATAAACCAGTCATGGTCAATATGATCTGGCTTAAGATAAGGCTTGGCTGCAATCACAGCACTGAGTCTGTGTGGATCGGTACTCCATTCTTCTTTGCTCTGTCAGGTTGCACGGGGATCAGGTGTGAGCAGCCCCTTTCAAGTCTAGCCACCAATCCTCTATAGCAATGATACCCAGTGCGTGGGTCTGGAGCCACATGTGGCTCTTTTGTGATGATTTGTGGCTCTTTAATGTCTAATTTGAAACATAATTTGCACAGAAAACCTTAAATAAGGGAAAATTTGACCTCAGAAATTATCCATTGCAAGTCAGATTAATCAGTTTGTTTCCCAAGCTTGAGCAGTCGGCTTTAATTGGCCACTTTTAATCAATTTCTGCTGGTTTTGCCCATTTTTGCCATTTCTTTCTGCCTATTTTTGTCACTTTTGTCCTGCTTTTTTGCTATTGGATAGTTTTCTTCTCTTTCTTTTGCTGTTTTCTGCCACTTGTCGCCCATATAAGCTGCGTTTTGCCATTAAATGCCACTTTTTTTTCCAAGTTTTGCCACCTATTTACAGCTTTTTGTCATTTTTGACACCTTTATGTTGCTTTTATGCCCGTCCTTTGTCACTTTTCACTGATTTTTTGCTGTTTTTGCCGACTTTGACCAATTTTGTCCCCTATTACTCAGTTTCTGTCACTTCTCACCCATTTTTGCCACATTTTTGCTGTTTTTAGCCCATTTTTGCCACTACTGCCCTGCTTTTTGCAATTTGCTATTGTTGCCCCTTTTTTTTCCTCATTTTCCATCACTTTTCACCCATATAAGCTGCCTTTTGCCATCAGATGCCCCCCTTTTCCTCAGTTTTGCCACATTTTAACAGCTTTTTGCCCAATTTTACCACCTTTATGCTTCTTTTTGCCCATTTTGGTCACTTTTAAATGATTTTTCACTATATGTTTTTGCCGCTTTTGACCATTTTTGCCACCTGTAACTCATTTTTTGTCACTTCTCACCCATTTTACCTGTTTCTGCTCATTTTTGCTACTTTTCCTCCCCATTTTTTGTCCCATTTTGCCGCTTTATGGACATTTTTGCCACTTCTACTGCATCATTAACCGTTTTTGCCACTTTTCACCACTTAGTCTGTGGCTCTTGCAAAGGTATTTCTAACTATTTAGCTCTCTGGTTGAGCAGAGTTGAGTAACACTGCTATAGGATTGAGATCTGGGTGTTGACTCAGCCACTCCAGAACATTCATCTTGTTGTCTTTAACCCCTTTCTTTGTAGCTTTTATTGTATGCTTCAGGTCATTATCTTGCTGGAAAATAAATCTTCTCCCAAGCCATAGTTATCTTGCTGACTGAATAAGACTGTCCTCAAGGATTTTCCGATATTTCGCCACATTTATTTTACCCTGCATCTTGACAGACCTTCCAGGGCCGGCTGCTAAGAAGCATCCCCACAGCATGGTGCTGCCACCACCATGCTTCACAGTGGAGATGGTGTGTTTGTGCAGTTTTTGATGGCCAAGAAGCATAATTTTGGTCTCTTCAGACCAAAGAACTTTTTTCCACTTGATCATGGAGTCTCCCACATGCTTTTTGGTGAGCTCTAGTCCAGATTTAATCAGAGTTTTCTCCAACTCTTTGCCACTCTCCCATTGACATTTGACTGGTAAAGAACCCCGCCAACAGCTGCTGAAGCTTGTAACTCCTTCAGAGTAGTCAAAGGGGTCTTGATGGCCTCTCTCACTAGTCTCCTCCATGCATGGTTGCTCAGTTTGTGAGGACAGCCTGATCTAGGAAGATTTACACATGTGCCATATTGAACTGAAGTCCAGGATGTGCAGTGCCTTGGAAATTTTTTTGTACCCATCCCCTGGTTTTCTTTTCAATCACCTTTTCTCTGATTTGCTTAAAGTGTTCTTTTGTCGTCATGGTGTAATGGTAGCAAGGAGTCTTGAATGAAATTACTTTGTAGAGATCTGTTTTCAATTTGATATTAAAGAGAGGTTTTTGTTAAAAAAAAAATCAAAGGTGGGTGAAAACTTTTTACAGGCCCTGTATATTCCATATCTTACAGTGTTTTTTAAGTGTAATTCTAGAGGAGAGACTGTCTTAGAAGTGTTGGAGTTTTAGGAATATTTCTGACTGTATCTTGTCTTTTTATGATGCTTTATTTCTGTGTATTTGTTAAAGATAGTTGTTTTAGTCAGTTTTATTTCAAACCTGCCTGGTATCTAAAAATAGTCCAGCCCTCTCCACTTGTAACTGATACTACACACGACTACAGTCCAATCACTTCCTCGCCTCATCAGACCACTGCTCTCAGAGAAACACACTCCCTCTCCACTCGCGGTCACAATCAGAGCTCCTTTTGTCACGCTCCCGCTCTCATCCTCCTCCTCCATTTCCACCTTCCATCATCCATCTCTCATCTCCTCTTCATTAGTGACTTTAAGCTAAGAGGAATCAGGGCTCACTTCAATCAAACCATGTGCACTTCCACATGCTCTCTGTTTGGCTCTCTACAAAGACACGACACAGAAAAACCCTGCGATGGCTCTGGAGGTGGAAGAGCTGTTAGAAGGCACAGAAAACGGGAGAAAGATAGCATAGAAGAGGGCAGGGAAAGAAAGAAGAGGGCAGTGAGGACTGACGAGAGGAGAAGAAGAGGACGAAAGGATCAAGCTGGAGGAGACACGATAAGTTCAACACTGAAAAAGCGGTTGAGTGCAGAGTCGTTTGAAGTGTATGGTGTTGTTGCTCTCAGTCACACTCCAGTCGGCTGTTAGTCGAGTCTGGGGCACACAGGAGAGTGTCAGCGCTCAGATGAAGGAGACAACCGGTGATCAGGGCATCAGATTCTTGCTCTTTTACTTTGAAAGGGATCACTTGACTGACTTCTTCTGAGAAAATGGGTTTATACGTCTGTGAATGAGAGGGAGATGGCTCCTCTCTGAGGTCACAATGCTACAAGGACAAAGACCCAAAGCACAAAAACAACATAGTGCAGTATGGGTGTTTGTTGTCTGAATATTTAACCTGCAATTACAGTCACTGTCAGTCACATAGGGGAGAAAAGATCATAGTAGCATGAGAGAGTGGGAAACTCTTCTCATTTCTTTTGAGATCAGTCAAAAATACACATGCTAGTTTAAATCAAACAAGATACAAGGACTTATTCTTCTTCCTTCCAAAAAGAAAACCAAAAATATAGAGGCCTTGCAATGTACTCATAGCAGTAATATAAAAAAACTAAGAAGGATGATTGTACAAGCTGTTTTAGTGCATATAAGCCAAATCTTGCACCATACTTTGAAGACAATAAGGCACTTTCACATCAGGCCCAGTTGTTTTGAACCGCGCCGTGGTGCGATTTCTCCCCCTCCCCCTTCCCCCCGCTGGCTTGCTTTCACACTAGCAACATCGAACCGTACCCGGGCCCACTTGCGTATTTACTGAGTCTGAAACAGCAGGTGGCGGTATGCACATAGCTGGTTTACAGCCCCACAAAGGAGGAGAAAGAAAAAGAAGCTACCATGGCAACCAATTTTTGTGCGTTGCTTCCTGAGTCAGCTCTACAAAAAAACTAAAGAGTATAAAAGTACGAAAATAGAAAAATATAAACAAGAAGACCTGCGATATAAACAATGCTGTATTCCCAAAATACACACAGAATGTACACAAAAACACCCCTCTAAATAATATGAAAAAAGAAAATAATATAAAATAAAAATAAAAATTTACTTAAAAAAAAAGGTAAAATAACACTGCTGTAATAAAGTTTTCAGACTTCTACATCTGTCATTGTACCTCAGATTTCTTCATTGGTTATTTTGCTTTTATTCTGAAGGACCGCTGGAGAGAGACAGGAGATAGCGTGGTAGAAGACATACACCAAACTGCACCTAGACCAGGAATCGGTCCTGCAACAGGTCGGCAAAGGACTATCAGGGCCATTTCTCGCTATATGTAGACTATGCAAATACACAGAGCCCCACAAGCCACTAAGGGGCCCCAAGCTGAATGTTCTGCCTCATCTTGATTAAATGCTAGTTAGCTGACTTAAAGCTGGGCATAAACCAAACCAGCACCCAGGACATCATTTTCATGAACTAATTTTGGATTACAGAGCTCGCTGCTTCCTTGTTTTCAGAAAATAATCGTTAGATTATACTGATAAATATGACATGAAAACTGGTACGTCATAAACATGGATATGACTCTGCGTGTTGTTGCTTTCCAGACAGACTACTTCTAACCTGACATGCCAGGTAGACTGTTTCACTCATGGCAGGTAATATATTTACAACCACCTGGGCAACAGCCCATAGACCAATGGCTGTCAACTCCTCAATTCAACCCAAATTGCAACCCAAACATTTTTTGACCGATGAAAACTAGTACAATTTTGTCCTAAGAGTTCAAAACATGTGAGAAAATAAAAAGTACAAAGCAAGCAAATCTAAAAAAAAAAAAAAAAAAAAAAAAAAAAAAGTTAGATTCCAGCTAAAGGCAGACAGAGCAAAACATTTTTTATGCAAAGGGAATCTTCCAGTGTTGTTCTGATAAAACTGCATTGTTTGCAGGCTTGTAGTGGCTTTAACTAAGCCACTATTGCTATTGCTATTGCTTTGCAAGATCTGTCAAATCCACCAGCTTTGCAAAGTCAGACTATTCCTCCTGTGAACACCCAACCCTGCTGATGTGTGATTGGTCAATGCAGCTTGGACTACAAATGTACTACAAAAAGAATAAAGGGAAACTTCCCATAGTGATAATCAAAACCTGTATGTCCAGATCCTACATTTGAATGTAAAAACTGCATATAGATATAGATAGAACATTTCATTAATATAAAAACCTGACTTAAACTCTCCTTCCTCTCTTTTCACTGACCTTTTTCCTTTTTAACTTTAAATCTGAGTGTTCGTCCTTCTGTTGGCAGAGCTGTCAGCTGAATAGTCATCACAGTGCAGCAGAGCAGGCAGTAACATCATCTTAGTTTTGTGGTTTGTGGCCATTTCAAGACTGGATTTTTTTTTTTTAGTTTGCACAGGTCATACTGTTACCCTTGAACTGCTTTGGAGAAAACGTGGCAGCAAAAAAATCTGAAATTCATGCACGAGGGGAGTGGAGTAAGGCTCTGATTTAGTTGTTGCACTTGTATTTTTATTCCAGCATTTACAGCTCATGCAATCCCACACAGACTGACAGTCGTGATCATTCGAAAATCTTCCTCAAACCTTTATTTTTCAGTAAATAAGGGATAAAATTAACCAAACATTAACTGTTTATTTACCATTCCTGCTACCTAACCTGAGCTGATATGCAGCATAGTGTACTAAATCAGGCTTCATCCCAGCACGTTCTGCCACAAGGAGCAGATAGCTTTGCAGAGGGTCATTAAGACTCACCCAAAAGCATTATGGGACACAGCTGTCCACAGTGGAGGACATGTAGCAGGCTCCATGTTCGGGCATCTGTGACCCACCTCGCCCTGCCAACCCCTCCTCCCCTTCAATCAACAGCCTGTGGCAGCTGAAAGAGGACAATACATGCTGCACGCACGGCAAGATTTAAAAACAGCTTCATCCCCAGAGCTGTCAAACCGTGCAACATGGTAACTGCCCCGCTGAGAAATCCACCACATCTCAGACACAAATACATGTGTGCTATTTCTGCTGTTCATTATCTGATGATTATTACAGTTACACCTTGAGTGGGGTGCATTTTTAGGTGCTGAATGCCGAAAAGGTGCATCTGCAAAGCAAGAAGATCACTCTTTTAGCTTGGGAGCTTATGAAATGTCACATTTATATGCATTAGAAGTGGCATACAAGTATGTTAGATGTTTCTCTACAGTACCACACACACATTTCAAAAGGGGTCTGCACTGATGTCCTATCATCTACATTCATGTATTTTGGCAGGCATCTGTAACAGGTCAAGCCCTACAAATAAGCCTCTTAGACACATACTGAAAACCAAACAGGAAGTCCAACACTTGGAAGCAGCTGTTTATTTTTGGTCATTTATGGCAGCCATTCTCAACTGTGAGGGTCCTGTTTGATTTCTGGGGGTCCCCAGATGGTTGCGGAGAAAAGAAATAAAAAGAATTTTAAAAAATGAAATAACTTACATATTGACTGAGGGTTGTTTCCACAATGCAGTGACTAAGATGGTGACGTATTTTGTCTTACAGGGCTGTTAGGGGGCTGTTTTAGGGTGGCAGCGTGACACCTATGTGACAGCTTGTGCATGCATCTTAATGGTTTTTCCTGCATGCATCATAACGATTGGTGCAACTGCTGTAAGCATAAAGAGGTATGCTATGTCATCAACTTACACATCAATAAATATATATTGTACTATGCTGGAGTTTTAGGCATATTTCAGCCCAAAACTGAGGCTGGAGTGAAGCATAGATGTGGCGATTAGGGTGCCTGAGGGCGGTAAGGAGGATTGACACAACCCCAGTCTGGATGTCCTTGCACATAACTGAGGGCATGGGAAAAGTATATGTTGAAACAAATAATAAAAAACCGCACCTTTAGGCCAGAGAAAAGGGTGGATGTGGCACATATGCATGGCATAGGCTAGGGCATTGGTTCCCAACCTGGGGTCAAGGGCAAAGGTTTCACCGGGGGCACAAAGTTTTGTCTGCTCTAAGGCTATTAATCAGGTTTGCAAAATTAACTAAAATCAATGGAACAAACATTCTGAGGGTTCATAGAAAGGTTTTTGGAAAAATGTGTTTTGGCCTGTGTTATTGGGATGTTATCACTAAAAATCAAAGTGAAATTTTTGTTTCTCTTCTCAATGTATTTTTTCTTATTCGTGGATCTTTAAATGGGTCTGTATGTGCCTGCCTGACTGAGTGAGTAACTATACTTTCAGAGCCATACAGAGTTGTGTTAGCGGAGGAGTAGCAACATCTAATGGTGGTTCATGGAGCATAGTGGGCCTCTGCTGATGCCATACTCTGTCTATAGTGCTGTGGATACCTTGTATGGGGGAGTAGGCAGAGCTACTCCTCTCCCCTGTCCGGTATTTCGGCAGGCATCCCAGATAGTTGCAGTCAGCCATATATTGGGTTGTAACTTAGTTTTGTAATGTATGAGTAGGGGGCTCCAGGAAAAAAAGGCCCAGAGTCCTGTCTGGGCTGGTAGGAGGGTTGCCCCAAGCCCCTGGTGCTGTGGTTGTCTCAAGGGCCTGAAAAACCACTGGGAATGCAGGAGTTGGAAAATGCCTTGACAAAAGAGATACCGTCAAGCTTGACCTTGACATGTTTGTTGACATATGTCACCTTGACTCTGCCCATCCTCTCTAGTTGTGGCAAATCAAGCCCCACGATGAACCCCCAGCCTCCTACATGCCTAAATTGATGTACATGACTCTACGTATTAATCACCTTCACCTAAGAGTCAGTCGGGATGGTTTGGGTGTCTGATCAGGATGCCTCCTGGGCAACTCCCTTTGGAGGTCTTCCTGGCATGTCCACCTAAAAAGGGACCTCAGGGTAGACCCAGAACTCTCTGTAGGGATTACTTATCCCAGCTTGTCTGGGAATGCTTTGGGACCACCTAGAAGGAGTTGGAAAATGTCACTGGGGTAAGGAATGTCTGGGTTGACTTGCTGCCACCATGACCCAACCCCAGATAAACTAAGATGGTAAAAAGATGGTTCTGATGGATGGATTAATGGGTTGTTTGCTACCCTCGATTCAAAGGGGTGGTTTCAGACCGTTTGTAGATAATCTTATCTCCTTTAAAACTGGGTCTTAAGTGGCATTTAGCTGCAAAAGCATTTGCTTCCAAGGAAAAGATAGAGATGAAGAGAATGAGACATTATACCAGAATAAATTACCCACTGTTACATGTCATTACTGATCATTAATGATGTTTTTTTTTTTTTTTTAATTAACATTTACCAGGAACAATAAATGGAAATTAGCCATTGGCTACAATCTAGCATATTTACACAGTCTAGTCCTTACAAGTACGGTTCATTCATATATATTGTCCATTTTAATTAAAACACTATTATTAATGTTAAGCCACAGTGAAGGAGGATAGGGTGGCTGTTGTTAAGCTGTTTTTATTGGGGGCTGTGACTCAAAACCTTGGTGAACCAGTGATTAATAGCAATCATACTTTACCAAAGTCATCCTGGTGCTTTATTGGGCCCACACAGCCAGTTATATTGTTCTTTTAAAATCATTTATAGTATCAGCAGAGACATCGCAATTAAATGGAGGCAAATTGCTTGACTGACCTTTAACATAATTTGGAGCAGACATCAAAACGACATTGCAGTAGTTCACACTATGGTGGCAGAGGAAATGGAAGTTAGCGTAGAGAAACACTGTGGGGTGTACAGTACTTACTAAAGGAGTTCAAACATTAATTCAATATTTAATTCAATAATTAAAAAGACTTAACCTAGTCATACAAGGTTCCTTTCAGTATGTAGTTGCCTGGCTTGTCTATGGTAGCTTTTGTTTCAAAGTCAGCCCTCCATAAAAACTTTTGTAAGTCATGTTAGTTTTATTTACACATACCTGAATCATTTTTTGTGCATGTTCATTTAGAACAGGTCTAACCTGAGCTCTTTAACAGGCCTAGACAGGCCTTCCTGTCATCATCTGTTTAAAAACACATGGAACATCACTTTATCAGATCTTGACTTATAGTAGTTTCGATTGTTTCTTCTCAAGCAACAGCAAGGGAGGAAAAAGTAGAGAGGCATTACCAATGCTTTTTAATTCGATACGATGCCAATACTTTTTGATGTAAGTTTTATTGATACTGATACTTTTGAAGAAAGAATAAAATATTTGACTCACAAACTTTCAAAAGGTACACATGAATTCAGAAATTCATTTAGGGAGAATCTTTAATTAATTTAAAATTAAAATAATAGAATAGAATATAATAATAGCACAAACTTGTATATAGAATTAGAATATCTACAACATAAAAATGCCCAATTTCTTTTCTTTTTTAAAAATTCGGATAGAAGGGCTATATTAGCTTCCTATAGCCACTAGTTTCAAGCAAAAACATAAGAAATACAAGTCATCAAAGATTTTCATCAAAATATTTATCATGTGTTTTTACAATTTTATACATACATTATATAGTATTGGCATGTGGTCTCAGTATTTTTTATGTTTTCTTACACTTTTTGAAATTTACCTGGGGACCACATTGAGAGAGAAAGACAGCTGGGTTCACATCACAAACTGTAAAATGAATTCTATTCGAGCAAGTGGAGTAGTTGAAATCTGTCACTCATTTATGATTGGTCCCCAAAGTCACATGGTACAGCAGGATCGACTTGTCCGATTGGTCTCCAAAGTCACGTGATACGGACGAGCAGTAAAGCCAAAACAGTCTTAAGGAGAGAGAGGCAGGGAGGCGGGGGGTGAGACGTATTTTATAGTGCGCATTTGGTATCAATACTTTACTACAGAGAGATACCAAAAGAGTACTTAGTATATATCGATATTCAGTATCAATACTGTAGTATCGATACTCCCACCACTAAGAAAAAGAGAGCATACATCCTTGATCGCACACGTAAGGAGAGTAAATGCAACTTAGTTCACCAGTGAAGTTAGACAACAAATGCTACAGCTACAAATCATTTCAGTAAGAACCATCCTTATTGGGTATTTTGGTCCTCCAACTATTAAGGCATTTTGTGAAAGGATTGAATGAAACTCAGGCAAAGGTGCTCTGCTTGCTAGGCTTGCAGGTGCATGCTGGCAAGTGCTTGGTAGGAACTTCTTATATAATGTGGGTTTTTCAAACCAGTCGTAGTGATAACATTGATTTTGGAAGGTTTAACAGTATTTAGTGGGGATGCTGAGCAGCCACACTATTGATATTCGAGTCGGCCATTTTGTTTGTTATTCTTCATCCGCGCCAGCTATCTCCTCCTTCATACTTTGTCATATCGACACGTTTAAATTTTAGAAAATTTAGTTTCTTCTTCATTCAACTGCTATGACTTTTCTCATTTCTAACTTTTATAATTTTTAAAATATAGTTATTTTCATGCTATTTTCAGCTATTTCTATGCTTTTTCAGTTATTTGTATGCTATTTTAAGGCTACTTTCAGCTATTTTTATGCTATTCTAAGCTATTTTAAGGCTACTTTCAGCTATTTTTAGGCTATTCTAAGCTATTTGTAGGCTACTTTCAGCTATTTTTAGGTTATTTTCAGCTTTTTTAGGCTACTTTCAGCTATTTTTATCTTTTTTTAGCTATTGAATGCCATTTTCAGCTACTTTTAGGCCATTTTATGCTATCTTCAGCTTTTAGGCTATTTTCAGCTATTGTTGTGCTTTTGGCTATTTTCAGCAGTTCTTCCACAATTCAGCTCTCAGCATCCCCATGCAATTTTAGCTGAAATTGCCATTTTGATCTAGTTAATACTATTACTACTACAATTTCACCTCCACATGTGTTTTTAAGCATAAAATGATTTTTTTTTTCCCTTTTAAGACGTTCATTCACAAGCACTAGATTCCACAGGCACATGCATTCAAAGCTCTCAGTCTTTGTTCTCTCTTAGTTGAAGCTAATTAACCTTGTTGATGATCGTTACATCTGATTTCATCATTTCATTATGCAGTTCGAACATTATACTCTCTGTTTACATTGATATGGTGAAGGACAACATACATCCTGAATAAAAAGCAGTCAAAAATCATTCACAGTCATGCCCACACACAGAGACTGATACTGAAGCTCAAGGATTCACACACATGTGCAGCGCTGTGTCTCTCTGGCGTGCATGGTTTCCATGGGGATGTGAGAGCTGAATATTCCACGCTGGAGATGAGCACAGGCAGTACTCGGGCCATATGGGGTGTAGCTGTGGTAAAAAGTTGTCTACTACTCACATTTAGAATTTACATAATGCCGCTCCTCGGGCAACATGAACAGCTCCTAAAATGAAAAAGGCAGATGAGTGAGAGGGCACAGAGCTCTGATTTCTCCTGAAATTAAAAAAGAATGCAAACAGCTGAAAAGAGCCCAGTAAACAGAGAATAATGCAGAATTTAAGATGCTCACTGTGGTAGTCAGATTAGTTAGTTTACTGAAAAAAAGTAAATTTATCTAGTAATTATATTCTCTAAGGGAGAGCTCATTTTATGTCTTTAAACCATATTTAAAATCCAAAAAAGAAAGAAGAAAAGCAGCAATTTTTTAGCTTTCTGAGGCTGACACAAGTTCATACTTTACATTATATTATATATTTTATATTGTCCTGGCTCCTACAGCAGCACCGTCACTGATAAGCATGACTGTAAATGGATAAGGGGCGTTCCTTCTCTTACAGCCAATGACTGATGAGAAAAGAGGGGGTTATTATCTTGATTGGCCAAGGCTAGCAGGTTGAGCTGCCTTCTAAGAAGCTGAATGACAAACAAAAGACTGACTGCTTCCCTGTTTCTGTCTTACAAAGCCATTGTTGATTTTTTTTTTCTTCTCAGTTGTTAATTATTCAGGAAATTAACCGTCATCTGACACTCTGAAAAGGACACATCAGACCAAAGCAGAGCGAGTTGTTCCAGGCAACAATGCATCTGGGCCTTAAAGAGAAGCCGCTGCAGGTGAAGTCCGCCTCTCTAGCCTTGAGGTTGACAGCCACAAACCACAGGCAGCAGACACCTGGAGGCTTTAGAAGACAGTGGCTGTTTCCATGGGCTGCATATGCCGTGACACCTCTTATTGTTGTTAAATCCATCCACCTTCTTGTTGCTTTAACCGTCAGTGAAATGCAGGACACACGGGAGCATTACTTTATTGTTTATGTGATATATGGCATTCTTATTGGTAATTTTTCATGCTCTGGTACAAAAGCTGTCCAAATATGGTGCACGGTCAAATTCAACATACAAAGCACAGCAACAGATCACTCCATTTCTCAATCTTTGCAGTTCCACAGCACACACTCTGGTCTGTCATGGCGTTTGGCAGACATTCCTCTGCTCAAGATTCACCCCAAGTCCATTTTCAGTGGAAAAGCGTGTCGGTTCATGTGTAGAAGATTGACCCAAACAGGAAGGAGAACGCACAAAGCATCCCAGCAATGTAAAGACATGACAAAATGCATGGAGTCTACTCTAAAATTACTCTCAGTCTTATGCTTTAGAATAAAATGTTCAGTGGTTTTAGGTACATTTTAGTCAATTTCACCCCCAGTTTTTAAGATTTATTTTTTATGTTGTTGTGTCTTTACTCATAGAGGAGGAAAGTGGATGGAGTCGGAAACAGGGATGAGAGAGTGGAGGTGACTCATGAGGGGAAAGAGGCTGCAGGACGGACTTGGGGCCACCCACGTACACGGGGCATGACCTCACCACAGGCCAAAGATGGGCAACCTGGTTACCAAGAGGGCCGCATTGATTTTATTGTCAATGCAGTGAATATGATACTTACTTGGTATTTTATTTGCATATTTTCTAAATGCATTTAGTGATGCATATAAGAATTTTCTACAGAAACAATGCAGCCAATTAAATATGCTAAAAATATAAGTAAATTTAAAAAAAAAAAAATTTTTAAAGATTCAAATAAATTTATATAAAATAAAAAATGAAACAAAATATTAGAATGAAAGAAATTAAGAACAAATAACTTTAGAGTATTTGAATGAAATAAAAAGATTTAAATGAAATTGAGATTACTTCAAATTTAATAAAGAAAAAGAAAATATAAAATCTAAGTAAAATGAAACAGAAAACTGAAAAATGAAAGAAAAAAATAAAAGAATTACAAATTTCATGAGTAAATTTCTAATTTTAATAACTTAAAAAAAATTTAAATGAATAAACAGAATTAAAGAAATAAAAAAGAAATCGAAAATTGAAAAAAAAAAAGTATTAGGTAAAATAAACAATTAAAACAAGAAATTGAAACAAAAACACAAATATAAGACATCCAGAAGTTACAAAATAAATGTAAACTTGACCGTCAGAAATGTAGAGTCTGCAGCCAGCCCCCTCTAAAAATGTCCACCAACAGTGTTTACAGACAGAAATGTCCAGTTACTAAAGTCAGACTGTTATGTGAACTGCAAAGACAAAGCACAAAGACAGTTTGACTAGATACAATCGGCAAATATAAGCTACTGTAGTAACCTTGCAAAGCAGATGGATACGCACATTTCTGTGTTTCTCACTGGTGAATCCATCTTGCAAAGCTCCTGTCTGAATCATTTGGGCCCGGTCAGAAAGTGACAGAACCAATCAGCGACGAGGGGCAGTACTTTTGGGCGTGTCAGAGTCGTTACATAAGCAAGCAGCAACAAGAGGCCGGTGCAATTATGGTGGACGACATTAGCATGGATGCTGCTAAAGCACAAATTTTATTAGAACTTGACGAAATTTCTTCATTAAAAGAAGATCGAAGAACCGTATTGAGTTGTTTTCTTTTCAAAAATGACAAAAGTCGTGTACCTGCGTGTCTACTGTTGCCATGGTTTGTGTTATGCAGTTCCCTATGCAGTTTAGTCCTCAGTAGGGGCGCAGCTGGATAGCAGCTATGTCACGTGTTTTGTTGCTCTGATTGGCCCGTAAAGATGTGACAGACAGAACGTTCACCTAGTCACCCTCCGAGTTTTTTTTTCAAAGGCTCTGCCCTTTCCCAAACACTGTGTATGAGTGGTTTACCAGATGGATGTGTGAAACAAATCCATCTGGTGTGCCAGGTTACTACCGTAGAGAACCAAGTAAAAATGTCCTAATACCTTGATGTGTCACATCTGTTTTACATTGCTGGGAAAGCAAGCGCAACTCTTTTCTAAAAACTGAATTAAGACATTTCTCACCAAAACCTACTTTTTTTTTCTTGGCATTACATTGAAGACATCATCATTTTTTTCAGAGCCATAGCTCAGTAGTCGTTTTACAGAGATGACCATTACCTTTTACCTCCTTTAGTTATCCAATGAAGTTTGATCCTGCTGGTTTCAACACAGATTTCAACACTGGATGAATATTTTAACTGAGAGGACTCGATGAAAAATGTGGGTGAGTTTATTGCATCTGCTTTGAGCTAGGATAAGAATGATGACTGTCCTGCAGCTGCAGCCAATATTATGAGTCTGAACTTTACTGCCAGCAGCATGCAGAGCTGAGTTTTTAATTTCAACTAGATATCTCATTTTGGTTTAATTTGATGTAAATACCAACTCTGGCATACACAGGAGGGTTGCAGATTCAACCTACCTAACAGCTTGTGCTCTCTCTGTCACACTGCTCCACACACAAACAGGCATACGTCCCTCTCACCTCACCTCTGCTTGTGTTTGTTATACACACAGTTGTGAAATATGGATTTTGAAGGTCTGACAGTCCAGCGCTAACAGTTTTTATTGTCAGGATCTAGTCTAGTCTTCACCATGGAGATAGAGGCTTTTAATCGGCCAAATTAGCTGAGAGTCTTCAGACAGAATTAGAGATAAAATATGGAAAAACACAGATGTGATATTTCCCAGATGGAGCGTGCTCATGCTCATATTTCAGGCCAGGCTGCTCCTGGTATTTTCCAGGGTCGACTCATTGTCACATGAGAGGGGGGACTCTCAGGAGGCAGGGCATTACATAAAAAGGATGAGGCTGAAATAGCAGATGAAGCAAAAGAGTCTCAATGCTATGATGACGGTTTTTGGCTTTTTATCAGTGCTATGTGTCATTTGATGTGCTCACAGAATCAAAACATGGGTAGTAGTGGGCATGCTTGTAAGCAGAAAAGAGTGTGAAGCTGCTCAGTCATAACTGGTCAGCTAAATTTGATTTGACAAATTAATTTCAAAAGGAAAAAAAGGGAATCAACGTTTGTTTTACATTCATTCTAATGCAATCTGACAGTGATCCTCTCAGTCAAATAAACCTGTTATGGTGATAACCTGACGTTGTCCATGTGTGAAATTAAATGGGCATTTTATCCTGTTTTATCAGCTGAATATTCACCCTCTGAGTACCGGGAACTAATTTATGAGGCTCTTTTCAAGACTGGTATTCACTGTGAAAATCAGCGTGTAACCCTTGTACTGTGAAAGTCATTTTGCCGCCCTCTGAAAGCTTTTTTTTTCTTTTTTTACAGAAACAAACATCAGAGTCACGTCACTGTCTGAAAGACAGAACAACCTCTCTCTCTCATCTCTGGCTTTAGGGGACACGCGCCAGCTTTTACCTTCAAACCGTGTCACTGCAAAGCATCTGAGTGATACCTGATTACTGACCTGCATAATAATGACTCCCTCTAATGGCACAGTGTTATTATGATTCACCTAATTGTGCACCATCCTTCTCCCATTAGTAATCTTTCATTTTTGAAGCAATTTAGCCGCAGAAGACTCTTGTCACAACAGCTGATCCAGAGGGGCTAATAACTGGCATATCAGACAACAACATGTGCAGAGAGAAACATGCTAACAGGGACGTTTAGGAGAATGATGACACTGCTGTCCAATCTCAGTCAGCCCCAGGATAGCGTGTGCGATGTTTGTGTGGATGGCAGTTTGCTTCATGCAATCACAGGAGACTTGAGATAGTGTGTAGATGTTTCGCTTCAGGCCAAGTGTGGCAATCATTGACGTTCTTCACTCTGGAGTACGTCCAAAAAAAAAAAAGAGTCAAAGGAGATGATAGGAAAAGTTTACACTGACTTTACTTTAAAAGAATGAATCACAAAGAGTCCCACAGATTTACTTTGGCATCCGAAAATGTCCTACTTATTTTTCAAAACTACAAATGTAGTCATAGAACATCAACTGGAGACTAGAAGCTGGAATCCTTGCTAATCTACACTTTTGGTACCACATGTTTTTAAATCATTAGTATCTTTTCAACCTACATTCAAATGAACACAGCACAAAATATATATTTGCTTTCTGGATTGAATGCATGCAACATGTTCCAAAAAAGTTTGGACAGAAGCAAGAAAAGACTAGAAAAATTGTGGCTAATAAGTAGGTTAATTGGTAGCAGGCAATACTACCATGATTGGATATAAAAAGAAAACTCCTGAAAGACTCAGTCATTCACATTCAGCTCATGCACAAGGTTCTCCACTTTCTCAAAGAGTGCACAGGCAAACAGTCCCAGCATTTTACGGACAACGATCCTCAACATGCAATATCATCAACGATTCAGAGAATCTAGAGACATCTCTGCACATTCAAGGAAAAAAGCAACAATGAATGCACGTAACCTTTGACCCCGTAGGAAGCTTTGCATTCAAAACTGGCATCAATCTGTGATAGATATGGACTCAGGAAGACTTAGAAAACCACTGTCAGATAACACTGTAGCTCCCTGCACAAAAACACCCAGAAGCACCACCAACTCACCGGGCCTCAGCTCACCTGAGATAAACAGACCTAAAGAGGAAAACTGTTCTGTGGTCTGACGAGTCCACATTTAAAATTTTTTTTTGGAAATAATGACTGTTGAGTCCTCTTGGATAGAAGAAAAGGACCATCCAGATTTGTATTGATGCAAAGTTTAAAAGCCAGCATCTGTAATGGTGTGGGGGTGTATTAGTGCTCACAGCATGGATCACTTGCACATCTGCGAAAACTCCATTAATAGTGAGAGCTGCATACAGGTTTTGGAGTGAAATATGCTTCCATCCAGCAGTGCTGATTTTTGTTGACTAAAACTATGACTAAAAATGTTAGTCGACTACCTTTTTTCCCATTAGGACGTGAAGATAGGACTAGCTAAAAAACAAGAACAAACAGTAATGTTTATTTCATCATGGAGACTAGAATGTTACTGCTGGACATTCAAAATCTATTCTGTTTCTCCACTGTGTAGATAAGGTATGTCAGTGTTTTCTCTAGTATATTTCAAAGTAGTTAAAGTATATATGGCGCATTAATATGAATGTTTTACATCCATGATACTCTTACAGTATGGCTGATTAAATCAGTTAAAAAATACACATCCAAACTAATAGTAAAGACTAAAATGTAATAACTTTTAATTAACTAAAACTGGACTAAAATGTTTTTAAATTTTTTTCAACAAAAGTACACTTGATCTCAGCCACATATGGCGTACCGCAGGGGTGTCCAAACTTTTTTTTATAGGGGCCACATACAGAAATATATAAGAATGGTGGGGTCACTTTCATATACCTCACCTTAATTTTAAAGTATGTAAAACAAATCTAATACATGCTAAGCTATGATCAGGAACTGGGTATGCTTAAATGGCTAGTTGATGACTCTGGCTACCACTGGCTCCGCCCCTCTAACATCATTGGTGCTGCTATTTGCTCCTGTAATCCATTAAAGTGTTATAAATCAAGATATCTTTATCATTATGGTTGGCAGTATGGTTACTATTTAAAGTGTTGTCTCAATTTAGTCTTTTAAAAATCAGCATAAAAACTTGTCAAAATGTTTGTTTACATTGTTGGTATGGTAGTACTGGCTTGTGCTGAAACTAAGAAGAGTAATACAGTCTAGCATAAGCTTCATGCTCTTTCGAGGGCCAGATTTCATTTAATTTAAAGAATTTTGGGGGGGCCAATCAAAAATGGGCCCAGGCCATAGTTTGGACACCCCTGGTCTATCGGTTAGGTTGGATCCTATGCATACACACAGCCCAGGTTCGAGTTTGGCCTGTGGCTCCTTTCCTGCATGTTTCACCCACACTCTCCCATCCCTGTTTCTGACTCTATCCACTATCTTCCTCTCTAAATACAGACTTAAAATTCCCAAAAGTATATTGTAAAAAATGGACTGAAACTATGAAGATTAAAAATGACTAAAATATGATTACAACTTAAGCTGCTTTAATCTAAAGTTTAAGACTAAATTTAAAACAGCTGTCAATATCAACACTGCCATCCAGACCACATCTTTTTCAGGGACGTCCCTGTTTATTTCAGCAAGACAATACAAAGGCACATTCTGCATGAGTTACAACAGCATGGCTTCACAATAAAACAGTGAAGGTACTAGATTGGCCTGCATGCAGTCCAGACTTGTTTCGCATTGAAATTGTATGGTGCATCATGAAGTGAAAAATACAACAACAGAAACCCTGCACTGTAGAGCAACTTAAGATGTGCATCAAGGAAGAGTGGGAAAGAATTCCATGCGGAATATCAATACTGCTGTTATTTAAATTCGGCGGTGTGGCTGTTCTGGGATCCCCCTGCCCTTCCACAAGCCTACGTGGAATGCATCAAGTAGGAAACAGAACATGTTCCTGCGCCTCCTGTGACTACAAGGAAGGCCTGAGGCAGGTAGAGAAGCAGAAATAAACTCAGAGCAGAGCAGGCATCAATGGAAACAGAATGACACTGATTAAGTCAGATATAGCATAGAGGAGGAGCTGGGGTGGAGGAGGGTTGCAAAAGCAGCTTCTAGAGGGAGCAACAAAGCACAGCAAGGGTAAAGCAGTTTAAGTAAGGCAGCATTAGTGCAATTAGGCAATAGCATGCTTAGAACGAATCAGCTGGCTGTCAGCTGATGACAGCTTGAGTGAGATCAGCTGATGTCAATATATGGAGGCGCCTGCCTGAACTAGCGCTATATGCTCGATTTCTTTGAGCTAAATTGATATTCGGCATGCTCAGCACTTTACAGCTAAAATGCATGATGCTACCAGGTAAGGTTCTGGAAAGGAGCTTAGGGGCCTAATATATTGAATACTAACAATTCATTGTGGAGAAATGACTTCCTGTCTAGTAGCAAATTCCCTCTAGATTTGTTGTTCTCAGCGCTGTGTTCACACTGACAGTATGGGGCTTTGTTAATCATTGTTTATTATTATCATTGTATATTAGCTTTAATTTAGGGGTGGGAGAAAATCGATACAGCGATATTTTGTCTGGTGATATATCGTATCGCCTCGTCCACCAAGTATTGATTTTTCAAATTAATTGCTAAAATAAACTCAAGTCTATGATAATGGAAAAATAAAATCAATTGTGTGGACAATTGTTTGTCCAGTGAGGTCTGCAGAGGTGGCGGTCATAGAGCAGGAGAAAGTTAGTACAACAAACATGGCAGCACCAGGGGAAGGACATTAAGAATGCAAGTAGGGCCCAATGAGATGGACTTGATACATGAGGTTTGCAAGACGTGCTACATGAAAATAAAATACAGTGTAAATAAGACAAAAATGAGCTCAAGACTAATGTAAATAAGCTAAAAAGTAAAAAAAAAAAAAAAAAAAAAAAAAAAGGTATAGATCTCAATATACCACAATATATGGTACTGAAATACTCACTGTATTGCAAAATTTTTTTTAAATCGCAATAATATCGAATCGTGACCCAAGTATCGTGATAATATCGTATCACGGGGCCACTAATGATTCCCACCCCTACTGAGCACTGCCTGAAAACAGACTAAAGTTGATTAAATTATTCTTTAAGATGTCCCAAATGTCTATTTATATGCCTCCACAGTCTTTAAAGTAGATATAGAAACATGTTTTTCCACCGCTGATAAAATGGCCCATCATCAAACCTACATAAACATTGTTAATAGCACTTAAATCATTTGTAATCTAATCATAGTTGATGGTACAACATGTAAAATTTACTATAATAGCGGGAAGAGTTGAATGCAAATGTTCAGCTCTGATGTTCTTTGAAATGCATTAAAGACTGTTTCTAAAAAACAGCAGGCACAGAAAAACCTTTGAAAATGCTTATATAGATATATTTAGATCTCCATTAAAGTCATGTTTAAAGCATGTTCCTTCATCTCTGTTAAAGACGTGCACCACTACTGTAGTGCAGCACCGACTGATCTCAGCTTTGATATGAATATCATCTGCTCCATTTGTTTGTTGTGGCCTTTTATCTCATCAAATCACACGTGGCATGAGATATTTTTGGAGTATAAAAGGAATTTAATGCATTTCTTCATTCAGCCCTTCCCACACACTGAGCCAAGCTTCATCTCTGACTCTCCTTTCCGTCTTCCAAAGTTCACATTTTTGGTGTAACACTCGGAGCATGTTTTGTCACACACTCTCCACCATGTAATCACCTGCTCAGAGGATACAGTGAGACTCGGCTTTATTATGGAATCACATTTACCAGTTTTACTTCGAACTTTTTATCTATGAATATCACAGAGTATCCATTAAATCCACTTGACCTAGTCATACATTCTTAAATTGGATTTTACAATAAAAGTGAGCTATTTTATGCTCTATATTTTACACAGAGTGGAGCAATTTTATGCTGCCACCCTTTGAAAAAAGCTTTATGTTCTGATTTATTATGACTGAGCCTATACAATTAAAAATAAAAATAAAAATTCTTAGATGAGCTTGCTGGATTTCCATTTAAACCACAGATCAATTTTGGCTTATTTTGGGATCACCACAGAGCCAATCACAGACTAGACGGAGCGAGATTTGTTGCACAGATATAAAGAAAACAGTCAGATAATCACAGACGGTGCTTTGGCAGGAACAGATCTCCTGTTTTTTATAGCTAAGTGATAGCAATGATGAGACACTGACTGACATGTGATGGGCATATTTTTTGGAAACACATCTCCTGTTATTCTCTCCTATTGCGCGATCAGTTCTGGTTGAAATGGGGAAAGAAAACTAAAAAAAAATCAATACTACTGAGTTGTGAAATATTTCCACCTTATTCATGATGCCTTGCATGAATTCTTGTCTTGACTTCAGTCGATGAATGAGGAACTAATAAAAAATGTTCGTTAATGTCCCTTTTTCTATGAGGAAGACGGGAGGGGGGCTTAAAATAAACTTAAAAGGTAAGGCAATTTGTGTTTGGTACATTATTTCTTTGGTGTAACAATGCTTCTTGGTAATAAATCTTATACTGTTGGAAAGCCTGTTTATTACCCTTTTAAATTATGCCACATTTGTAATGATCATGCATTTGTGGGATGAGCAGCAGAGCTGAGTATGTGGGTTGCGCCCATGAAAAATGTGCCAAATCTTCTCTGCTCACAGGTGCTGGCAGCACCTGTGAGCATGGGCCCTGCTACAGTGGTCAGTGGATGTCTGCTTCAAGAATCGGCATGCCACGTTTGACTGATCTGGATAGGGCCCGTCGGGTGGGCAACTTCAAGCTGGTGTTCCGCAAAACCAAGTTGCAACATTGTTTGGAGTGAGCCCTAGTACCATCTCCAAACTGAAGGCCAAGTTCCATATAACAGGGGATGTCAGAGACAGGCCCCGAAGTGGGCGTCCCAAGAAGACAACACCCCAAGAATACTGTTTTCTCACCCTGTCAGCAAGAACTCTATCCTCCAGAATGACAACACTCGCCCCCACAGAGCGAGGTTTATCAGAGACTATCTCCAGACTTTGGGAGTGGAGAGGATGGAATGGCCTGCCAGCAGTCCTGACCTTAACCCCATTGAACACTTGTGGGATCAGCTTGGGTGTGCTGTTCGGGCCAGAGTGACCAATACAACCACGTTGGCTGACTTGCGACAAATGCTGGTTGAAGAATGGGATGCCATCCCACAGCAGTGTATGACCAGGCTGGTGACCAGCATGAGGAGGAGGTACCAGACTGTTGAGGCTGTGTATGGTGCTTCCACACTCTACTGAGGCTCCTGTTTATTAAATGAATAAATTCTTAAATTGTCAATATGTCTTGTTTCTTCAAACTTCAATCATCCAATCAACCAAACACCCAACATCAACCTGTCCAGGGACTGCAGGTGGAAGCTAGCATTTTTGCTAAAACCTGGCACATAACATATTATCATTGTATGTGATTAATGTTTTTTTTTGTGCATTGTCCCTGATCAAATAAATAAATTCAAATTCAAATTCAAACAAGAGTCAATGGCAGAATCAGCTGTTTGGCATTGGCAGAGAAGATTTGGCACATTTTTCATGGGCGCAACCCACATACTCAGCTCTGCTGCTCATCCCACAGATGCATGATCTATGGCATACAAATGTGGCATAATTTAAAAGGGTAATAAACAGGCTTTCCAACAGTATAAGATTATTACCAAGAAGCATTGTTACAATAAAGAAATAATGTACCAAACACAAATTGCCTTACTTTATGTTTTAAGTTTTGATTACTGATGATAAAAACCTTGACGAAAACAAGATCCAGTTTTATTTCAAAGACGAGACTAAAATGTCTGTGCTGGACTGACGAACACTCAGATCCTGTGATATTTCTCCACTATATCTAACCTGCTGTCTGTAAAAACAACCAGAGGAGAGAGAGCAGGAGAAGCAGTGAGCCTGGGTGTGTGAAGCAGTGGGACAGAGAGAGGAGCTGACAGGTAGATTAAACATGTAGCTCCTCTCTGTATTCTAGTGGTAATCTCTACAAGTTATTAAACTAAATGCAGCCAGCCTACCTCTGAATTGCTGAAATACTCCATCAGCTGTTTAGTAGCATGGACTTCTACTATGAGCTTCTGTTGCTGCTGTACAGTAATCCTCCACAGTCTTGGTCAGAGTAGCAATGATTAAAAAACCTCCAATCTCTTGTACTAAGTCCCTTTAGTTAAAAATATTAATACAAAGTTAAAATTCACGTTAAAATCGGCGAGACAAATGCTAATTAGCAAGTCAGAAAGTGACGTCCCTTACACTATGGTGTGTTTAAAGAGGCTCAGACTTTTGGCAATTCAAGGAGAATGAAATGAACTAACTGTGATGTGTTCAAAGTCACTTGAAGAAATCTGAATTTTACTGTTTAGCTAGATACACTATATTGACAAAAGTATTCACTCACCCATCTAAATAATTGAAACCAGGTGTTCCAATCACTTCCATGGCCACAGGTGTATAAAAGGAAGCACCTAGGCATGCAGACTGTTTCTACAAACATTTGTGAAAGAATGGGTCGCTTTCAGGAACTCAGTGAATTCCAGCGTGGTACTGTGATAGGATGCCACCTGTGCAACAAGACCAGTTGTCGAATACTTTTGTCAATATAGTGTATCTGAATAAATGTGGTCACTCACAGCTCACTCCTCACTGGTGTGTTTATGTAAAAAAATGGCTTAATGGGTCATAAATACTTGTCTTTTTAATTTTTAATTACAAATGCATAGTAGACATAATCACATAAGAAAGGAAAACTATCAGTCATAACTAGAGTTTCTAACTATTCCATCATAAATGTATGACAGCTTTTTGTGCCCCAGTACCCCACCATGTGTAGAGGCTCCCCTTTTCATTATTTTCACCCCTGCTCCGAAAACATGCTGAGTCGGCCACTGCTAGCCACTAGGAGAAACACACTTTGTCAACTTCTACTGTTTGAGCTACATAGCGTTCCAAATCATTTTGCAAATTGGATTTTTCAATTAAACTCATGGATGGTATTGTGTCTCAGGGCTCTTTGGATCACTGAAATCAATCTCAGACACCAGTGATAATTAGTTTGTCAGGTAGGACAAACTCCAAGAAGGACGTTCCACATTATTGAACAGGACACAGGTTTCAGCAGTATGGGAAAGAAAAAGGATTTCTGCTGAAAAGCATCAAATAGTGCAATGCACTGGAGATGGTATGAAAACATTAGATATTTCACGAAAACTTCAGCATTATCATCGTACTGTGAAGAAATCTGTGGCTGATTCAGAGCAGATAAAGGCACAATGAGGAAGGTTTCTGCCAGACAAATTCCTCGGATTAAGAGAGCAGCTGCTGAAATGCCATTACAACGCAGCAAACAGGTATTTGAAGCTACTGATGCCTCTAGAGTCTCACCAACCTCAAGGTGTAGGATCCTCCAGAGGCTTCCAGTCATGCATAACCCTACTATTCAGCCACCCCTAACCAGTGCTCACAAGCAGTAATGGTTGCCATGGGCCCAGAAATACATGAAGACTAATTTTAAAACAGTCTTGTTTACTGATAAGTGCCGTGCAACCCTGGATGGTCCACACAGAGGAGTAGTGGATGGTTGGTGGATGGCCACCATGTCCCAACAAGGCAGTAAATATGACCTCCTAATGCTGCAAATTCAACAAACGACCTTTTTCAGTTCTTAACAACCTATAAAATGTTGTAAAACTCTCATGTGCATAAAAATTTGGAGCAGTGCATTTTGAGTTTTTTGTATTTTTGAGAAAAAAAAAATGTTATCATTGGGAGGTTTGTTCAATCGAATTTGAATTATGCTCTAACAGTCGATGACTTGAAAATTACACTGACTGTTATTAGCATCAACTATTTAGGAAAATCTGAGAAAAATATCATTTTTTCAAGGCCTCAAACATGCTGACTCAGACACTGTTAGCCACCAGGAGAAACATACTTTGTATACTTCTGCCATATGAGCTATAATCACATCTACAGTAGAGCCTTCAGGAATAATGCAGATTATCTGTGATGCTTACAGAGTCTCGGTACTTCAGAATCACACTCTAAAATATTTGGACAATATATGACCATTAAAACCAGAGCAGAATTTCCTTTCAAATGGGGGCAAAAAGTTTCAAATTCTACCCAAGTCAACATTTGGATCATTGTTGTAAACAAATCCTTCATTTCAGCCTCAACCCCAATCTGCTGCCTTTGCTGCAGGTCACCAAAACATCACAGACTTCAGTGGCTGGGTGCTGCTTTTATTTTCCACACCGACTAAAGTGCTTCCATAATGCCTCGCTCAGGGCGCTGGAAAGATGTGAGGAGAAGTTCAGCAGCTCCTCGAATTCCAGATAGAGGATGAAAATTGAATCAGACTGCAGGCGCAACAATAAAAGCGAAAACGATAGCAGATTAGCGCAGGAGTGATATACTGGGCTAAATTAAAGCAGGCTCCAGCACTTGTGGATTTCTTTTCACCGATCATGTGTTTCAGTCCAAGTTTGAGGGAAATATTCAGTCTGGAAGGAGGGGTAAGCATTCCAGATTATATGAGCATAAACAGCAAAATAAGATCTGAGGTCCTCTTTTCATTAATTTGTGCATGATTCTCTTTAAACTCTCTAAATTGCAGCAATCTTACTAAATCTAAATAAAAGACAAATCAACCTGTGATACTGTTCTTCCTCACGTGTTCCTGACCATAAAAATCTCACAGCAGACGCAATAATCCACCGCTGAATGACAGCGATTCACAAAAGTGTCTCTGGAGAAAATTGCTAGCCGAACTTAAAAGTACATGAGTGTGCAGGGAGAGAGTAAATTACAGCACTTTATCGCATAATAATCCCTGGAATGCAGCGAACACGGGAGCTTAATGGTTGAAAATACGGCCGCAGTCTCTGAGGGGGAATTTGTCTTGAATGCCACTTGGCTCTTCTATTGTAGCGAGAACCGTGGGAGCCGCCATCTGATTGTTGGAGCTCACTGTCCTTCAGGCTGCACTCAGACCTGCGCTTGCATTTTTCTGTGGCTCATAAAGGAGCACACGAGAATACATTCAGGCTTTATACAACAAGTTTCTTTGTGTGCAGCAGGGATGTCACTGAGGAACTGGAGCGGGGTTATGTTAAAGTTGATGTACTGTCGAGGATTACACGGCAGAGCAACCCATTCTGAAACCAGTCATACTCGTCTTTTTTTCTCTTTTTGTTAAAGCAACTTGCTGTATTTACTTGTAGAACAGATTATTTTTAAATAGGATTTTCTTTCTGTTGTTGTTTGACCAGACTTTAAATAGTGCAAAGACTTAAATGGGATTAAATGATAAAACTGGACTGAAAGCTTTGGAAAATATCATATATAAGCATGCAATATAATGCTAAAGACTTTTAGTTAATCCCAGCAGCCATATACTTTCATTTGTCCGCTACTTCATTTATGTAACTGGTGTTTTTACCTCAACTCTTTATTTAGTCTACTAATAGAGAAGCAGAAAACAACTACTCTGCTGGTTAAAAATTGTTGAAACTATTAGTCTACGGAGCCACCCAGCAGCTCTTATTGAGGAATACACTCCCACAGTAAGCAAGGTCATCTTTACAAGTCTCACAGGTAGTCCTTATGATGCAGAGAGGCAGGGTTCTGCAGAGCTGTGGTGTAGGTTTAAGGAGAGAGATCAGAGGTCGATGTTTGTGCATGAGTTGAGTTGCTATTATGACCAGAGACTCTCCTGACCTACCCTGAAAACTGTGGTTCTCAACCTTTTTTCCCCTTAGTGCCCCACCCACCCACCCACCCACACACACACACACACACACATTTAAGAAAAGTTAAGCCCCTCCATGGCCCACTTGGAAATTTAAATATCAATTTTAATTGTTTTATGGACAAAATCCTAACATAATAGACCTACATTCACTTGTTCTTGATAAAAGATCTTTGATCTTTGTATAATTATTCATTACTACAACAGTGTATTAGGGCCACGCTATAGAAAATATAAAGAGGGAAAAACTCAAGAAAAAACTCCTCAAGTTTAAAAAGTTGCTAATTAACAAGGATTTATTTTTTACTTCAGAGTTGTAAATGTATGTGAGCCAAAATGTAGATTTGTTGTGACTACAAAGTCAAAAAGTTGAAGATGCAACCGCTGTTTTCAGTTTGGTTTCTTGCAAAATGTTTTACTTTGCACTGTTTATTTTATTGAAAATTTCTTACTTTTTTAATTCAGAAGTTTTCAGTTTGATTTCTTGTAAATTCACGGCTTAATAATCCAAAAAAAAAAAAAAAGATTTTTTCCTAATTTCTTTTGTTACCTTTTAGCACAAAATGAACAGATTCTATTAATTTCTTCATCTTTTAGGGTGGCCTGAATACATTATTTTTCTAATTGAAGTTTTAAGATTATATATGTCTAAAAATCTAATTTTGACAACGGCAGAGCAGACAGGGCCCTGACCCCTGAAATCTTTGGTGCCCAATGAAGGGTGCCCAGGCTCCAGGTTGGGAAAAACTGGGTTAAAATTACCAGGTTAGCTCCTGAACTTAGCAAGACAACTTATGTTGTGTGTATGTATGCTGTGTGCTCCCCAAATAGTAGTGTTAGAACCCATCCACACAGAGATGAATTCAGGAGTATATACAAAAGTATTTTGTCTTATCAGCATTTCATTCACATGGAAACGGCGTTTTGGAAGGCCGTAAACGCTATCTTTTTGAAACCGGAACCCAGAGTGAACAAATCTGTAAACGTTTACCGTTTCGTCACGTGCCTCATGCGCATGTCAAACCAAAACAACAATGGCGGATTACAGGGTTGTGTTCGTGCTGCAGAAGCTACTGATCTTATTATGGATTTTACAGCAAAATTCTCCACCACGGAGAACAACCAGAGGGCAACTAGGAGACATTTGTGGCAGTTTTCTGTAATCTTCTTCTCTCTTTTGGTGCATTTCAGTGGCAGCATTACAGGGCCACTAACAGGTTTTGGCATAAGCACTACAGTGTTTTTTAGTCTTTTTCAGTGGTTCTGTGCTTACGCAGAAAGAATCCCATGTTTACGGAAAACTTTTTCAAAATGAAATGGATATATATAAATATATGTGTATAATTTCAAATGATGTTATTGGTATAGTAATAACATTATTATATGTGGAATATATTTCTACAACATTATGTCAACAGTTTCTAATGTCATCTGTAACATTAGACACTGATTACATTCACAAGCAAGGGATGACTTTGAGGCCCAATGACATTTGACCTCTAAATTATATGGAAAGAAGTCCAGAAATCTCTGGCTTTGACTTGCATGTAGGCATAGAAACTCCTGTTATTAGTTATCATTTTAACTAACAACTGCTGAGAGGAAGACAATATGCAGCCTCTACACAGCGCTGATATTCTGGCCACATACCTGATCAAATTAGACATTTTACAGAAGATGGCTCCCATTCTTCTGTCAGTTAAAACAACCAAACATTTGGTGTGCGGCACTTCTTCCTGAATCTTGTTGCCCTAATATTGAATCTGGTATCAATGTTGTTTGATTCTCACTTAAACTAAATCAGAGTTTTATGAAACCTGGTTTCATGATAAGCTTGCTCTGCGGTATCTAATGTAGAACTTTGTTGTGAAAGTACAAATTAGGTTTTCATTAATATATATCAGACAGTAGTGCAAGGACCCTATTAATTTCAGGGATTATATTTTTTTCATTAAGTGTTTGTGGTGTTGAGAGGCTAAATACATTAAAAGAAATAAAAAGAAGAACTGTGCACATGCATGAGAATTTGTCTGTTTCCTTATTTATAATGAATTCATGAAAAGCGATCACTCTGCCTGCGGTTTATTTGGCTCCACTGTAAACCAATAAATTAATCTGAAATACTTCTGACTTTGCTTTCTCTCATTTTGAAGTTGCTCTGACACATTTATTATTTAAAGACCCTCAAAAATAACTCCAGAAGAGCTGCAATATCAACTCTTGCTGAAATTTTAAGAATTAAAAGCAGGGCTGAAATCTTAAGAAACACAAATTTCAAGTAAAGAGAAGTACTGGACTCTTGGAGTCCAAGGTGAGATGAGGTAGTTCTTTATATAAGAGACGATCCTCTCTGCTTTCAAAACAAATGGGATTCTTTCAGAGATCACTTAGATTTCAGACCTTGGCAGTGAAACCTTTGAAGAGGGAGAGCGCACTTCTGTCATATTTTTAACCATAAAATGTGTTCACCACTCTGCATCTCTTCTATAGAAGTAAAATATTTTCATGTGCAACAGCAGCAAGCTCTGTCCAGCTGTGACTTCATAGCAGGAAGCTTTTAAAAAGTGAGAGACGACTCTAGTGCCAACATAACCAACAACTACCGCTTAAATTCACCCGTATAGCCTCAAAGATGAGATTGGCATAAGTTCAAGTTTTTTTTTTTGTTTTTTTTTAAACTTTTAATGGTGTTAATTGTGCCCTTTTCCTCAGAAAGTTCCGCCATTGTTATTTCTTCTTCGTGTCTCACTAGAGCTACGTATTGGGTAGTGACAGCAACACTGCCCCCAAGGTTTCCGGTGGTACTGCTCTGTTTGGCCCGTATCCATAAGCTTTATGGAAACGTGCAGAAATACGGACGAAATGAACGTGAAGCACGGACAGAAGGCTCCGTCCGTATCCGGATTCATATTTAACGTTGAGCATCAATGGGCCTTAACAGACAGGCAAACCTTCACAGCAATTTAACATGCTCACAATCAGACAACAAGCTGAGCAGAGGAAGACAGAATCACTCGAACGCTGTGCGTGATAACAGCGCATAATTGGAACAGCTGCACAGCTGATTCAATGTAAGCAAATGGAGCTTTAAAACTTACGTTTCACCGTGATGCTGTTCCTGTCCCTTCTATCCAAAAATCCATCATAATGGGGATAATTCCACAGTGTCATGCTGTCCTCTCTGGCATCTGGCTTGTTCACCAAGCTAAAACTGCGTTCATAATGGCACAGAATGTTTACCTTTAGCTGGCATGGCACTACGTGCCAACGTGACTACAGGAAAAGAGAAGGACAAACACAGCAGATGCTTCAAGGAGCTAACTTTTTCTTTCTCTCCATTTGAAGCCATGGAAGAGAGGAAATTTGGGATTTTTCTTTCAGTGATGGATTACTTTTATGAAAATGTAACTAATAACGGGATTACTTGAATTGTAAAACTAATACGTTACATTACTTATTACAATGAAAAAGTAATCTGAATACTTTAATGGATTACTGTGTAATGCGTTACCCCCAACACTGTGTACAATTTTTAGGAGTAAACAAAAAAATCAGCTGTGTTCCTAAACAAACTGTGACAGTTACATCCATGAAATAACCACAGTGCTTTGTATTTAACCTTACTACCTGAGCCAGTGTAGCTCAGTTAGCTTTAGCAACGTGAGCTTTAGCAAACATCACTAAAGAGTGTGGTTCCCACAGAGGGCCATGGGCAGCCCCAAAGGGGTACGGCATAACGGCAGGGGGGGCACAGCAGGGCAAGGCTAATCAACTCTAGCTTACGGCTTCAGCACTGCAGAAGAGGAGCAGATCATTGATGTCCCCCCAGATTCATCCACGTGGTTGCAGTTCAAGTCCAAGACATTGTCTGCATTTTGGATCGGAGTGGAAAAGGAGTAGTCCTGCTAGGCAGGAGAGCCCTTTTGCAACATCCTACCTGTGCGAGACAGGTTTCTACCTACATCAAGACAAAAGCCAAATCAAAGCTGGAAACTGAAAATGAACTGAGAGTGGGAAATGGTCATTAAGCTTTTATTTCAGGGGACAGTTTATCTTCAGTGTCAGATTTTGAAAACTATTTAAGGCGATGGTTGTTTTACAAAATTTGAGGTTTTGTTGTTTTGGTATATCCTGAAAAATATAAGGGATTTCTTCTCAAATCGTGACTGATTTTCATCCACCAAAGGGTGCCCCAACAGAAAAAAGTTTGGGAACCACTGGCTAAAGCTAACTGAGCTATAGGGAACGTGGCTACATAGCTTGCATTGCTGCTTTGTCAGCTTAGCTTTAGCTATGTTAGCGACATTAGCTACAATAGCTTCATAACTTGAGCAGTTACATAAGCTATGCTGGCGACAATTAGACTGTTTTCGGAGGACAAGCTTTTTTCCTGTAAATGGACTGTTTACTCTGCTTTATCTAAAATTTCATAGTCATGTTCTGCAGGTCAGGTTTTTAACGTTTGGTATCCTAACCACTACTTAAACCCCTTCCCTGATCCAACGGGCTGCAGCGAGATCCCTCTCCACGCCACACATGAAGACATAACTGGTAAAGCTTTTAGTGTGAGCCAGGCTAAAGAGCGCTTATTTTTGTTCTTATCTAAGTATAAAGCACAGATAAGAAAACTTTGCTGAAACCTTCCTGATTGTGATTGGTGAATGAGGCTCAGGAAATCATTATAACAATGAGAGTTCTTACAGTATAGAATAAAATCATGAGTGGGTCTGAGTGTGAGTGGGTGCTTGTCTGCATGTCAGAAGTTAGACTGTCAAGGACCACTGGTCTGATGAGTAACGCACATTTTAGCTTGAGCATTGACTCATAACACACACACACACAGACACACACTCCTCAAAGGGCTGGTAATGTAATATTCACCTTCTGTTCAGAGATAAGAGAAAAAGAAACTAATAACATCCCTACCTGAACCCTCTGCTGTGTTTATGATACTCTTCGTATGCTAACATTACACGTCATTGAACACAACAGTATATACAACAAGCTGTGACTCCAGCTCGGATGATAAAATGAGCAAAACAACGTCTGATTTAATCAAGTTGCAGCATGAAATCTCACAGGCAGTTTGCAGCTATTTCACAGCGATCACAAAGCCGAGCGAGGAGCGCATGCCTTAAAGCTCAGTCGTGACGCTCCATGAGGAGCAAAACACTTTGATTTGACTCAGGCAGAGAACATGCACATCTGCTAATGTTCCTTTCAAACCTGAAACCGCAGCATCGTCTTGAAAATGGCATGTGGACAAGCCCAGGGCTGAGCTAAGGATCCCCCAGCAGCATCATTTAGGTCTGCTGTTTGCAGGCAGACGGGACAAGCGGTGCACATTGTGACGAGTGGATGCCTGTTGCCTTCCAGCCTGTGGCAATGCATTAAATATGTAAAGTCATTTGGCCCAACATCACTCTAGAGTGCCAATACTGGAGCAGAAAGAGACGAGGCTATAATAATTCTCTCTCGGCACAGCAGTAAAGCAGCTGCTCCCTGGGCTGCAGGATGATTTGGACCTTACTGTGACCGCCCATACATTACCAAAGTGCAGAGAGAAGGGAAAGCCAATGTGGGGACGGACAGACTGCTGTGGCTTTTGGACCAGACTCACAGAAACCCACACCTTTATGGTTTCTCTGAAGCTGACTTGGAGAGAGGAGAATTCTGCACAAAGGGGAAAAAAGTGCCATATTTCTTTAAATCCATCACAGTAATTGTAGTGTGTGCAAGCTATAAATACAACGTCCATGCCCTGCAAAACCTTTTTAGCAAAGAGCGTAATTTTGTGAATATTTTGATCATGTGGGAACAAGCTGTGGAATTAATATGATTAAATCATTAAAACCACTAAAAGTACCAGGCAGGCCTGCCGTATTGCATGATCCAAATCTTCAAAACTCATAATTTTCAGGGTAGAAGAGGCTGGCTCTGAGGCTGCTGTTGCATAATGTTGCAAAAAGGATTTTCACAGTGGCTGCACACAGATAGCAGAAGGAAGGAGGACGATTCTGACTGAAGCAACAACTGTAGACAAGAAGGTGGCACATCTGTGGTGCCCCCGCCCTACAATGGTTTGTGAATTTCCTTTCAAGCAAAACTATTTTGGTACTGAAGACATCACATAAGGCTGGCATAGAAATAAAACCAACATTTTTATCTAACAGGTCATCTTACTAGGAAACAGCCATAGCCTGTGTAGAAGAGGGGTTCTCAACCAGTGGGTCAGGACCTATAATGGGTTGCAGAGTGGTTTTTGGTGGGATAGGAAAATGAAATAATGTGATAAATGACTGATGTCTAGAGATCCTGAGCTGACAAGTGTCCTTGTAATTTTCTTGTGAGAACAAGTATATTTTTGTTTAACCTTTTTATGGGTCAAGACATCTTACATGGTCACTTTGAGCATTTATAGATAGATATACCTGACCCTGAGACCTGAGGACCCTAGAAGCCTAGCTGCTGTCCAAGACTGTTTAGATGACACAGGATCAACTGCTGGATGACACAAAACTTTTTTCAACCCAATAATTCCAATCCAAAATCATTCTTTTCAATTTTCAAAACTCCTCTAACACAATCACAAACAGCCTTGGTCTGTTATCATCTAATATTAAATCTAGGGCCGGTAGTTTAGCCCAGTGTGGCCTGCAGTTCTTTGGATGTCGTTCTGGGTTCTTTTGTGACCTCCTGGATGAGTCGTCGTTGCACTCTTGGAGTCATGTTGGTTGGCCGAACACTCCTGGGAAGGTTCACCACTGTTCCCAGTTTTCTCCATTTGTGGATAATGGCTCTGACAGTGGTTTGCTGGAGTCCCAAAGCCTTGGAAATGGCTTTCTAACCTTTTCCAGACTGATAGATTTCAGTCACTTTATTTCTCATTTGTTCTTGAGTTTCTTTCTGTCTTCTGAGATCTTGTAGCCTACTTCACTTTGTCTGACAGCTTCTATTTAAGTGATTTCTTGATTCAACAAATCTGGTGGTAATCAGACCTGGGTGTAGCCAGAGAAGTTGAACTCAGCTTTCCAAAATCTGTGTTTAATCACAGTTAGCTCATGATTTAACAATTACTTTTTCACATAGGGACAGATAGGTTTGGATTTTCCCCCCTTAAAAAAATTAAATAATCATTCAAAAACTGCATTTTCTATTTACTTGGGCTGTCTTTGTGAAATGATGGTGATCTGAAACATTTAAGTGTGATAAATATGCAAAAAATCAGGTCTCAGAAAGGGGGCAAATATATTTTCATGGCACTGCAGTACTGGTTCCCAGCCTGGGGTCTGGGACCTCCAAAGGGGGTGCCAACGATCTCATGGAGGGCACTGGACCCTCTCTGCTCTGATGTTGTTAAAATTAAATGTACATATATTTTTAGAAAAACTCATGATTATACACAGAATGTATTAGGCTGTACCTAAAAGTTTTAAAAATGAAAGAAAATCTGTTAATTTTTGAACAAAAAAGTAAATATTTGTAGGAAGTTTTTGAGATTAAAATTATCACACAAACTTTCAGTTAACCTAGCCTCAAAAAGGTGACCTAAAGCAAGAAAGAGCATTATTGGTGGGCCTTAGTGGCCTGGGCACACCCACCTGTCTAACTGACCCAACCTTAATGGTTAGGAAAGAATAAATGTTCCTTAATTTTACTTTTATGGAGTCATATTTGATATTTGAATGGAACCTTAAATACAGTTTTCACATCCGAAAAACTGCAAAAACATTATAATTATGCAGCCATTGACCAATGCATATCAGGCTATTTTATGCCACTGAGACTTTTACAACAGGCGTGCTTGCACTCATGTCATGCTTCTCAGCTAAGCATCAGATGATCCATGACGTACAGAGAGAGAGCCAAGGACGGACACTCAACTTGTACCCAGGAAAACAATCAGACACCTTCCAAGGTTTTATCACCCCCTTTTCTTATCAACCTCATCCCCAGTGACTGGCACTGCCTCGGCTGATAGTCACATCTGATTTAATAATCTTCTATTGATGCACATTTCTGTACGACCAACATAAACCAAGTTGGTACTGAATGTTCCTGTCTGATCTGATGGTCGTTAAAGCACAATCAAACTGTTTCTGGTGATATAAGATAATAAACAGTTCAGATCCCCACTGTTGTCTTTAGCATTGCTGAAAATAAACAACACAATATCTATTGTATTGGGCAACAGGAGCTGAATGTTTTACTCATGCCAGTTAATAAATGAATAAATGACTCATGAATTGTCTGTGTGTAAACAAAAGGCCATCTCTACTGGAGATTTACTGTTTCACTGAAACATATCCAGCATTGTATTCAAAGTTAAAAGTATAAAACATAACTGTCTATAAGAAATGGAAACAGTTTCCATTTAACAGGCTCGGCCAAAAATGGGTCCATCCAAATGTAAAGCTCTGGCGCCACGCCTGCCTTAAACTTCCCCAATATAGCTACAACATTCTCAACTGTCAGTCAGCTCAGATACAGCCATGTTTGTGTACAAGTTTTATAATTTTATGGGAAACAACTAGGAAAGAAAAAAAATGGGAACAGAAAACCTAGGAGAAAAACAAGGACAAGGAAAAACTTGGGGGGGAAACAAGGACAGGAAAAACTGGGAATGAAAAACTCGAAAAGGAAAGGAAAAACTACGAAAGGAAAAACTGGGATAGGAAAAAAAACAAGAAGGGAAAACTATTAAAGGAAAGTAAAAACTAGGAAAGGAAATACTAGGAAAGAAAAACAAGGGAAGAAAAAACTCGGAAAGGAAAAAATTGACTAGGAAATGGAAAAACTGCAAAAGAAAAGAAAAAACTAGGAAAGGAAAAACTAGGAAATAAAAACTAGGGAAGAAAAAACTAGGAAAGGAAAAATTGGGAAAGGAAAGAAAAACTGGGAAAGGAATAGCTGGGAGAGATAAACTGGGAAAGGAATAACTAGGGTAAAAACAAGGTAAGGGAAAACTGGGAAAGGAAAACCAAAGGTAAAAACAAGGACAAGATAAACTAGGAAAGGAAAACAAGGAAAGGAATATCTGGGAAAGCAAAACTAGTCATCTCAGCTACACCCATATTTGTGTATAAATTTTGCTGTATAAATAAGCATTTGTTAATGAATGTGAATTCATCTTGTTGGCCTTTAGAGCCAGCCCCTGGTGGACAGTTGAGGAACTGCAGCTTTTTGCATTCTGGACTGGCTTCACTTTTCAACACCAGAGGGTTCTGCTTGCTAACACTGTTAATCAAGAGCAACAAAACACGTGATGTTGTAGCCAAACGAGGTGCGCCACTACTGAGGAGTAAACTCCATAGAGAAGTGCATAAAACAAATCATGGGAACTGTAGACTTGTGTCGTTTTTGAAAAGAAATCAACTCACTGCACGGGTGCTTTGCAAGATGGATTCGCCAGTGCGAGATACAGAAATGGGCGAATTCATCTAATCTTGGTCCGGCATTTTTTAAGACTGGGTAGAAATGTTTCAGATTGGCAAGATGGACATGCCTGATGACAGACAAGAAATCTGGCCAATGCATGTACATAGTTTAGCTTTAATTGCTAAATCACAGTCTCACTCTGAATCTTTGGGGTTTTCAGCGTGTACGTTGCTGCTAGTTTAGAACACTTTGCTTAATGAAGCCACAGGGATCGTGAAAACCCATGCAGAAAAATCCCGTCCTTAGCAGCCAGAGTCACAGTCTTAAACATGGTCTATACTCTGAGAGTCTGAATATGGAGAGTCAATCTATAACCAGCTCAGGGAGCGAAAAGGACCAATGGTTTACTTTCTGGACTCTAAAACTGAGGACAAAATAAATTGGCCCCATTTTAAATTATGCATTAGTAACTGTTTCTCCTCCTCATTATTCTCTCTGCAGGAGTGATTGCAAAGCCTTTCCTTGGTTAATTAACACATTCCCACTACCAGAAAAACACCAAACAATGGCATGTATTATATGTTTGATGTTGGGAAGCAGAGGAAAGTGGTGCAGCGTGTCCCCAGTAAAAGTACATCATGAACTGTATGTTTTTCTCATGCCTTCCTCCGTGCGGCCTTTACTATTCTTCCTCTTCCTACCTTCCCTCTGTGAAATATATTGCTCTTAGCACTTGAATATGTAGCCGTCCTGACTCCGTGGGGTGAAAAATGACTTTCATCTAGGATTTGAGCTAAAGCAAATTACCCCTCTGGTGGTATAGATCACTTTTAAGGAGGCTGGCTGAGACAAGGAGGGGGAGAGAGAGGCTGAGTGGGAAAGAGGCAGCAGAAATACAGTATTCTGATAAAAGGGGGGAGAAGAGGGGGGACCCAAAGACAATTAAAAAGAGCATTCATGACTAAGAGCTCTTCAGCTGCATGCTTCTCATTGGGATTCAAATAAACAGCACTGAGAGGGAAATTTCAAGAAAAATAATATTTGAAGCTCCTGATAGGACAACCGTCTCACAAGGTCAGACTTCATGTTTTTTAAAGAGAGATTTTGATTTCAAGAGACAAAAACAACCGGGGAGTTCTTTTTTATGACAACCGAGTGGCCTAAATCTTTTTCCTAATATTTGTTTTTGTCATTTTTCAGCCTCAAGGGAAAGAAATTCACAAAGCTACTGTCAGACACAAGTTTAATCACTGAGTTTGAGGTGAACTCCATCGCTGAAGAAGTTCGACATCCATTTTTAATTGAATAAATCAAACATGACAGAGAAAACAAGGGGTAAAAAGGTTTGAGACAGCGGAGGAAAAGAAAGGAAGAGACAAGAAGAAGAGGGAGAAAGGAGTACAGGGATGTAAGGGAAAGGAAAGTCGTATAGAGGGGAAAGGAAAGAATGTGATGCCATTTCATATCATAGGATACGAAATGAAGAAAAGAGACAAGGAAGGACGAGAGAAAGGAGTAGTATGTGAAAGGAGAGTTGTGTAGAAAGGAAAGGAAAGTCGCAGAGAGGGGAAAGTAAAGTTAAGACTGAGTAGGGGAAGGGAAGATGGAGAAAGGGATGAATTAAAAACGGGAAGGAAAGAAACAACAAACAGAAATAACTGAGGGAAAATCAGGTGTTAAAAAAAAGACAAAAGAAAAGGAAGAAAGATAAAGTGTGAGGAGATTCCATCATGAGGGACAAATGTGCCAAAAGTTACAAAAGAAAAAAGAGCAATAAATAAAATCACAAAGAAAAAAGATCACAAAGAAAAAGTGACGATAAGTCAGAAAGAAAGTGTAAGGAAACAGTACAGACAGAATACTGGACAGAGCAGACAGAGGAAGAAAAGACAAAAGCCATAATGACAGAATAGGGTCTGGTAATGGAAAGAGAATAAGTGAAGAAATTAAAATAATGTCCATTAAAATAAAAGAAAATAAGAAGAACCAAAATACAACAGAAAAGAAAGTAAAGAAAAAGGTTAGGAAAGAAAATCAAGTAGAAAAATTAAAAAAGGTAAAGAAAGAAAATGGAACTACGAATGAAGAGTCAATGAAAGGAATGAAAATCAAACAGAACTGAAGAAGTAAAAGTAAAGAAAAAGATGTCATAAAAGAACAGAGGAAAGAAACGGAATAAAACTATTTTAAAAGTACTAGAAAGTGAAACAGACTGGGTTCTTTAAAAACAGCTCTGAATACAGACGCTCAGAGACAGGAGAGTAAAAGCAAAGATGATGGAGAAAGAAAGAGAAATAGGGCAGATGGTGGAGCTGTACACTCTTAAGACGAGGGAACAAAAGAGAAAAGAAAGAGGTGACACAAGTGTGAGAGTGCTTCCTCATGAATGTGAGAACAGAAGCAGTAACAGGACAGTGAAAGCGTCTGTGCCCGGAGCACCGCAGTGTTGTGCCAACAACATACGCACAATTAAATAAGCAGGAAACCTGCTGGAAGTCTGGAGTTCCTCCTCTGTCTCGGATCAGCGCAGTGTTGACTCAGTCCTGACACTGACCAACAACACATAGGACCATCCATCAGACCGCAGTCATGACAGGCAGGAAGGCGGCCATAGGCAAGCCGGGCGTCAGCTTCTTTGACTGATCACACCGTCAGCACGTCATCAAACTTCCTCTTTATCATCCCACCGACCCCTCTGATCCTCCTCATTATCCTCCCATTTCAGTCTTCTCCCACACACTAACGCCGTGACCCACCAAGAGATGTTTCAACATCAACGTTTTTCATTCAGAAGTGAGATAGTGGTATTTTTAAGATCGAAGCTAGAAGGTTAAAAATATGTGTTTACGTAAAGAAAATGATGATAAAGATCGTAAAGAGACATAAAAACATGACCTGAGGTCAGAAAGGGATCTAGTTACCATTAGCAGTCCTCTCAGTTTCATCTTAGCAGCCAATGCTACCATCAGGATGTTCGGTCTCCTATCAGACATGGTTATTACTGCTGATTCTTTGAGAGGGGTCTGGCTGCAGACCGCCCCCTCTTGCAGACCACTACTGTGAGATGCCCCACATCACAGACTAAGGTGGCTTTTACCTTGGGGGCTTGGTCCCAGATCCGAGTGCACTTCATCCCAAAATCTGATGTGTTTTGATCGATGTGAATGCAAACGAACCCCACCCAGGCACCGCGCCCACTCTGGGAGGTGGTCTCTGGCACAATTCAAGTAGGCTCCAGCACGGTTCAGATGAGATGTGGATGCAACTGTCCCAGATACAGGACAGAGGTAATTAGTTACGACTCATAAATCTTGCACTGGCAAATTTGCTGAACAAATTTGAACGTTTAGCTGCACATCCCTACTTCAGACTGCTCACTTACAGGTCTATAATCCTCACATTTAACACATCTACCACCTCTCCTCCACTCTCTCTACACCTTAACTTACTTAAACTGTTCTTTAATGCATTTCTTTATTTACAACTCGTGAATGTTTCTCACTTGCTCGTGACCAAGAAAGCTCATCAGACACTGCAACTTACACGCCAAGTGTGCAGAGGAAAGGGAGATTATGCACAAGTTTATTGATTGTGGAAGGCATTCAGGAATCACACCTAGATGGGCCGCCGCCCACTCGCATGTGTGTGATCCCTGTTCCAAAATTCAGGTCCATACTGGAGAAATAAACCTAATATATGCTTCAACTCTGTGTTCATCCAGTCTTTCTCTCTCCCTGTTACTCTATGACACTGATCATCAACTGGCAGCCTGAGGGCCATATCAGGCCCCCCAAAGCTTCCTATCTGGCCCCCAGAAGATCATTAAATCCAGAAAAGGAGAAAACGAAGATTTGGTGGTTTTAAGAGTGTCTTTTGGCTTTAAATGTCTGCAGCTGTTAAATCTACCCCAAAAACAAACGCTAGCCATTATAGGTAAATATTTAAAAACACATATACACTTGAAAAATAGGTTAAGACTGGTGGACATGTTGCAAAAAGGGCCAGATAAAGTAGTGGAAAGTGGTAGAAGAGTAGCAGAAATGGGTGGTAAGTGTCATAATGGGGTGTGGAGTGGCCCAAAGTGGCAAAAATTGGTAAAAGAGGAAAAACAGGCAAAAGAATCAAAAATGGTGCAAAAAGTAATGCAAGTGGTTTAAAAAGAGGCAAAAATGGTTGAAAATTGGCAAAATTATAGCAAAAATAGCCTGGCAAAGTAGTGAAAAAGGGTTGAAGTGACACACAGGGGCAATTGTTGGCAGGAAAGTGGCAAAAAAGGCCTAAAGAGTGGGCAAGAAGTAGCAAAAATTTGGCAGAAATGGCCAGATGAAGAAGTGAAAAGGAGTTAAAAAGTGTCAAAATTGAGTTAAACATCACAAATTATGCAAATTATACGTTTATAGGCTTTTCTAACAAAAATATGTGCCCCTGGCCTGTCCACAAACCTCCCAAGAACCAGAAAAATCCATTCCCTTTCACCCTCTCTTTCTCCAGGTTTCAGAAAATGGGTGCTGAAAAAAGCCGTTCTCAGATTTTCCCCACATGATGTCATGTGAGGAGTAAGCACCGCCCCCAGGTTCGGTTAGCCCTCCCCACTTGGAGGAAAGTTCTGCCCTCCTCTCCTGATCAGGAGAGCCATAGATATATATAGAACACTAGATACACCAGCGCGCTGTAGCAGCCCGCTAAGTGGCGGCCATCTTGGCAGGGGCAATGTTCTCATTAAAGGCAATGCATGTACATTGAAAATAAATCATAACTTGCTCATTTTTCAGCCAATTTTCATGCGGGTTGCTTTATCGTCAACGTCAAAACATGTGCTATTAATACGGAACATTTGATTTAAAAAAAAACAAAACAGAAAAGGGCTTTTACCAATGTAGCCTACAATTTTAGTTCTTTTACTCTTTAGGTCCATTGTTTGGGAATCATTTATGTTCAGCCATTATATATTTATAAATGTATATACATAGATATATACTTGTATGTATGAAAATAGAAAAATAAAGATATACATATATAGAAAATATGTTTTTAGATTGAAAGATTTAATTGTAAAGGTAATCAAATAATCATTTATATTAATTTATTTGTCTCTCTCCCCCTCCTTATCTCTCTCTCTATATATATACTATGTTTATAGAAACAAACACACTCTATGGAGATAGAATAGAATAGAGTTTATTGCCATTTGTACAAGTTAGAAACAGGTACATTGAAATTGTTGTGCGTGTCACTGAGTAAATAGTAACACTTCACTTTACCTTGGACTTAACGTATATAACTATACATACACTATAACTATAACTTATATAACTACTACTAACAGTAGTGATAGTACACCAACTACTACTGCTGACACCGGCACTGCTACTACAACTGGTAATACTATTACAAATACGGATACTACTTCTACAACTATAAAGGCTATTTAAACTACTACTGCTGCTGCTTGTACAACTATACCACAGCCATAATTGTCTGGTATCTGGCTGTCAAGCTGCTAGCTCGCATTAGTGTTTTGCTGTAGTCAAGTAGTTACTGAAGCTCTCAACAAGATTTAATAATGAAAAAAGAGCCAAAAACTATTTTTACCTATGAAAGGCTATTTCCAGTTTCCTTGTTTCAACCATACAGTATCGTGTGCAACCGTATGCAGCAGAATGTGCAGGCATCCTCGTTGTTTTAGTTTTCGTGCCATCTACAACCACAGAATGCCCTGACACTTTGCCCCCACTAGCTTAGCCTCACCGTAGGCATGCAGCTCAAAGGGGCGTGTAGTATCTACTCTTCTATATATCTATGAGGAGAGCTGTATTCATTTCCTTTGAGGGGCGTGGTCAGGGGCGGAGTCAGACAGCTCATTAACATTTAAAGCCACAGACACAGAAACAGCTTGTTTTGAGCAGGGCTGAAACAAAGAGTGTTTTTTAGACATGCAAAGATCCAATACTGGAGTATTTTTTTCAGTGACAAACTCCACAGGCATGTTTTTGGGACCTCTGAGACCAATATAACCTTGTCTCAAAGGGGTCAAATATATGCCCTTTTATATTGGTGCTAAATCACAACTGGGGAGGGCCCATTCTCTGTGATTTTCAGGGGCCAAGCCAGATCTGTGGGCAGGCCTGTCTCCTTGTGGCACACTGCATTATAGAAACCAGGGATAGATCTTACTGTTAGTACCTAAAAATGTTCTGCATTTAGCAAGAAAACACTAATACCATGTGTTAAAAAGCCAAAATATTCATTTAATTTTGGTTTATTTGAAAGTCCGGCCCCAAGAGTCTCTGTCAAAACTAAATCTGGCCCTTGTGCAAATGCACTTGGTGACCTTTGCTCTATGATAGCTTAATGAGGGAAGCTAAGAGACGTATGCTGCTGTGTATACAGCAGTAAAAGGACTCTGTTGCGTCTGTGTGTGTATGAAAATGCTCACATGTGATGTCACTTTATTTGGGTGGGCGTCAGTATAGATTTGGCCTGTGTCTGGAATACTGCACTGGAATATCTGACATGAAAAAGAAGTAGTGGGAAAAATGATAACATCAGTGTCAGAATGATGCTAATTATCGGTGCATCTCTCCTCTCACTGGTTTTATTTCCTCCCTTGGGGTTGCTGCTTGTCATTTTTACACGCATGTTGTGTTGTTGACACCACCACATAATTATAGAGCTAATTTAGAGAATAAACATCATTTCATGATGGAGACCTTATAAACATGCTATTCAGTGAGCATAAGTTGCAGAGATAATGAGAGAAAGTCCTAGAACAGGATGGCAAATCTGTGCAGATATTTACTGCTCTGTACCAGTGTTTGACTTTTTGCTGCGGTTGTTTTGTTCCATAACAGAGCAGCTCTGAAGTTCAATAGACGATGTTTTTGGTGCTAGAGCACACAGTAATGTTTTTCAGTCAGTGTTCACCAAATCCTCTGTAGTCTCATTTTACAGAAACATCTTCAGCTAACAGACTGAAATCTGGCCTGCTGGGCTTTACGAACATATCCTGCTACAGCTAAAATAATGTGTTTATATATATATATATATATATATGTACTGCTGTCTGTGTACTGTATGGAAACAAGTTGATAAAGCCCACAGAGAAAAACAAAGCCCTGCACCCAGGCCTGACTTAGCAATTGATGAAAACTTGGTCTTGATAGAAGGAATTTTAGATGTGCCTGCTGTGAGCGAGACGAGAGGGATCAATGCTCAGCCCAACAAAAATGACACGGCAGTATTTCAGCACAGCTACAGTAAATGACAGGCAGAGCCATCAGGGCGGATGCCTCCATACTGTGGGCACCCTGATAAGACGTGACACGGGCCCCCACATGTCCGGCGCGTATGAAATCCTCCAGAGCCCTGAGGGTTTTCTCCAGTTGGGTTCACGCTGAAGGCACTTTTCCCCGTTCAACTCACAGAGGTGGACGGATTGCCATAGTTTCTCGTTCCTCTCCCTTGTCTTGTGCGTGTTCACTCTGCCCAAGGACATCCGTCACGGACGCAAAAATCATGTAAATGATTTTTAAAAGGGGGATAAATCTTATGGCATAAGCAGAACAATATTTAGAAGCGAGAGATTAGAGACCTGCGGCGGCGAGTCACATCAAAGACATCACTCTCACATCTCTTTCTCTTTTCCACTCTCCCTTGTTCTCCCCGTCGCTCTGTGACTCTCCCTGCTGCCGTCGCTCCATGAATGCGTGGGTGCTGCTGGTTCCTATGGCAATACCAGTCTCTCTAAGCCCGACCTATGTCCCCTCTTTCCGCCACTTCATTAATTATGTACACATACAGACGAAGACTGGCAGAATTTCGGTGACATTTAGGAGCCCCCGGCACATAGTCATTTGTATTTGTCCGGCCCATTATGCAATACGTGACGTGACGCCTTTGAATCCTCTGGAATTCTGGCGTGCATCGGAATGTATGCATTAATGATTCCAACAATGTGATAGAGCAGAAAATAAGTTCATAATTAATTTAAAAAAAAAACCCTCAGAGAACAGCTTCTTTGGCTGTTTAGGATATAACTGATGACATTTTGATTGACATCTGCCTGGCTATGCAAGCAACAACAGTGTAATGTGATAATCGGTATTGTGCAGCTCTTAATAGTCGACTGTTTGGGTGGTGTGACTCACAATGAGAGGAGGAAGCAGAAGGTCCGCCATCTGATAATAATAATGTAATTTTTTATCAAGAAATGCCTTACAATTCGTGTTAAAGCTCCAGAGAGGAGCAGTCATTTCTAGGTTTCACACCAGAGCTGTTTGGTCTGCTTCAAACAAACACAGGGCCATAAGGGTGCAGTGTGCACCCAGAGAAAGGCGTCAGCCTTGGTGTGCTAACCCTCGGTGGCACAGACTGACCTTTGGCACATGGAACGTCACCTCTGGTGCAGGAGGTGGAGCGATACCAACTAGATGCATGCACAGCTGTGGTTCTTGATCCAAACTCCTGGAAGGGCTTGACTCTCTCCTTTTCCAGAGTTGCCCAGGGTGAGAGGTGTCGGGTGAGTGTGGGGGTACTCATGAGCCCCCCCGCTGAGCGCCACTTTGTTGAAGTTCTCCCCAGTGGATGAGAGGGCCGCCACCCTGCGACTGACAGCGACAAGGAGTAAGGCTCTGACTGTGTTTTGTGCTTATGCACCAAACAGCAGTTGGGAGTATGCAGCCTTCTTGGAGTCTTTGGGTGGGGTCCTGGAGAGGGTCCCACCTGGGAACTCCACAGTTCTACTGGGAGACTTCAACGCTCGTGTTGGCAATGATGGGGAAACCTGGAGGGGGGTGATTGGGAGGAACGGCCTGCCCAATCTGAACCCAAGTAGTGTTTTGTTGTTAGACTTCTGTGCTAGGGGACTGTCCATAATAAACACCATGTTAGAACATAGGGATGCTCACAAGTGTACTTGGTACCAGAGCACACTAGGCCTAACATCGATGATCGACTTCACTGTTGTTTGATCCGACCAGTGACCGTATGTTTTGGACACTCAGGTTATGAGAGGAGCACGGTCTGTAGGAGGCTTTAAACAGTTAAGTCAAAAGTCAAAGTCAAGTTTCATGACCACCCCAAACCAAACAACCAAGAACACAAGAGCATGCCTCATTCCTGCAAATTTGCCATGATTTTATTCCGACTTTGGAAATCTCTTTAACATCACTTGTAAGATCATTCACTGCAAAACCAGCAATAAGGCAAGGTGGTCTATTTAGTGTGATGCTATAATTCCACAGCTAATAAAATCAAGACACAAAACCTTGACTAAACACTTGTTTTCATCTCTTCCTTTCTTTGTAGTAGTCATGAAATTTACTGTATTTCTTTCTACAGCTCATTATAGTTGAAGTGCGTCCTCCAGACTCTGTGAACTCAGCTGCATACATCAGATAAGCCTGATTTTTCATGGGAGATGTCTGTTGTAGACAAATAGCTGACCTTGGGATGACCAATCAGAATCGATTACTCATTCATCCATGTAACGTAAATAATTTAAGACTGTGATTATTTACAGAAGACCTGATATTACAGAGTTAAACGTCTACTGTGGATGTGGGTTACCATCGTCGTTCCAGCTTTAAATAGACTGTTCTGCAGGGGAATAGCACTTTTAAGATCTACTTTCTCATTTCCTGCTCTTTTAGCACCCCACTGCTGCGATAAGGCTGATAAGAAACAGACTCTCAATGATAATTAAATCAGGTGTTCATCATCGGCACATCAGGGCCACAGATGATAATTAGCAATAACGTGATGCTCTGTTTATCCCTCTCGGGAGTGTCTCGTTTTGGTTGCCCTCCGGCTACCGAGCAGTAGCCTCATTTAGAGCTGGTTACAAGTATTGGCGTCTTGCTCAAGGACGCCTCAGCAGTCTGGATGCTTACGGTCAAGACATGCCGTCTCTCTGGCAACCGGGTGACAGACAAAACAGGGGAGACACGCACTGTAATCAGGCAGCGACAAGCAGCAGATGGCCCTGGATGACCAGTTTCAGGAGAGATCTGCCGCTGAAAACCAGTCGCAGGGGGAGACATTAGAGGACTGATGGAGTGTGATCTTAACAGGCTGAGGAAATAAGCTGTTACAGGAACTGTCTGACCTTTTCAACAAGTCGCACATATGAGCTGAGAGTGAAAAGATGAGCATAAAGACATGCTTTGTTTCTATAGCATTGATGGATTTCTAATCATCACATCCAAACAGATGGAGTCCTTACTTAAAGGTTTAAGGTCCATGAGGCATGAAGGATTTATTCTTCTTTTCTTTGACTATATTTATTTGATGCCTTGAAAATTAAGTTTGTATGTTTCATATACAAAGCGAACAAAAATTGGATTATGAATAAGTAATGCATTGTTATAGATGAAGCTCCCCAGCAATAGGTAAGGATCAGATGAATAAGAGTAATATATTTTCTCTCAGTGGCAATAGATAACTCATTCATTATTCATCTCTCCACTATTGTGTTCAGAAGTTGTGAGGAGATAAAATACAGTATGGTTGGTTTGGTATGCAGCTGATTAAATACCTCAGAGGAGCTTCATCATACCAATGCAAAAGCTATTTTACAATCCAGTATCACAAAGGAGTCCTGCTTATTGTGTAGGAACATTGCTCACTGTCTAATGCGTGCTACATGTAGTGCAATTGTTGTTTAAATGTAGGTCAGAATATCAGATGGAAATCAACTTCATATTGTCCAGCAGTATGGTTAGTGTATTTAAGTACACTAAAACATCCTCATTATGGATTTGTCTACCACGAAGGCCGCCTGTAAGGGGGGATAAAGGGGCCCAGCCAAATGGGGGACCCATGAAGGTCAGCAAAATCACGGTCCTTTGTAAAGATTTCTAAAAACAGAATGACCTTTTCCTATGGTAGCAATTACAGTGTGGATGGGTACACTGAAATACACCACTTGGAAAGTACATAAAGACCTCATAGCTAAGCCACGATGTAAGGATACCAGTAAATGAAACAGAGGGAACTGGGACAGCTTAACACATGGGAAAATTAGGTTTAAAGTGGCAAAAAAGGGGAAAAGAGTAGAAAAAATGGCAGGATAAAGAAGTGAAAATGGGTTCAAAGTGACAATGATGGGTAAATTGGATTAACTAGCAAAATGAGAAGAAACAGTGGTGAAAAGGGGTTAAAAAGTGGCAAAAATCAGTTATAGAGTGGAAAAAATGGCCAAATAAAGGCCAAAATGGTTTGAAGTACTGAAAATGGGTCAAAAGTGGCAAAATGGGTTAAAAAAAGCAAGAAATAATGAAGAAATGGCTCAATAAAGTGGAGAAGATGACAAAATGCAATATTTACTTACAAAATGTGCTGAAACAATGGTAAAAATAGGTTAAAAGTGGTTTAAATGGGTGAATAAAGGTCAAAATGGCTTGAAGTGGCAAAAATGGGCCAAAATGAACAAAAATGGGGAAATAAAAGGCTGTCAAGTGGTTTGATAAAGTGAAGAATATTGGTTAAAATGGGCAAATGAAGGCCAAAAATGGCTTAGGATGTCAAAAAATGGGCCAAAATTGGCAAAAACAAAGGTTAAAAGTTGCTAAAATTGGGCCTTAACGGTTAAAATGGCTTTAAATGCCAAAATATGCAGAAGTTAGCAAAAAAAAAGGTTAAAAAATGGCAATGTCAAATGGCTGCATAAAGTAGTAAAAATGGGTTATAAGGTCTAACAGTGTGTTGAGAGTAAAAGGGTGGCAACAATGAGCAAAGCCATGGTGAAAAGGGGTTAAAAAGATGTCAGCAAGTTGCATGAATAGGCACCAATGGTCGAACATACATGAATTTATATCATCAATAAACCATGATGGGGGCAGCATTCTTAGAACTTAGAACCAAAGCACTGCTTTGGTTCTAAGTCAGTATAGCCTGGCACAGCCTACATACAACTATATCCTCATTTCAACAGATTATTTTCCCATGCTCCTGGCAAGTTGCAAGGACATCCAGAGCATGACCTGGGTTGTGTCAATCCTCCTTCCCAACCGACTGTCCTAAGAGCAAAAGAAAATTCCCGCCAAGAAGATCTTTCAATGCGGGACTTTGCTTTTATTATCATTTTTTATTACTATCATAAAACTGCCACTACAGCTGCATCTCAAGGTTCAAGGTTGTTTATTAGTACCCAAAAGGGTTAATTTGTTGTGCAGACAGGAGCTCAGCATCCAAGAGGCGAAAAACAACAAAGATTCACAACTCAAGACACAATCCACAAAATACATTAAAAGCTGACATTAAAATGCCCAAACAAACATTGCAGATTAAAACCAAGTCATGATAATAAAGTGCTCTAGACGACAGCCATTCTAAAATAATACTCTAAAAGTGCTAAGTTGCTATTTGAAGGCTCCCTAAAAGCATCTATGCTAATCGCTTCATTGACCACCATTGTTTACAGGCTTGTAGTCAATTCAGCCAAACCACGCTCATAGCTACCACCACTTTCTTCTAAAATGATTGGTCCTTACTGGTTCTCAAGCGTTTCAGCTTAAAGCTTTGCAAGATGGCAACCTTCAAATGACAGACATGATATCTAGGGAATTCATCTGCTTTGCAAAATTACAACTTTTAGGTAGAAGGATAAACTGCATGCAGTGAATTGCTACGCTACAATCAGACGCTGTGAAAGTGATGAAAGGTATTCAAATAAAGTCTATGGGTTCTGAAATCTTTTCACTCAATGCAAAATATTCCATAGCCTGACCAAACAGCCAAGTATTTCACTGACATTGTGAACATTCTATGTGAAAGTTAGCCTTGGGCGATGCAGTGCAGAAATTAGAAAAAAAAATCAATGCAAATTGTGAAATACATGTCTGGAAATTACCAAATTAGCAAGATAATGGAACGTTTTTCATAGCCCAGTTAAAACGCTCCAAAGATAGTTTAAATAAGCCATTGAGTATGTGAAGTTGGAAACAACTATTGAAAGAACTGTTTTATACAGGTTATAACTGGTTGCCATGTTTTCGCCTTATAAAATCCAAAGAGGCTATTCTTAGTGTCGTTCTGTCGCTCCTATTTTTTCGCACAGACGTCTGCATCAGAGAGGTAAGATCCTCTATTTTAAGTCTCTTAAAGGGAATCTGAATGTGTGCAGCTTATTGGACCATGTTAACATCATTATTCAGCATGAAGCCTCAGGTTCAGCGGTACATTCAGATAACATTGCGTGTTTCCAGGATTTGGGAGCATCAAGTCTTTGAGCCGAGCAGAAAACATGTCTCAACAAATAGCAGCCGCTTCAGAGAGACTTAAACTTGGCATGAGTGAAGAGGTGGTGATATGAATACAAAACACAGATGTTTTATTTAGATGTTTATTATGAAAAGGAAATACATTGTACTATTTTTACCATGAGCCTTTGCAGCTCTGCCTTGGCAGTTCTTGGTGAGGTTAAACATTCACTGTTTTCAACTGAGAGAATTTCAAACAAGCTGTTAACTGTGTGATTGGCAGTTTCCTCCTACACGCTGGGTCTCATGCAAGCCAAGAAGGGTTAGATTTGTACTTAATCCATGAACACGATATGCTTTAAAAACACGACTGAATGCCACCAAACTCTGACATCTTTCATGCTCACTTTTTTATATTGTAAAAGAAGGATGGCAGGAATACACAAAAGTTACCAAAAGAGAGTCTCGTGTCCTTCAGAGATGAGGCATCATCTCACTCACTGATATGTTATATATATAAACCTACGGCCCACGTGGAGGCTAGAAAGCAGCTGTCAACGATGCGAATAGTTTCTCATTTACTCAGACAGCAGCTTATGAAGACACACTAATCTTCATCACTTCTAACAATAAGTCCTACAGGGTAATTGGTGTCTGATTCAGATTTTTCAGTTAAAAAAGATTGTTCAGTTTTCATATTATCCCAAATCATCCGTCAACATCAGAAATTTTGTTTGTTTTACAGTCAAAGAGAGGGATTTTATGTGATATCTGGAACAATTACATTAACTATAGGATGCACTGGATGACCCATGATGCATCTCGATATCGAATTGAACCATTTACTCCATGTAATTTCACCAGTTTAAAGAATAAACAAACTAAAAGAGCACCAATAGCTCAGTGGGTGGAGCCAATAAGCAAAGGCTATAGCCCTCAATACATTGATCAGTGCATGTCTTCCCCTATTCTCTCTCCCCATATTCCCTGTCTTTGTCCTGTCCTGTCATATAAATAAATATAATCTTTAAAAAGACCAGGTTAAAACCTAGTATACAGCTGACCACAGCTATCTGGGATGCCTGGTGAAATGCCAGACCAGGGAGAGGTAACCTGACTCACTGTTTGATGTATCTATTGCATGAATGTATTTCACATTCATCTGGGAAAGTTCCCATAGAAAGTGTTTCAGAAGGGCAGGACTTTTCTAAAAATTCTCTGGACTGGAGGAAGATTCTATCTGTCACATTCATGACGGGCCAATCAGAGCAACAAGACAAGACAGTTACCTGCTCTGTTTCTGAACAGTGGAGGAATGTTTAAGGAGTGACTGAACCCCAGAGCTGAGGAGCATCTACCCTGGAATTCCCATAAATACCAAACGTCATGCAAAGTGCTGGGAAGGAGAAGGGATTAGACATGCCTACTCTCTCCTTCCTGCTGTCCCTTATCAGCCACAGCTGATTATCATCCACAATGTTATAACCATTCAAGGCAGACTTAGAATGGGCTACCTAAGTGTGAAAGGATGATATAAGGTCATGTAGAGGACACAAGCAAAGGCATGGCTTGTTTACAACTACATTACCCACAATCCTAGGGTGTAGCAGCAACATCTCTGATTGACTGAGCCTCAGATTTTGACTGTGGTTCGCTACAAGTGAGGGGAAAAAGTAGACAGAAACTGTTGAGCTCTGTGTTGACAACAGATGGCATCACATATTCTCTTGGCACCAGATCAGCCAGTAGAAATTTTTCAAAGATTCAGCTGCATTAGATGGTTTCAACCTGTAGAGGGCAGTCACTACACCAATGTGGGATTTAAAAACGTTCTTCTAAAATGTAAATATCTGGACCCAGACTGACAAACAGAACTACTAAATTCCCATATACAGAAGTCGTCATCTAAAACAGTGTTTCAGGGGTTTAGTTCCAGGGGGGTCAAACTCAATCACAGCAGGGGCCGGATTCTGAATGTAGGTTTAACCTGAGAGCCTAAGAGGGTCAACATTTAACCATAAACTGTCAACCTCATTTTCACCAGCAATGAATTATAACATAGCATATAAGAGATAAAAGTCAAACCTAGTATTGAAAAAGGCCAGAACACAACATTACACATCAAAATTTTCTAAAAGGCAAATATATGAGATTAAAGTAAAAAAGTTTAAAATGCAAAAAAAAAAAAACAAAAAAAAAAAACAAAAAACAGATATTTAAGACAAAATCATGAGTTTCACATATCAAAATACTGAAAAAAATCAAAATCATGAGTTGAAATGGCCAAAATATGATATTAAAGTCAAAATAATGAGTTGAAAAGACCAAACTATGATATTAAAGTTGGAATCCTGTGTTAAAAAGCCCAAAATATAAGATGAAAGTCAAAATCATAAGATTCAAAGGCAAAAATATGAGTTAAAATTTATATTCATGAGTTTAAAAGGCCAAAATATGAGATGAAAGTTAAAATCATGACTTCAAAAGGCAAATACACAAGATAAAATTAAATATCCTGAGTTTAAAATATGAAAATGTAGGAATAAAGTTAAAACCATGAGTTTAAAAGGTAAAAATTTAAGAGAAAATTCAAAATTCTGAGTTTAAAAGGCCAAAATGTGACATTAAAGTCAAAATCCTGAGGTTAAAAGGAAAAACTATGATATTTAGGTCAAAATCATGCGTTTAAGAGGCCAAAATATGAGATAAAAGTAAAAATTCTGTGTTTAAAATGCAAATGTATGAGATAAAAGTCAAAATCATGAGTTTAAAAGGTAAAAAAATATGAGATCAAAGTCAAAATTATAAGTCTAAAAGTCAAATATATAAGATAAAATTAAATAACCTGAGTTAAAAATACAAAAATGGGAGAATAAAGTTAAAATCATGAGTTTCAAAGCCAAAAATACGGGATAAAATTTTGAGTTGTAATTTTAAATGGTAAATTTGAGATATAAGTCAAAATCATGTGTTTAAAAGGCAATTATATGAGATCAAATTAAAATAATGAGTTTAAAAGGTCATGAAATGAAATAAAAGTCAAAATTTTGACTCAAGTGTTCAAAATATGAGACAAAATTCAAAATTAAGCCTTTTAAAGATCAAAATTTTAAATAGAAAGTCAAAATCAGAAGTTAAATTCACAACTGTGAGATACAAAAGTGAAAATAATAAATGAAAACACAAATTAATTTCTTTACCCACATTCCTGACTTTTTTTTCTCTTTTAACTCTTTACTTTTTCAAAATGCTGTGACTTTAAATCATCAGTATTAAGTTTACATTTTTTTAATTGGAGGAAATCTGCAGACCTTATACCGGTGTGCCAGTCATTATAAAAATAAGAGTTGAGTTTGACATCCCTGCTTTAAACTGTAACAATGTATCAGATTCACTACATTTAAAGAATTACTAAAATTACACTAAAATGGAGAAAAATCTTAAAACAGCGCTGGAGCTTTCTGTGAGTGTGCCGCTGCATGGGTTGGGAGCCAGGAGCTTAATTAGGTACAGTAAACTTGAGAAAGATGCAGATGTAGCTCTACTTCGAAGGCAGAACTGCTCACGCTGCCAAACTAATATAAATAAAGAGAAAGGCAGGCGTCAGACTTGATGCTGCACAGACTCATCATAATATCTGAATCTGAGCTCATTTTTATCATCCACTGATCACAAAAATGATCTTGTCACTCAAATCAAAGACTTTAGTGTTTTGCTGCATGCGGGCCAAAGCATAAGGAGGCCTAGTTGGCTTCTGATTGGCTCCCGGCCCATTGATACAGCTGCTGGCTGCTCACTTCAAAGAGCTGTGAGGGTGGAAGAAGTAGAGCCAAATATTCTGACAGTAACTCATTTCTAATTGTAGAAAACGTGGTCAGGCAGACAGTGGTCATCTGTTTAGCTGCCATAGAGAGCTCCATTGACAATCACCAAAAAACAGGACGCATGACCACACACCAACCGCTTCACATAATACAACACAGTCATGTACACACGCATCCCAAAGGATCTCATTACTGTGATTGGCTTCAAGACCTTTTGCTGATCAGGACACTCTTTTATGTTACATTTGCATCTCAAGTATTTAAAGTGCCGTAAATGCATGCGTGTGCAGTGCTGCCACGTATGTGCGTGAGTGGGTTTGTGAAGCAGCAGAAGCCAATAGAGAGAGAGAGAGAAAGAAGAGGAGAACAGAGGTGAGCAGGAGGGGAGGAAGGAGGGGTGAGGCCATGCATGGTCAGAGAGGGCAGACGTGAGCTAAATAGCTGAGTTGGCAACTGTAGAGCGCGAGGGGGGGAGGAGGAGGGCGGGTGAGTCACGCTGCTGTGTGATGAGGTACAGTGTAAGGACAGTAGACTTTTTTCTCCGTCTTCCTGTGGGGATATGTTCTCTGTGGCTGGAAGCACTGAGCCGTAAGTCTGCATACTGTGGTGTTTTCTCTCCTCTTGTTCCTCTGCTGTATTTTTTATTTTCCTTCTCAGTAAACTGCAGCACCAATTTTTTACAGAGACAAAAACAGATACCCCAGTCTCCAGAGACTTTGTTAGTAAGATAAAAATTAAAAGATTCAAGATTATGCAGACAATGAGCCACAGGTGCATGCGTGAGCTCGTGTCCTGCCCTGCAGTGACACAACTCAAAGGCTGCAGTGGTTCAAAGCATGCACGCGCCCGAGACTGAGGGCTGATCAGATGCCAAAGCACGGTAGATTTTTTCTGAGAGAGTGGATTTTATGACTTTAGAAGGTACCATGCTGCTGACAGTCTCAAAGTAAACATCAGTAATCCACCAAGAGTGAGGATGTGCACGTTTTTATAGCTTCTCACAGCAAAGTGGTTTAAAATGAATTATCATGTTGCAGCAAAAAGGCTTCAGTTTTATGCGGGTTGACCCTTTGTTTATGGGTGAAACCCTGCTTTTGATCTCTGCAGGGTTGAATAAGGGCCTGCATGATTATTCCATGTTATTCCTGTGTCTATTTTTTACAGTGCTCTAGCAGTGCCTGAGGAAGTGTTAAGCAGGGCATGCAATATGAGATAATCATGCTGATTTTAGGCCAAATTCCCCCTTCTGACCAAAGTCAGCAAAAGTCAAATTATAGCAGTTTTTAAAGATCATCTTAGCTCATTTTCAAGTGGTGTGTTTGGGTAATCTTTCCCTGCTCAGGTGACAGTCAGAGCTGCTCTGACTTAAGATCATAAATATTGCACATGATCAATATTTACAATCAGCAATCCTGTTGTGTGGGGGGAACACCAAGGACAGCCGAGCAGGCACGAGCAGGTTTGTTAGGATAGAAAGCATTAGTAATGAGTAATGAGGAAGCACAACAAACACAGCTATGGCAATGGCAGTAAATGTTGGAGCAACTCTTTGATTTATGGCTAAATGTTTCAAAGTGTCCCGTAAAACATACCACTATCATATCAACATAGAGAAGAGTTGGACCAAATTCCTAAGGCAGTAGCATAAACTGTAGAAAGAACTGGACAAAGCCTGTGTGATGTCAGCTATTTGATTACAATAGGTGGACTCTTAACAGCTTTTGAAGCCAATCCATGGCGGCTTCCGTATTGAAATCGCTCTCAACCGAACTTTGGATCAATCTAACGGCAGACAAGAGCCCGCCCACTGAGCTTGACTTCCTGTCAGCTAAGTTAGCACTAAAGCTAGCCTTCTGATGGTAGCACCTGCCTGTCGAGCCATCTGTCAATGGAATGGGGTGCACCAATCAGTGCACAGAGAGGTTTTTCCTTGATATAATCGAAACAATTGTGGTACAAAAAAAAATTCAACCTCCGTACAGTGAGAGCTCATAAAGAAATTAGCTAATGAGACACGTTTAGTATTTTGAACCAGGCTGTAAAACAGTTTTATGCTAGTGTAAAAAACAGATGTTTAACAGGTGTTGTGTACGGGACTTACGGTGCTCCTGCAGCCAGACTGTAATTTTTTTTGCACTCCTGCATTGGCTTCATTTTTCAGGACAGGAGGTTTCCGCTTGGGCAGTAGATAAAGCAGGTAGTTATCAGCTAGCTACATTAGCGTGTTTACCTTAAAGGGGACATATTATGCACAAATCACTTTTTCAGGCTTTTCTAACTTAAATATGTGTCCTTGGCCTGTTCACAATCCCCTCAAGTACCAGAAAAATCCATTCCCTCTCCCCCCTCTTTCTCCACCTCTCAGAAAATGTGTGCTGAAACAAGCCGTTCTCAGATTTTAACCCTTGTGACCTAACATGGGGAGAAAGCACCCGGCCCCAGTTTTGGTTGGCCCTCCCCCACTTGGAGGCTACCAGTTACCAGCTGAGATGCTAGATAGTTCAGTGGGTTACCCTGCTGACTAAGGTCTGGAAGATTGATGGTTGGAATCCCAGTCAGGCCCTCAACTTTGGATAAAAGTGTCTGTAACATCAGGAGTGCCACATCCATTTCCCGGGAGGGATATGGTCAGGGGTGGAGTCAGACAGCTCATTAACATTTAAAGCCATAGACACAGAAATGGCTTGTTCTGAGAAGGGCTGAAACAGAGGGGTTTTTAGACATGCAAATATCCTATACTAGAGTGTTTTTTTCAGCAACAAACTTCACAGGCATGATTTGGAGACCCCTGAGACCAATATAAACTTGTCTTAGAAGGGTGAAATATGTCCCCTTTAAAGTCAGAGATTCTGAGTTCTGGGAGTGAAAACGCTGGTTGTTGCCACTGGACTTGAGCTTTTGTAGCACTTTTCTAGCCTACTCAAAGTGATTTTACATCACATTCATACACTGGTGACAGATATGGGGAACTGTCCATCAGTATTAGCCAGTCCTATTCAAATGCATCCATGCACATTTGAACACAGCAGTGGGAGCAAACTGGGGTTAAGTGTTAAGAGCACATCGACATGTGACAGTAAGAGCTGGGCATCAAACCCACGACTTAGTCTACCCACCAAGCCATAATCTGAATCTGTTGTTGTACTGGTCATCATGTGCAGGGTCTCTTACATTGACATAACTGGTTAACATTTAAAAAATCTTGTAGCCTGTGCCAGGCTTTTCTGTATCCCCCACATTTTTAAAGCAGCCCATCTGGCAAAGGGTAACCAACTTATGTTATTAAAAAAAGACACGTACAGTCATGTTGCATATTTAGTTTGCCGAAAAAAGGGCCGTTAGTATTTGCATATTGTCACTAAACTGCTGCTGCTTTGAGTAGTGAGGATCATTATGAAATAACCAGCCAGAGAAAAGATTTTACCATCACACTGACCTATGCACTTTAGCTGGGTTAACCACATATGTATTTTGAGTGATGCTCTCAAAAAATCTCTTTAATTTTGATTAAATAATCAGAATAAAAGATAAATGCAATCAAAGTGTAAATGTAATCACTCTCATGTCATCTCACATCTGTCCATAGAAGCTTTGTAAATTTGATAACACATTCCCTTTGCTCATATCTTTAAATAATTAATATAATTAACATGAATTATGAATACAAATGTTGCTGTTTCAAAGGAGTGTAAAAAGTTCTATTCATGAACATATTTTCAGTCATTTTTTACTGTTATTATTAGGGGGTCACACAGTTAGCTGGCTATCTGTTAGATTTGGTTATCAAATTAGACGATTTAAGATTTACAGGTCAATTTAAGTAATAATCCTAGCCAAATGCTCTTCTACAACTGTAATAAAGCCTCCCGCCACTAGTAGCCACAGTAGCTTCCTGCCAGAGCGTTTTCAAGGTTTCCAAAACGCTCCCGAGGACAAGTTGTGACCTGAACATTCACCACACTTTGAAATAATAACGTATAATTATGGAACATTACGACACATGAAGCAAATACTCTGAACTATTTCTTGAGTAAACCACTGGGCGGAGTGACACAGTGCAGCAGCCAAGTCTGGAGTGTAATTCTGGCTTTGCATTTAACTTAAAAACATCTCCAACTTGTAATGTTCCATGATTATTTCATAGCGTGGTGAATGTACAGGTCACAACTTGTCCATGAGAGCGTTTTGGAGTTGTTGGATTGTGTATTTGATGAGTTTGATGAGGGAAAGCAAAAAAATACCGTCTGCTTCCATAGCGTTAGCTGTGCAGCTGGTGTATCGGTCCCCCAAGATCTAAAAACAGCTTGCACCAACAACTAAAGGAAACAAACCTATTACTAAGACTATAGAAATTATGGCAATGGGCGAATTTGCCAAAATGTTGAAGCATCCCTTTAAATGTATTGTAACCGGAAAGAGAGCTTGCACCCTCGGATTAGAGTATTTGATCTACCTGTTATGTAGTCCTTTTCTTATTACTGGTATACATTCACTAGATTGTGATAAATTAGAAAGCTTTTTTTAAGTTATTCCATATTAAATGCTTCTGACATGTTTTATTTTTAATGTGTTTCATATTCTGTGTTTGTTCATGCTTCCATGAATAAATCAGACTTTAATAAAAGGGGAGTATTGTCCTTTTTGCTCTGAATGGGACACATTTAATCAGCCTTTTAAACACATTTAGCTCTTTTTCACAATGCACCACGTGCCATCTCCTGAAAACAGCTATGATACAGACCTGGACCATATATCCAAGCCTGCACCAGATTCTTCTTCATTTTTATTTCAATTCTACTTAAAGTTTTTTGCACGATATTTTTAGTCAAGCTGGAGCAAAACAGCTGAATGTTATCTGAAAAAGGCTTTAAACGGGTAAAAGAAAAGTTTCCTGTTTTTTATAGCCTGTTGTCCATCATTATGCATATAAATCTGTATGCTGTGTGTTAGATATTTACAAGTTCCTCACATTAACTGCTGAAGCATAAAAACTTGATGTATTCCCAGTCCAGCCACATAGATTTTTTGGCTTTGCTTTGATACACTAGATCCATATTTGAAGCAGAGGATGGAAATCCCAAGAGGTCAAGTTCAGTAGCCCAATTAACCAAGGTTAGACCTGGTAGGCAGATAGGGGCACCCATCTGTCAGTCAAAGAGGCCATGTCTTTAATTATGCATAACTTTAAGACTTATAAAAATTCACCACCATACAGTATTTATACAAGGGAAAAGGAGCTAAAGTGACTTAAACAGCTGCTGTACCAGGCTGTTAAGTTATGTAATACTGATGTGGAGATGGTGGTTTCACATAAGGCTCTAGTGGCTGTTTTAGGATCTGTGGTTTAGCACTGGCTTCAATCATCGATGGGAAGGGGAGGAATTTACTGAATCCTTTTTGGTCACTTTTTTGAGTCACTGTTGTTCTAATAGATGTACACATCGTAACGTTTCATCACAACTCTCCTACATAACCTGAATTGCTCCACTGCATGTCTGGAAAGCGGCATCCTTTAGCCTGTTCACCACAAACTTGAAGCCGGCATTTTGTTTAAGCACGTAGCAATCACCATGGTAATAAAATGAAGCCTACACAAAGTGCAAAAAGTTCCTCAAGTGTCCACTTGCGGCTGGCTCCAAAAGTCAAGGAAGCCCCATTAACACCTAACCTTATACAACATCAGGATTGGCCTTTCAAAAAGCATAATCTAGGAGGGTGACTGGATAAATGTTCAATTTGTCATACAGACCAATCAGAAAAACAAAGATTTTAATGTAGTAGGCATCCACCACCATCAAAGAGTAAACCATGAGCTCAACAGGCGATCCTTTTCAAGTCACAACAACATTTTTCAGGTATATCAAACTCTTGCTTGGCCAGTCGGGAGAAGAGTAAAAACATTTTTACCACCAAGAAAAGCTTTCAGCTTGACTCCTTGCTCTTCTTATAATAAGTTTGGACTAGTTCTACTAAAACTGCCACTATAGCTACATCTGAGCGGATGCCCTCCCTGGCCGCCATTGTTTATAGGCTTGCAGTAAGTCTAAACTCCGCCTGTAGTTACTGCCTCATTCCCCTTAAAATGACTCTGACTGGTCCATCCATTCTTGTGCTGAGCACAAGTATTTCAGCCTGAAACTTTGCAGGATGGATATGTCAAATGACAGACATGGTATACGGCCAATCCATCAGCTTTGCAAGGATGTATCCACACTAACCTCTTCACTGGTCGACATTGTTTACAGGCTTGTGGTTGCTTCTGCCGAACAATGTCTAACTACGACCTCTTTCTCTTTGAATGACGCAGGTTGGTCAGTCTTTCTTGGACTCAGATCAAGAGTTTCAGCTTGAAGCTTTGCAAGGTGGATCAGCTTGAGGACAGACATGGAATCTGGCTTGTGCAAGGCTGTATCCATGCTAATCTCTTCAGTGGCAGCCACTGTTTACAGGCTTGCAGTTGTTTAAAGTTAACCGTGTCTGTTACAACCACCTCTTTTCCTTAAATGGCACTGGTTAGACTGTCATTCTCAGACTCGGAACAAGGGTTTCGGCTTGAAGCTTTGCAAGATGGCTCTGCATGATGACAGACGGAATCAGACCAATCAAATCAATCCATCTGCTTTGCTGCAAGGTTCATGGTTTGGCTGGCTGACATCTTGGCTTACCGCAGCCATGTACCAGGAGGCTTAGCCCCAGCTTGATTCTATAGATAAGATTGATGGAAATTTTGGAGAAGACAGCAAATCCAATATGGCAACCACCATTATATGGCTTTCAAATACCTTTCCATAAATCCATAGGTGACATCAGTGCTGGTACGTCCAGGTTTTGGTGCAGTCTGTAGTCGCTCCTTGATATCTTCATGGGTATGTGCAATCCTTATCTTAAAACCCAAGCTATGAATGAGAAGAGTTAAGCTCTCCAGACACCTCTGGCCATATATTGTAGAAGCATCCGCTGCGTGTGCATGCAGCGATCTGGGAGCATCAGCTTTGTTCCCGTAATCCACAGCTTGTGTGGGTGTATTTTGTGTGACACAGAGACATAACGGCTCACCTGAATTTTGCAAGACATGCATACCGATGCAGACACACGACAGACTCCAACTCCTGTGTGATGTTTTCAGTTTACACGTCTCAATATGTCCTTGACTGAGCGTGCTCTTTTTGTGACGCAGGAAGAAGCTGAGCTCTCTGTAAAGTCCCCGACACCCACACATCTCCCTCTCTCTCTCCCTCTCTCTCTCCTCTGTCTGTCTGTCTTCCCACCACCCCACCCAGCAATCCAGTCCTGATTCTAAGGGACGTATCTGGGATTTAATACAATTTGTAGGGGAAGGAGGCTGAGAGGGATGAATGATATATTGACTTCTATATAAAAGCAAGGCTGGGGTGGTAATCTCATTTCAGGATGCTGTGATGAGATTCTGGCCTGTTTTCTCTCCCAGATGATGTGACTTTGGTCCTGACATCATCATGCTGCTGCCTGCTGGTGTGTGTTTGTGTGCAAGTGCAAATGTGTGTTTGTGTGCATGTGCGTGCGATTGCATGAGAGTGCTTCATGCTCCATGATATGCTCCTCTGATTTTATCTGGAAGCTCGGCTAAAATTGCATCTCTCTATTTTTGTGTGCACGGCAGAGATAAAAATCTGTATTATTTTGGCTCTCTAAACAGACTCTGTGCTCTCCTAAATCCAAATGTTTGAGAGCTTTGTGAAATAAGAGTGGCTCTGTAAAATAAGATAGTAAAACACCTGGTAAACTAAGCTGCTTGCCTTTTTAATCTGCCACTTATTTATGACCAAGGCAGCATCAACACAAAGGTGTGAAGTTGAAATTTAGAGAAAATTAGATCTGTCAAATCAATACAAATAAGCTTTTCTATTCACTATTCATGTGGTATTTCCTAAGCAGAATCTCATGCAGCATTTTAAACTGAGTTCAGTTCATACTGATGCCGTACTGTAGGAGACTTTGAAAGCCAAACTGGCCCTTTCTAGTTCTCATTTTGTAATGGCTGATTCTGAACAGTCTCCAGCTCCACGTCCCCCACCTGCCGTTGTTCAGCTCCTTCTGGGCGCAGACCTTTGGATCTGCCAACTCCACTGAGCTGCTTATTAGCCGAGCATTGTAACATGAAACAATGGCTTCACCTGTGAAAAGTAATCAATCCAGTGAGTCGAATTTGGTCAGCCAATATATTCCCAATGAAACACTAGTGGGCTAAAGGCTTATTAGGCTCTGCACAATAAGCATGCAGATATGGATGGAGCCCTCTGCTTTTTCTTTCCATTTGTTTTGTACATATTTCTGAATATTTTCTGGAAGCTTCTAACCAGGCATGCTGGATAGACTGTTCCATGCATTCAGTGTATGGATATATTTCACATTCATCAGGGAAATCTCCCATTCAAAGCCTCTGGGAAGGGCAGGACTTTTTCAGAAATTCTCAGAACCTGATTGGACGAATGTCCATTATGAGCGAATCAGAGCAGCGAGTCAAAATAAGGTAGTAGATATGTGTAGCTACAATACAAGCCTGAGCTCGCAGGCAGGTGCTGTCAGTTTATGAACTTTGGAGCTTGTTGTTGGATATAACTCAAGAGGAGAGCAAAAATATCTTATCTGCCAGGAAAAGCTTTTAGTTTGGCTCTTTGCTCTTGTTTTAATAAAGAAATAATGACCAGTTTATGATAAAAATGGCCCTTTAGCTACATCCAAGATAAGTGCTACACTAGTGGCAGCCACTGTATATCCTCCTAAGACCCTGCATCCACATATGAGGACATTACATTTTGGCTTTCTTATATTATAGCAATCATTTCTGGTATTAGAATTGATGACATAATTATCCAAAATGTCCATTCAAGTTTAAGGTATTTGCTTGAAATGCTGGGATAATTTAATGTTTGGATATTTTAGGGAATTCACTTGGAAGTTATCAAAGTATTTTCATGGAAACTAAGAGGTTTGTATGTTTTGGAGGGTTTCGTTGCTTTGAACTGATTTCAATTTTTAATGCATTTTCATAAGAATATGGGGAAATTATTACCAAATTTTTGGGAAATTGGATTGGGAATTTGGGGTTCATGATTGTCCTTTGAATTTTTCATTTTGTTTGTTTTTTTTTTCTAGAAAACTTGAGGAGGTTTGGGATGTTTCCATCATTTTCGTAGAGTTTTGGAGAATGTTTTTGAAAATTTCTAGAATTTGACAAGAAATTTATGGTGGATTTTACTTCAGTAGGGGAATTTGCTTGAAATTTGAGTAGAATTTTTTGGGAAATTTTATTGTAATATTCAGGCTTTATGAAAAATTTCCGCTGAAAGATTTCAGGACTATCCAAAGAAATATTTGGGTACTTTTCAGAAGATATTGTAAGAGTTTTCAAAGATTTTTTATTTCTAACAACGGAATTTTTGGGGTTGTAGAAAAGAAAATTTCCAAGAAATTCCTGTTCAATGACAAGACTGATATTTTAACTTATCAGACCATATTTGTCCCAAATAAGTGGGAGAAAATAAAAATGCACTCCAAACCAAACTCAGGTCTCAGGAGGATATACCAGTGCAACCAAACCCAACCCGTACGATCACAAACTCATGCTCAAGCAGGCCTGGAGAAGAGCGAAAACATCCTTTTTGTTATGAAAGGTTTGCAGTATGGTTCTTTACTCTTTATTTTATGAAGATATGTGGTCCAGTGGTAGCTTACAAGCACCATTGAATGAAGAAGAATGCCAGCTGTTCAGTGTGCTGTCTGCACACGGCCCTCCAGTCTCATGTCCTTATATGGACATTAAATGGGTGTTTCTCTCATCTAATTAAGAGAAAAAAATAAGTTTTCAGTTTACAAGCACATGGCATTCATCAGTTAAAGAACACATGAATCAGATTGCTCCGAGGGATTTTCTAAAGAACAAAATTCAGAGAAACATTCAGAAGATGTTGGTTACCAGAGCCAACTTGCAGCCCTCTGAAGGGAAACAAAGTGAAACAAGTAAACATGAGTGCCCAGAGGCGTAGCAAGGGATCTTGGGCCCCCAGGAAGAAATTTACAAAGGGCCCCTCTAAGCTGGCCAGTTGAACGAAAAATGTTGCTGTGGTTAATGAATATCTGTGAATTTAACATATTTCTAAACAACAATTTCCCTATATTAATGAGCAGTATTTTTACTTTGGTGAAATTAAATGCACCTGTTTCACTTCCTTCCAGTGTTAATTTTGGCAGCTATTTTTAATTTTAGTCTTAGTTTTAGTCTTTAAATGAAATGCATTTTTGTTTTAGTCACATTTTAGTCATCTCTACCCTTTAAGTCTAGTTTTAGTCCATAAAAAGTCCTCACATTTGAGTCTTTACTTTTAGTCCAAGCATTTATTTTCTTGCCTAAATCTGGTACCAAGTCATGGTAGTGTGTTCTATGCACCCTACCAAACCTGGGGTCAAACAGATTTTAAAAGTCCGACGAAAACGACATTAAATTTTAGTCTAGTTTTAGTCATTTTGACAAAAACGAAACTTAGCTTTTGTCAGTTTTACTCATCACAGATCCATTTTGTTAGTCTAGTTTTTGTCATGGAATAAAAGGCTGTTGACGAACATTATTAGTCACAGTTTTAGTCAACAATTTTAACACTGCTTGCTTCATTTTAATGTTTGTTTATTCCAAAAGTGTAAGACGATAACCCCCACATCTTTGTGACAAGAATCCTGTAAATGAGATCATTAATTTCAATGTCATTTTCCTGATTATAAGACTTATGTGAGGCTTAAAAGAAAATAAATACAACATGCAAAACTGTGTAATGTCTTTTTTCACCTCTAACTTTATGCATTTACACTGATGTACTTTAGAAAACAACAATATGCTGGGCTCTTTCATGTTTGAACAAGATGCAAACTGTTCGGTTTCATTTATTTTTTGTTGTTTTTTCAAGCTCAGTGACATAAAGTCACTTTTGATTCAATAATGGTACTAATTACAAATAAAAACTAATAAAATCACACTTTTATCCCAGGTTTCTCGAGGGACAGTGGGGTAGGGTAATCAGTATCCTTCCCCCCCTGTGCTATGCCCATGTGAGTGCCTGACATCAGGGAGGCTCATCTCCTTTGGTTTAAGTATAAGTGTGGAAATGCCAGTGCACCGTACAGCATCATTAACCAGCCTGCATCGCCTAGCAACAACAATCTGTGTACATGTACATGTGGTCTGTGTGGGGTTGAACTTGTTTGGCGTATGATACCGCTTTCATGGATGTTCACATAAAAATGACACATCACAACACTTGTTTGTCACTTGTGGGTTTTTGTGTGGTCTTTGTGCAGATTTATTAATTCATTCTGTTATAAATAACATGAAATAACTTCAAACCTCATGCTACTCCTGTCAAACATGCACATGCAATCTACTGATGGGGTCTTTTACCAAGATGATCAATAATAAGATTCAAGCTCATGTCAATAAATGCCACCTGCACAAGACTGGAGGTGCTTTTTAATCCCAGTTGTTTTAATCAGAACATAAAATGTAATAAAATTACATGACTTGATACGACTGCTCAAATCAAAACTTAAAGGGCCTTTTCAACATTTATGACATTTCCTGTCAAGCTAAAGCGATAAGCACCAAGAAGACACCAAAACCCTTGATAAAATTTGAAATGACTTGTGTGATTGTTTTGCATAAAAGACGAGGTCATGCTCTCTCCCATATTCTGTAAGAAGATGACATGATCCCCCTCCCCATCATGAGTCATAGTGCTGCTAATATCCTGGCACCTGATCCACATACAGTGGGATTTATTGGATTTTTGATATGAACTATTTTCACAAATATATTGCATTTCTCTACTCAAGGACGCTGGCTGCATTTCTGGTGCACACTGCAGCCTAAATTAACTGAATATAGCTCCTCTTTCGCATGTTTTTGAAGCTTTCTGCCACTTGATTTGTCTTTCCTCTTTAATATAAATCATGTTGAAGCCTTTGTCTCGGTGACGTTTCTCTGTATAAGAGCAGTGAAATCTTCACCGTGGCTCTGCTAGAAACAGTCCTGAGCGGCTGACAGCTTGTTTGTCGTTACCCAGGATTCTCTGGGTTGTCATGGTAATGCATGTCTGTGGGAGATCTAAGGGGGATAGAGAAATAAGGACGGGAGAACATCTAACATTGAGCCATTGTGATACATTTAGAAACTCTTTGCCTTTGCCTTGCTTAAGTTCTTTTGATTTTGTTCTCTGAAGATGTTATGTAACCTGTGGAGGCTTTCAGGCTCTGCAGTCAGAACAAAAGGTGTTCAGCTACCCCTACCTGCTATTCTATAATCAGTCTATGCATTTGTTCACTTTTCAAATCATATAACACTCTCAAGTTGATCAATTTTGTTATAAGTTCAAAAATAATCTAAAAAAGACACAAATGAAGTAGTATGTCTAAACTGAGCAGCTGCCTAACTGAAATAGTTTTACATCTATTCGTCCAAACATGATCCCTACCACATAATCTGGAACTGATACAAAGATTTCACACCTACAGATGACTGACCGATGCTAAGCTAAGCCCCACTTCCATTATTACAAGCCAATCATATTTTTTGCAGCTATGCAATGCACTTTGATGTCCAGCTTAAAGCCCATCACAGAAAAGCATAGAAATGCAGATTTTTCTGTACTTTTGTTGAATCTAAGCAGTTATAACTTAGAAAAATGTTAAACCACGTGAATGAGTTTAATGCAACACTGATATAAGATGTCCTATGAGGCTTTTATAAAATGTATCAGTGCTTTTCTGAAATAAATCTAAGCATGTTTTAACAATATCTTAAAAATACTGTTAACCATGACAGGTTTTATCATTATGATTGTGATATTAAATTTTAAAAATATTACTTATCCACTTGAGTCATATTAAACAAGGATGCCAAGTTTAAAGAAAATCCATATTATTTCAGAAATATCACATTCACAAGCTGTGCTTCTATAACATTTTTCACAAAATAAAAGTGATACTTCTAAAATTTTGACTAAATACAAATGCAATTTCCATTGAAGGGTGTTTTGGGCATGAGCCCCGTAATTCTCGTAAAATCTACTCTCGCGAGACTCCACTGCAAGAAAGATGGACGTTGCGTGTTGGTACGGTGATGATTACATCTACAGCAGCTGCCTTGATCATTTGAACAAAAGACGAAGGCAACGGAGGCAAAGTCCATATGTATGGCAAAGGCCACGTATAAGGGTACAAGTATGATGTTAAGAAAAGTCAAGTCTCCTCTTCTGTCCACACGTACCACGCCATGTTGTCTCGGAGTAAACTGGCCATGTGACACCTTACATTACGATATATTTCTCTATTGAAACGTCTGAAAAACCTCTTCACGAGAGCATAAAAACTTTTTAGGGATATTTGAGAGGTTTTCTTCTAAAGTCGAGTGTTTCCATTACCGAGTTTTTATTGCACTATTAAGATTTTGCGCATTTCCAAGGGTAATGGAAATGCAGCTACAACCATGGCATAAATGTGAGCCCATTTACCTTGACCTCCAAAATCTATTTTATCCACTTAACAGATATATTGGTGATATATCTCATGCATGTTTCCACTGAAATCTAATGAGTGCATCCTTGAGTTGGAATGGACATTTGTGCAAAGTTTGAAGAAAATCCATCCTGGCATTTTTAGATACCTTGCTCTCACAAATGGCCGGGATGTAGTGATGGGTCGTTCATGAACAAGTCGGTTAAAAGAGCAGGAAATAAGAGCAGGATCCCGTTTGAGTCATTTTATGTTATTATAACTATATTTTTTATAGATTGTGTGTGTGTGTGTTATTTGATTGATTGGTAGGTATGATCATTTATCCTCTACCACAGGCACATGATGCATTAAGGACCTGTGTTTGATGGAATAACATTAATGTTTTATGTCGACCCTGATTGGTCCTTTCACTTTCTAACCAGGCCCAAACTGTTTAAAAGGGAGCTTTGCAAGATGGATTCACCAGTGAGAAACATGGAAATGGGCGTTTCCTCTTTGGAAGGTTAATTTTATCATAATTCAGGTGTGTCATAATTCATAAGGACATTTGCTGAGTGTTTGTAGATGTTTTTTCTCCTAGGATTCCACAATTGTTTTGTTTGAACAATCCTGAGCCGCATGTTTGAACCGACTCTGATAACCTGAAATTAGTATATAAAATCTTTGAATATGCCCCTCATACAGAAAAAGTCATAAATATAACCTGTCACGTCACTGCACAATTCCTCAGGGACAGAAAACTGACAGTGACAAGGGGAGAAAATAATAGAGTGACTAAAAGCGGCTATTATAAAATCATATACTCATAATATTGCTTTCAGACCCACATTTAACCCCAACATATGCCTGAACGCACAAACACGCAGAGAAACACAAAGCATGTCACACTTCCAACACCCAGAGTGCAAACTGCAAACAGCTGTCAGATAGCAGCGCTGTTTTTCTCTCTTGTTTCCCTTTTTCTCGACTCTCAGACATAGGAGCAACACTCACTCACTGCCGTATGCCTGAGACTTGGCTACAAAAACAGGATAAAATGCACAGCGCTCTGGGAAATTAAAGGATTATACGAGGAGAGATATTTAGTTTGTCTTGACTTACACACAAAAACACACTTTACTTTCAGCACACACACTAATAGCATCCCCAAAGTGACATCAACATTCGCACATGACCTTTTGAACTCAATCAAACAAAATCACCGCCCACTCCCACACTTTGTCGCCTAACAATTTTAAAAAAGACTCACATAAACCTCTCTCTTCCACACGTACTTTCTCCCCAAACACACTCACTTGGCTGCCAAGCGCTGGTATTTTCCCCTGGTGTTACTGAGCGCTAATTGACAAAAGGTTTGTACAGTTTAGCCTCTCTTGTGATTGCCAATTGGCTGATTTCACAAAGCTTGTAAATAACTGAAGTGAATAAAAAAACGACCAAAAAAGAGGCCGAATACACAGAACAGAAACATCAGTGAAGTGGAAACCCCGTAAATGTTTGGCCAGAGGACTGCAGGCTGCAGAGAGCATCAGTCAGTGTCACCCCCAACATTAAATGTGAATCACCTGCATGAGTTTAGGTCATTAAGTTTATAGACTGCAGGCTCTGTTTCTATATCAGTATGCACAAACTGCATCTCTATCTTATGAGGCATAAATCATCTAAGAGGCTGCAGAAAACCCTGTGAAATATATCAAAGATAGTTACGTAATTTCAAACTTTATCCAACATAAATCAATACTTTTAAGAATTATAGTCCAATTAGCCAACTTCTTTAATAAGGAACAAGGCTATCAAACTGTACGCCAGAGTTATATGCTTACAAACTACAAAATGAATAGAATGACATGTTTAAAGCCCCTGTGAGCAGTTTTCATCTGGTCAGAGTCAGGCAAGGAGAAAACACTGTAGAAAGAAGCTTTTTTCACATTTTCCACAGCAAGGACTCAGCAGGAGTGATACTTTTGATGGTTTAAGTTGGCTAGAGACTGTTTTGGATCATAAAATGTGACTTAAAGACATAAAGGGCAAGATGAGCAAAGAAATAAGCAAAAGCGGTTTTACTATTGGTTAAGGGTAGGCATTGCCTGGGGCGTCCTGCACCAAGGGGCCATGAGTCATAGGCAAATCTACTGTATTTATGTAATGTAAATTACAGAGTAAATGAGGCACACAGAGTGCAAAAAGATAGAATCCAAATAAAGTCTTCAAGTCTAAAAAAGTTCCCTGGGAAAGACCCGGTGTAGGTACCAGATGTGTCCTGGGGTCTGCACCTTCTGATGACGTTACAAACATGATTGACTACAGCAACTCCATGTGGACAACCCAATGTCCCAACCCAAGTTGATAGATAAATATTTTAATCATTTGTTTTTCTTAAGTGACAAATTTTATGTACAGTTCTTATTACTTTTTTACTGTAAATAGTGATTTTTCTCATAAAGATTCTCTTTTGTAGTTGTTTTAATTGAAATAATAGAAAGATATTTGTACTGAAAAATATAAAGGTTAATTTAAGCCAAAAAACATTAATTTATTGCTTTTCATGAATAAAATATTTGTTCTCTCTCACGTGTTTATTAAGACATCAATCATAGATCATCCTTCTGATGTACGGCAAACAGAGAGTCATGGTCATTTGAGACACTGTTCACGTCACAGAATTAAAATATTTTTTTCAAAATGATGTTTCTCACACCCTCAGCACCCCCCCCAATCATATCGAGGGTTGAAAACGGGAAATCCGGAGGTAAAGAGAACGTCAGAGTATGAATAACATTACGACACTACTGTTAGCTTTCAGGATTAGCTCCGTGGAACAGGTGTGCTGTCCCACGTTGTGAGCTTCCATCCAGTAAAAACGCAACCACCAATGGAGGTGGTTCAAGCATATGTTGTTGAGTAATTATAAGCATTTTTTCCCACTTCTATTTCAGCATAAATTACTAAAATTTTTTGATTTAACCACAGTGTTAATTTCACTGACTAAAACTACGACTAAAAATGTTTGTCGACAGCCTTTTTTTCCCATGACAAAAACGAGACTAAGACTAACCAAAGGTAAGATCTGTGATGACTAAAACTGACAAAAAACAAGTTTAGTTTTGTCAAGATGACTAAAACTAGACTAAAATGTAATGTCGTTTTTCGTCAGACATTTCAAATCCATTATATTTCTCCTCTGTATGTAAATCTGTCAAAAAACAATGCATCTGTATCTACTCGACCTCTCAGCTGTAGAAAGCAGGGACCCCAGGTTTGGCAGGGTGCAGAGAACACACTACCATGATTTGGTACCAGATTTAGGCAAGAGAATAAAAGCTTGGACTAAAAGTAAAGACTCAAATGTTAGGACTTTTCATGGACGAAAACTAGACAAAAACTAAAAAAGGGTAGAAATGCCCCAAATGTGACTAAAACTAAAAGACATTTAATCAATAGACTAAGACTAAAATTAAAAATGGGTGTTTTACAAATGTGAATTTTGTCAAAAAACTAGACCAGTTAAGAGCCAGTGATCTAGTGGTAACGTCACACCTCACGTACGCACGCAGCTCATGTTCAGGTCCAGCCTTTGGCTCCTTTCCTGCATGTCTCACCTGCACTCTCTGATCCCTGTTGCTGATTCGATCCACTGTCCTTCTTTATGGATTAAGGCATAAAAGACCAAAAATATATCTGTAAAAAAGAAAACAAAAAAACGAAACTTGTAAAAAGTAGTAAGCAGTTTAGGAGCTAAACGAACCGCTCTACTGAGCTGAACCACAGCTCAGCTCTCTATAAAGGAAATAGGGAGTAGGGAATGAGTGTGTGATTTCAGAAACAACCTCAGTTTTCAGAGCAGATTCCACTAAATTCCTTTACACTTTTTAAACTGTACTAATACACTAATAATTTTTCAGAATCAAAACATTGCCAGTGAAATTGTGCCTTTAAGACAGTGCAAGAGTTCCTCCACACTGTCCTCACCTAAACACCAATATTATAAAGCATGTGTTTTATTGTACTTGTTAATGCCACCAATTATTAAAACAATTGAGACTGCTTTAAAGTCATGTGCTGAAGTAGAAAACATTTCGAAGGCTTTAACTTTTTATCTTGCTGTTATTTTATTTCATTTTCAAGCAATCCCGCTCCTAATTTCTTTTGTGATTAATGAAGCTTTTCCTGACCTGCAAAGATAAATAATCAAGATTTATCTTTAATATTATGAGGAACAAGTTAAAAAAGAAAGGTGGCAGCCTTTGGGAGTTTCATGTGGTCTTTTTCGTACGAGCTATCAAGATTTTCCACAAAAAGAGAATGTTTGGAGTTTAGTTACTTTTGGGGGGGCATTCAGTTTAGGTTATAGTGGACAGCCGGTTCTATGAGACCATTTCCATTTTAGGAAGGCATTTCTAGATAAAACCTGGCTAACAATTGGCTTGATTGTACTGGGGATGGTATTTCAACACAGCTTTAAGGCTAAATGGCAGTGACAAACGCTTGACTAGATGTTATTTTTTTGCAGTGCGATACCCAAGGACTAAAGAAAATGAGGCTGCGACTGAACTGTTTCTAAAAAGCTTTCTTAAATTGGCTTTAATGGTGAAGGAAGAGTCCCTCATCTCACCTGGTTAGTCTATAGATCTGTCTTTACTGTGTGGTGAACTACACTGCTAAAGTTAGGCTGCGTTCAGGTCGATAATGGTGTCTTGAAACAAATCCTGCTCATTTCTTTCATTTACACCGCCACGCTGCTGCAGTAGTAGTCAAAGCTCACCTTACTTCCACCTTTGTACCTTTCCAGCATGAATCCTTTTGCAGAGTACTACATTTGCTTGAGCCCCAGTCAGACTGGGCTCGTCCACTCAAAGCTACAGTAGGAACATTCAAGTACAGGCAGCCCCATCATGCATACACCTGAATTTCAATGCCACTGACACACATTCTGCAGAGAAGGAGGAAATATCTGTGATTTCATCCTTAGAATTTGCTAAATATTTTATGTTCCAGCATGGTTTCAGGGAGTTTCTTCTTAGGGTAGAGCTGCTCTTGTGTGCCTGGAAAGTCCATTGAGACAGTGAACAGGATATGAGCAGATACAAACAAACTTGACATGACTTGACAATTCAAAACAAAACAAAAAAAATCATCTTTTCCCTTTTGTGAGTGCCCTGTTCACACATGTAACACAAATGCACACAAAGAGGCTCCTTTAATCCCGGGGTGATTCCTTTTGATCCTCTATTTTCATGCCAAAGGAAAGAAAACAGAGAGCGCAGTTGTCATCTTTACTTAGAGATTTTATGTCCTACGGACTGCAATATTGGGCTTTCTATTTTTTACACAGCATACACGGTTCACAATGATTCCAGCTGTGCGATTTATCACTCCAAAAGTCGAACAATATTTTGATTTTAAGACAGAATAAAGGAAAATCTGCAGTTGCTGGCTAGCTGTAAGCTCTATAGAACTGAAGTGGGTAAATCTGGCACAACTTCACCATCTCCCAAGGTGCATAGAGGATGAGGAGGGTCTTGAAGAGAACAGAAATCTCCAGCAACACTTGTAGTTACAAGAACAACTTTATCAGACCGATGCATTTGGGCATGTAGCCTTCATCAGGGTCATGACTACAAGTGTTGCTGGAGATTTCTGTTCTCTTAGCTGTAAGCTCTAGGCATCATTAAAGTTTTGAAGGATCACTTTTTTATGTTCTTTTCTGACTTGTTTAAAGAACAAATATGAAAAGCCCATTTTTTTATTTTTATACATATATTGGGGTATACTGGGGTCTAGAGTACCACAACATGGGAAACTAGCTGACCCAGTCATCAATCATTGGCCACCTATGTCTGGAAATACAAAATCTGACTGTTCAGAATCTGTTCCCAATGTGACTTCACACTGAGTCATTATTAGTGATTTTGAAAATAATCTTGCATTGTGGATGATTCTGCATCGATGCACAGGAAGAACATATTCAACGAAGACAGATGCTGCTAGTGTATTTTCTCTCTGTGGCTGGGCCTTCCTTAAATAATTAAATAACCTGTTCCCCTTTCAAACAGGGCTGTTTTCAATGCATTTTAACTGTAGGCTATTTTAAATGGTGCAGCTTTTTCTGTCTTTACGGTAGTCACATGTGATGCCAATCAATTCCTTTGTTGAGACTAGGCTCGCGTTAGAACATGGAAATGCTTTGAAATCTGCAGACAAACACAGAGCAACTCAGGGAGAATTAGAGGACGGCAAAAATAGACGGTTGAATGTAGAATGGACGGCCAGTGTGACTTGAATGTTTCTCTACCATGGTGATAGCTATCTGCGGTAATGTCAAACATTACAACGAGACAAAGCATGTATCTGTCAAGTAAGCATACCAAACAGTGACACCAAAAATAAACGAACCTAGAGCCCAATATAATTGACTTAGCAGTATCCTGACACAATTAAAAACTGCCTAACAATGTTTGTTTCACGAAATGCTTCTAAGCTAAATATTAAAAACTGTACCTTTAATGTTGGCGGGTATGTATAAAGCTTAGTTCTACTGCTTGATATTTTAAATGTAAATCAGACTTGATATTTGATCCTTTCACAAGATTATGACTATTTAGCTAGTAATAATCTATTTGTATTTTCAAATAATAAATAAAGATTTTCATATTTAAAGACAGAGCATTTCCAGTTAGGTTTTAAGTGATTTATTTCCAGAGTATTAGCAAGAGACACAGTGTTAACTTTAAAATAGCATTTAAAGACCCTGTAAAGTAAAAATAAATCTGTATTTAGGTTTGTCGTATGATAGATCACTGTGTTATGAACCTCCAGGTCAAATTTCAGTCAAATAAAGCATCTCCAAGTTTATTAAAATAAGCTTCAAATCATGAAAAATGAGGCAGTAAAATCTGCTCCAGGATGGTGTGGGTGTGTCTGTTGAACGAGCGGAAGACACGCCCACTCAGGAGAAATATGATCCTCTCAGGTTTAAAAATGTTACAGTCTGAATGGAGGAAAGCACTCACGTCATTAGCCTGTCTCTTGACCTTTTGTTGACCTTAGAAGAAGAGACAAAGTCTGTTCAAATCTTGCTATGATGCATAGCATATCATAGACCACAGTGTTCATCTCAGTACAGTTCAACAATCTGTACTATTGAATGAGTTTAACAAGCCCTCACACAATAAGCATGAGCAGCAATCTTTTGTTTAAAACCACAGATAAAGACACATACAGGCAGGCAGTCTGCAGCATTAAACCCCTCACTCATGGTGTCACACTTGGAAAAATACTTTCCTCTAAAAACATGAACCAATAAACAAAACATGCATAACTATAACTTTGCAATGAAACATGAACATCAAAGAACTTACAAGAGGGAATTCCTTTAAACAAAATAAACCCAGAAGTCCCTGCTACAAGTGACTGCTTCCTTCCACAATATTGTAGTGTTAGAGGGGCGGGGTCATTCTCTACTGTGGGCTCATGACATCGTGAGCCCACATATTGACCCTGCCCACATGAAACCAAGCCAGGAAAGAGGTGAAATGGTCTAAATCAAGAATTCAGTCACATGTAGATCTTAGTGTTTTCACGTGTTTACAGCAACCATATTCCAACATTTCTAGAGTGTTTAGACAAAAACTTTGGATTTCACTTTACAGGGTCTTTAAAACCAGGTTCAACAAATCTCAGCCAACTGCTGGCTAACTGTCAGCCTAATCTTAAAAAGTGCTTACTCTAACATAACCCAAATGGGGTGATGGTTGTGTCCAGAATCGTTTTACTTTCATAATTCTTCATACTGAATTTTACTCACATTAAGTTGTGAATTCATAGCTTTCTTTTTTTTCTGTTTGAGAAATCCTCAGATGTTCAGCAGACTGGCCATAGCTTTTAGGTATGAAACAGGGGCAATGAACCACGCCACGAAGCCACCTGGACAGTTTTTCTTTCGTCTCTTTTTGGTCCATTTAGATTGTATTGAAAAAAATGTTAATTTTTTACCGTGACTTGTTGTCGTCTCCTAAGTGGACAGTGAGGTTAAAAACTAAACTGCACTTAAGAAAATTAAAAAAAAAAAAAAAAACCTTAAATAACTCCATCAGAGTGCCTCTTCACTTTTACCAATCTCAAGCCCAAATAAAGGAGGAGGGTTGGAATCACGACATGAAAAAAAAAAAAAAAAAAAAAAAACAGAAGAAAGTTCATTTCTAGTTCTGAAACTAGTTAGGATGTTTTTTTAATCACTATTTTTCCCTCCCATGATGTTATTCGTCTCTCCAACAGTATCTGTTACAAATACATACAGATGGCTGATTATGCAAATTTGTTTATGACACTATCTAGCAACTTCTAGCGGCTTTTAGGATAGCCGATAACTTCTTTCCTTACTGAGGCGTTGGCAACACATTACAATACGCAGACTCAAGCAGCATTTGTTGCCAATCATAGGCACCTTCCATATTGAAATCACTGTCTCAACCAAACTTTAACGGCAGACAAGAGCCCGTCCACTGAGCTCAAATTCCTGTCATCTAAGCTATCATGAAAGCTAGCCTTCTGGTTGGCAGATAGGTAGCATCTGCCTGTCAAGCTATCTATCAGTCAAATAAGACATGCCAATCAGTGCGCAGTGAGGTTTTTCCTAAATATAATTGAAATGATTGTGAAAAAATCCCCCCCGCCCCGCCGTACAATGAGAGGACATGAAGATGAGACATGTTTCATTTTTTTCCAGCTTATTTTTGGTGTAAAAACAGCTTTTTAACATGTGTTGTGTACAGGACTTCCAGTGTTCCTGCAGCCAGCCTCAAGTGAACACTCGCCATATTGCAATTGTTTGCACTTCCACAATGGCCTCATTATTCAGGACCAGAGGTTGCCTACAAAGGGTTCAAGGCTACACAGACCTACAGTGAATGCTATGGCTCACATGTTTGTTTCTGAAAAGGCTAAAAATTGAGTCCCAGAGCTGTGCCTAAGAAAAATATGTGGGTTTTGAGATAAAAGACACCAGAAAAAAGAAGGAAAGTTTCTGAGTATCTTTTGTACTTTACTTTAAAACCATTAAGGTTGTTTTCTTATTTCTGTGGCTGAGCTATTGATTGCCAGCTGGTGTGATAATACTGTTTCTTTGTATTAAACAGGGATACAAATGCTTTCTCAAATAAGGAGTAAAAAAACATTTCAGGATTCAAACTGTTCCCTCAAATATGAAAGTTATCTTTAAGCTAACAGAGAATTATCTGTGCCCTTCTTCTCTATCATCGTCTCTGTCAGAGCTTCTCTCAGTATATTTCCAGCAACGGGAAGGGGATACAAATGACGCCCAAACCCTGGAGAAATTTGTCACAAGAGAAGAGAGAAAACAGTGAGAGATGCCTGAAAGATAAGGGAAGAGAGACAAACCAAAAAAAAACAATCTCCCTGTTGCTCTCCTGCGGCTGGTATCTTGGGGTTTTTTTCGTACGACAGACCTTTATCAGGAAATGGAGGAAGAGCCAATGTGGTGCTCAGCCATGAAAGGTAATGCCATTTCAATAGTCCAGGCTCTAGTAGTTAATGGGACAGCCTGAGAGATTTCTCCTTTTAGCCCTGAAGAGGACCTCAGAGAAGAACATCAGAGGGGTTTTCAAGTCTATGCCAGGCTACAGTGTCTCTAAACTGCCTGAGCACACAGAGACGTGGCTGTCTGCAGAACACAGGGCAGAGGTAATGAAACAGAATAGAGACGAGCAGGCTGGGAGGAACACATATCTATTGAGCGCTTTTTCCCCATCTTTCCCACCCTTTTGTTATTTCTTTTTTTCCCACTGCCGTTTCATTTTACCCTGTGGCATCCCTGTCCCTTTCTCCCTCACCCATCCCTCTCCCCCTGCCGCGCTTTCTTCCTCTCCCTCTCTCAGCATACACACCACGATTTCTCCTTGATTTCCAGAGAGAGGCTGGTATAGCAGCAGCAGCAGGCATACAAACTAGCTGACTCAATATACACACACTCAGGAGGCATGGGTGCGTGTGCATCGTGGCGGTATGGAAAGATGGAGGCAGAGATGAGAGGAGAAAGAGAGGAGAAGGTGTGAGACCCGAGCTGGAGAGTTTAGGTTGGGATTAGCTCGACTTCTGGCGTGCTGGCATCAGCAAGACATGCGTCAGCATACATTAGGCAGCTCATTCATCATTCACGCTACAAGCTGGAGCTATGAGGTCACCGTTGGGTTGGATCATTGTTTCAAAAAGGAAGGCTCGGGTTAATGGAAGCGGCTCGGAGGAATTCTTAAACTACTTCTCAAGACCCGGGATGATTCGAGTTTTTATACGGCTCCCAGAAGCAAAGAGGGAATCAAAATTTGATGAGCCTCAGGCCAACAAAGTTTAGGCAGCGTTTCAGCACAGGGAGTGAGGTGTAATTCAGGGTTATAGGAGCACAGACCTATGCCGGAAAATTGCCTTTTATATGGACTTTATGTCAAAGGGTTGGCCCATATTGAAGAGCGTATATTCTCTCATTTAAAGCTCCTGTGAGGTGTTTTCAGCTGCTTATAAAAGAGAATGAAATCACTCTGGAAGCATGTCTGAGCTGCAAAAGCAAGCCAAGCAAACAGAAGGTTGATTGTTTAAAATAAAGGTACTTTCCTCTTCTGACGCTGCAGCATGGTAGGAGTCAGTCTAGGTGGTTTGAAACACCTTGCAAAAAAGCATTTTCACATTTTCCTCTGCAGAGATTTACATTTACTTATATATTTAAATGTTTAAAAACAGCATGGTAATATTTTCAGGTGCCGTTTTAGCTCAGTTAGCAGAGCAGATGCCTACATACAGAGACTGGAGTCCTTTAAACTGAATGTCGAATTGATTCCCAATCACAACATTGTTTTGCACGTCTTCCCCCATTCTGATTGAATTGGACTTACACCCTCGAACAAGTTAATCCTCAATAGCATGGCCTCAACATGGCAAAAAAACACCATATTTAACGTATGATGAGTGTGTCTCATGAAACTGAATATGTACACAAAATTTTATTTTGATTGGTAAAACAACATGAGGGGCTGAATTCTTCTCCACGCCCCATGCATGTGTCAAATTTCAAGACTTTTTGGACATGTTAAGGCCACCAATTTAAAAACAAAAAAAAAAGAAGAAAAGAAAAAAAAACCCACAATGCTCACATGTTCAGGATAGGATCAGTAAAGGCTTTTGTTGTAATATTTGTCCATAAAGGGTGCCAAAATCAACACAAACCCACTTAACCATGCAATTAAGACCAAGTGAGTTTCAGAAATATAGATTTTTCTCTGCATTTTGGCTTTCTGTATGCATGCAAACTGCATTTTAGAAATGTATCTTTTTGAAAACTCACTCAAGGTTGAAGCTTTTTAGAAACTCAATGTACAGTGTTTATGTGTAGCTGTGAAAAACAGAGGCTGTGTCTGAAATAAGACACTCATTCCCACCTCCCTCTTCACTACAGTGGGCTCTCTGTAGCAGACTACATAGTGGCCTCATGTGCAAAATACAGAAACGATTTCAGACCCAACTTTGGCCACGGACCATGACATAATCGCCGTCTCTCAATTAAAATGTGTAGCAACACCTCATAGATACCCGTTACAACAGCTGGGGAATCGAAGCTAAAACAATTGTGTCTTTTAAAAAAAATACACATGTCCGTGCTGTCATTTTTGAATATAGATGATAGCCTCATGGCTACTTTTTACAATGCATTGTGGGATGTAATGGGTACACTACATAGGGTTTAACAATGCTCATTCAGAATTCAAACACCATTACAAAATGGCGTATACACTGTAAAGTGAATAGGGAGTAATTTTGTTGCTACTTGGACTTTTTCATATTTTCACAGTTGCTATTCATCTGTGCTGAAAAACAGAGGTGCTTTAGTGGACTATTTGCAATGTGCTTTCTGAGGATTTAAATAAATGAATGCTGTAAAAATAGTTGGAAAAAGCAGGTTCTGCTGTGTGAAGCTGAGCCTTGGGCCATGCATACACTGTGTAGTTTCAAGCTGAGTCTGTAACACTCGTGGTGGAGTGTCAGCTCACACTGTGTGATTGAGTCAGTTATGACACATGATCATTGTGCATGTTTTATTTTCTTAAACAGTGCTGAAGACGGGACAGACTGTAACAAATGTAAAGGTAGTTTTCTTTGAAAAGTCCCACACAAAGAGGTTGAAGTCGGATATACTGCTACCAGCCAACGTGGCAGGTGGTTGTAAAGTTCATTCCAACCCTGGTTTACAAAGGAGGAAATGCCTCCAAGTTGAGGATTCTGCTCATCGCTCTGCTCTCACTTGTAAGCATGTGCAGTCGTACATCCATATCTTTGTTAAGTGACCAACTGGACTTGATTAAGTTCCCTGAACTGAAGAAGCCTTTTGGAGGAGTCTCCAAGAGCCTCAATGAAGTCCAGTTGCCCTTGACAAAGATTTAGATAACCATGACCTGGATAATGAGAACCTGCACGGACAACCAAAGTATCAAACAAGCCAGAAATCTATCAGACCAGTCTGGAGCAGCTGGTCAGGCTGTGGTCGGCCATTGTGTCCCTCTGTCCACTGACCACCAAAGAGGCATGATCAGACATGACCTGACTTCCAAGTGAGTCGTGCGATTTAAAATTCATGTCTGAATCGGATGAAAATCACACAGCAAACAGGCAGCTTAAAACCTGAACCTTGCAACCTGCAACAGTGCTTTCAGGAAAGGCGTCGCACAAGGGGGAAAAAGGGTTCTGATTACCCAGGCCCACAGCAGGGAGGGGCCTTGAGAAGCCTGCAATGCAAATTCTTTCTTTTTATTTTCTCTTTGTAATTAGAGTCATTATTGAATCAAAAGCGACTAAATAAATTGGTCAACAGACTTAAATTTGTGTCAATAGAGTGAAATAAAATACTGGGGAGCCCTGCTCCTCCCTTAAAAATGTCCAAATGGTAAAGTCCAGCATTGTGAAATAATGCAAGTAAATTCAATTTAACCATAGTAAAAAAGAAATGCTCATAAATCATGATATTATGGTTATCATGAAATTATGGCTATCCATTTAAGGTGGGCCCTGTGTAATATTCTTCTGGGAGCCAGTTATCTCTAGCTACGCCCCTGCTGTCAGGTATTAAACCCACTTTAAAGACATGCTCAGTTTTGTCAATGCATGGTTTGCATTTTTAGATCATATACAGGCATTCTTATAAATGTCATTCCATTTCATAACAGCTAAAAACTCCTCACAAGAGCTTTAACATGTAATTCTAAGAGCATTAAGCTGCATAAACTGTATTATTTCTACTCAGTTATATCAGGTTGAGGGCCATAAATCTATCAGATGCATGGCTGGATAATCCCAATATTCTGAAAAGTCCCAGAAGATTATATTGTCTCCCTTTATAATCTTCTGATACATTATAATTTATATTTTTCATCAATGCTGTATGCAGAGGATATAGACCTCCTGCTGACCAGATGATAATTTTTTTATATTACTTTTAACTCATGTTAACAAGATCAGAAATGCATTTAATTTCTCAAGGCTTGGGGGTATTAGAAATTTAAATATGGTTTTCTTTAATATACTATTTAATATTATACATTAAGAGATAGTTTATGTAAGAAACAGCAGGGGAAAGATTAATATATCTGAATATTTTCCAAACCTCATAGTGTAAATGTAGCTGATTAATTCTCCTAATGGACAAAATGTACACTTTATAAGCTTTAGGGAGGAAATAATTTAAGTAAGAGTAAGTAGAGGAGTTTATCAGCAGCACTCTTTATTCTCCTCTAAAGCAAAAATCAAAGCAGATATACCCAGACTGATGCAGCAAAGATTAGGTCTAACAGAGAGCAAACTGCCACTCGCCTTCCTTTCTCATTTGCATACTGTGTTTGTGCATGAGTGTGCATGGCTCCGTGTGCAGGCCCATGTGTATATGTGCGTGCAGCGGTGCTTTGTGTGTGTGAGGAGTAGCAACTTGAAACAATAACTTCCTAATTACAGTTCCCTAGTGTTAGTGCAATCTTCCTGAAATGCTAACTAGCCTCCTACTGGGAATATGGTACATTATTAATCCATGTGCTTTCTTGAGCGTGTGCATCCTGAGCTGGGAAGGAAGTGTGTGCGTGTCTGCTGCACGAACATATGAGAGCGTTTGGGCATGCATGAGTCTGATTGCATGCCTGTGCACGTTCCTTTTTCCACACAGGAGCTCTTTTCTCACCCTCAGAAGCCGCTTTCTCGGGTTAAAATGCCACACGGAATTTGAATATGTGTGATTTGGGCTCATAATTTAGCTCAAGCTAACATTTGCTCCCAATTGCTGTGTATTCAGAGAGATTTTGGTTGGAAAATAAAAGAATAAATGTCACAATAGACCTAGATGGCAGGGAGGTGCCATGTAAACTATGCATGCAGATTTGCTTCTGCACCACAAGGAATTGCTGCTCCAAAGATCAACATTATGACAAGGCTCTCTGACAGCTCTCTGTGCTCCAAAATGCTTCAAATGGGGGGCTTGCTCCTGCTGAAATATGATCGGCTTTGACAAACAATAACCAACACGGGCTGATTTGAAATTCAGCATGGGATTTCCCGCAGAAACCCTCCCCATTTTGCTCTGTTTTAGAAGCAGCTAAAAGGGGCAAAAACTGCAGTAAGTGGATGTGAGAGCAGAGGGAGGGATCTCCCATTACACAACAGTGTTTCTTCAGTATTCCTGGAGAACTTGCCCCAAAGTGATGCCTCTGGGTACTAAGATTGTACCATGCATGGATAGCTCACTCCTCAGTCTGCGGTGAGTGATACACATAGAGACGAAAGAAAAAGATGCTTTTACAACTTTGGGTGAAAGTTAAAAGCCAAAAAACGAAAACGGGTGTTAAATCACGAAAGCAGGGACCTTGAACCCATCACTTTTCATTGGTTTTGTTCCTGCAGACATTCTGGCAGTTCCTCTCAATAAAGTTGTCACTTTTGATTACTGCTGATCTTTAGAGTTGCCACCTGCCTTATTACTGATAGCAGTGTAATACCTCCACCATTTATGACATTTCTGCTGCTACAGCAGCACAGAAAGCTTTCACAGTGCCACTGCTAGCTCAGAGGTGTTGTTCTGTTGTAGTTAGGGGATTTTTGTGCAAAAAAATCAAAGCAGTTTAGTAATGCTGGATCTAGGGAACAGTCAAAGACACTGCTCTACAAAGTCACAGAAGATTGTATTCTTTATCCCTTCATATTATTATCAGAACATATTATGTTATAGTTTTGTGGGCATTAGATGCAGACCTCCTGCAGACACAGGGATGATTATGTTAGCTTCTACTCTTTCTACCTCATGTGAACATGGTGAAAGAACCCATATAAATTCAGGGCCTTTAATTCTTTATAGTTTAAATAAAGTTTTCCATAAGTTTTCATTTCTGTTGGGTGTTTGCAATCAAGTGATTGGGATTGCCAAATGAGGGTCAAGAAGTGACCTGTACGATGGTGTGGAGTACCCTGACACGCCAGATGGATTTATTTCACACATCCATCTGGTAAACCTTCCATAGACAGTGTTTGGGAAAGGGCAGAGCCTTTGAAAAAAATTTGGAGGATGATTGGATGAACGTTCGGTCTGTCACATCTTTACGGGCCAATCGGCACAACAAAACACGACATCGTGGCCCCAAACTGAGGTGCACCACCACTGACGAGTAACCTCCAGAGAGAGCTGTATAACTTGAACCATGGCGACTGTAGACATGTCAGTACACGACTTTTGTCGGTTTTGAAAAGAAAACAACTCAATGCTGTTCTTTGTACTTCTTTTAACGAAGAAATGTTGTCATGTTCTGATAAAACAGCATCCATGCTAACATCTCCCTCCATAATTGCACCGTCCTCTTGTTGCTGCTTGCTCACGTCATGACTCTGCCACACCTGAAAGTACTTTCTGTCACTTTCTAACCAGACCCAAACAGTTCAGATGGGAGCTTTGCATGATGGATTCACCAGTAAGAAACACGAAAATGGGTGAATCCATCTGCTTTGCAAGGTTAGGTGTGGAGACAGTATCACAAAAAATCAGTCCTGCAGACCTCCCAGTCTTTGGCATCGTCTATACAGATTCAGGGAGGAAAGAGTCTTGAGGAGTCTTGTACTGAGCTAAGAGGCTAGCTGAGCCCCTTTAATGTATCTTTAAAGCTTTCAATTGAAGTGGTGATGAACCATTAATCAAGTAAACCTTGTGGGGTGTGCGACCAAGAGGTGGTGTGCCATTTATAATTAAGCCTGCCATCCGAAATGACTCTTTAATGTGAACCACACAAGCTAGCTCATGTTTGAGTGCCAGTTTCCTTTCCTCCCTCCTTTGTCGTTATTTAATCCATATTTTAAAAGCTAAACTGGTACCAAAAGAACCAATTGAGAGCCAAACAACCAGCTCTACTGAACTGAACCAATGATCTGGATCTCTTTAAAGAGACAGATTTGCTGTTACAGTGAGCAAGACTAGACAGACATCAGCTGAGAAAACCAAGGCAAAACAGAGTTTAGTGACCTAAATCAGTGATTTTCAAAGAAGGCTCAAGGCTGTGAAGAAGTGGAGGGAACAGTTTCATTAACAACAAAACCTATGGACAAAACAAGCCCAAGACGGCATGCACACAGCTCTTTACATCTTTTTCTTCAGGACAACCTGGGTTTTAAGAATATATCTACTTTTACTTGAGTTCTGAAAAAGCCATAGGACTCTGAAGACAAAAGAAAAAACAAATCGGAATTTGAAACTCAAACTCAAAGATTTGTATTGATAACACAGTAAACAATAGTGACAAAGCATTTTTTTGTACAGAGTTGTTCTCCCATCTCTTGGGGAAAAAACTGGGAAAAAACAAATATTCTAACTTTATTATGTGACTAAAGGTTTTCAAAATATCTACATACGTATAAACAAAAAAGTCCATGCACTCTTTTACAGGTAGAGTCATTTGTGCCATTCCTTTAAGCAGCATCTTGCTAATGGAGGACAGCCCCTCCCACAATGCATTGCATGTAAACAGTGCCCTCAACAAATATGGCACTACCCACTGAAGAAAGCCAAAGTAAACGATCAAAAATGGATTAAAAATTGACAAAAAAGACGCTAATTATCAGTTCTTATGTCATGGATTTAATCTTTACAGACCCCGAAAAGTCACCGAAGTTCCGGGGTCACTAGAACGGTGTCCTTAAGGGCTACGGAGACATCAGGGAAAGCAAATGAACAGCAAAATGGTCAGCCTTCAGAGGAAAAAAGAGTGTCTATGACTTATGGTTGTTCTTGTTGTATAAGACAACGCTGTCGTCAGAGACCCCGGGAGTCAGCCAAGTTCTGGGATCACTAGAAAATGTTCTGTAAAAGCTATGAATGCATGAAGAACATATTTAGAAAGGCACCACAGAGAGCTTTCACAGGAAAAAACAAGTTAGTGTCTACAACTTACGGTTCAAAAGTTGCTAAGAAATTTACAAAGGGTGTGTCTGTGGCATGGATCCGTGCCGCATGAGCTCTAAGGGTTAATTGCCCAGCACTAGAAAGACGTAAGTGAGTAAAAACCACAATATTTCTGACTAAAACACATCAGAGTGAGTAAATATGAACTCGAATAAAGGTTGGAAATACTTGACTTAAAGGGACATTTTGGTAAATTTGCCCATTGCCATGATCCTGAGTCTTAGTAATAGGTTCGTTACCTTCAGTTGAAATGATATAATCGTGGAACATTACAAGACGAAAATGTTTTAAAGCTAAATGCAAAGCCGGAACTATCAAGTAACTACACAACTGCCACAGGTACGCACCGTGTCACTCCGCCCAGTGGTTTACTCAGAAAGTAGTTCCGAGTATTTTCTTTATGTTTCGTAATGTTTCATAATTATACGTTATTATTTCATATCGTGGTGAATGTGCAGGTCACAACTTGTCCAAGAGAGCGTTTTGGAGTTGTTGGATTGTGTATTTGATTTGATTAGGAAAAACCGGAATACTATAAGACTCCATTGAGTTGGCACAGCAGCTCTGAACTCAGCAGCACCGATCTAAAAATAGCTTGCATGGACAACTAAAGGTAATGAACCTATTAGTAAGACTATAGGGATTATGGTGATGGGCAAATTTGCCTATCCCTTTAAGCAAGGTTATTGTTGGGGCTTTATTCAAAATCACATTTTAAAGTTGTGAGAGCATGCCTCATTGATTTTGTGCTAAAACTGTTCAGAAACTAGCCAATAAAAGCAGCTTTTGGAGCAAAAAAAATAATAATAATTTGCTAAGATTTTTTGTGTTTGAGCTCAACATATCAAATCTTAAGTAGCTTGGTCAAATTTCAAACCATTCTCCCGTCAACCTTCTGCTCACATGTGAAGCTGCTGCTCAGATTTTTCTCTGCTCATGTACAGGATTGGTCAATGTTTTCAGTCAGCTTCCATTTTGATTTAATGCACTGTTCTTTCTTTTGATTTTAGATAAGTATTTTTGAATATTGCGTTTTAAAAATGTCTGGTATAATCGTCAGATCTGTTGGCATAAATGCTCTCGACTATTACCGATGATGAAGATTTCACCACTTCCACTTGTAACTCAGTCCCAAGAGGTAGAGGGACACTTGTAATCAAGCATTAGGGGTAAAAGTTCAAGATGGGACTGAGCTTAATTATCTCAAATCAAGCTACAGTCCTTAAATAACTCTACTTCTCATATTTCTTCAAGTAAAAGAAAGTTACATAACGCTCAGAGTCTGATAAAAACACTGATATGCACTATATCAGATAATGAAGTGCCTCTCCTCTTGCTTGTGTTTAATATCGCTGGTTTGGAGACGTTTCTTTCCTTCCCGATCACCACAGCTCTGCTCTTAAACACTTGAGACTGGAGAAGTGTTGCTGCAGCGAGCACTGCAGTACTAATGCAGGATGAAAGCAAGATGAGCGACCTCTAAGATAGTTATCAATGAATTCCCGGGATGACTAAAGACTTCCCTGTGACTGACGATCTGTGGCCTTGAAAAGAGCCGAGACAACCATTTCTCACCCACTCCCCCCATGCATAATGAGTCATTGAAGTGGCTCTGTTTGAGAGGAACCACCTCATGTCTATTCATGGTGCGGGTGGAGGGACCCTGATCCTCCCTCTCCCTCTCTCTCCTTCCCTCCCTCCCTCGCTCTCTCTCTCTCTCTGTCCATCTTTCTATCAATCCGTCTTTCTTCCTCCTCTTTCCCACTCTCCCTCTGTGGCTCTCAGCCAACAATTGGAGTCAGTCAGTGGAAAAACTCTGTTAGTAGTCCATGCCCTATGGGACAGAGTGGCAACAACATCCGTTACAACAGATAGTGGGGCAGTAGGCAGGAGGCAGCCAAAATTTAACTGGTTGAGCGACTTTTTGTCACACACATGCACACAGTTGGCGACCGGGTTTAAACTACACATCAGGACTGTTTCGGACTTTAGCTGCACGGACACAATTTCACTGAAAAAGGCTTAAAAGTGTGTGCCAAAGAGGTGATAAAGCAGCACATGCTATACATGGCTGCATTTAGTCCATTTCTGCTCTACTGAAGGGATAAACACCTTTCATTGGATATATTTTCTTTGATTTGGTGTTTGACGCTGGTGTTGAAGGCTGCTATCCAAAACGTCACAACATATCTCTCACAGGTGTTACATCAGGTTGAGATCTGGTGAGTGTGAAGGTTGTAATGAATGATTCAGATCTTTTTTTATGCTCATTAGGCCATGCAGCAGTCCCTAAAGTAGGGCTGGGAAATATATTCAGGTTTTAACATGTATCAGGAGATTCTCAAAAGAGACAGAGGGTAAGACAGCGTGGTTTAGATCCAAATAGTTGATGTTGATTAGGAGAAAAAAGGTGCATGGAAAAAGAGCATTAAAGGAAGAGCTGCTAACAGCAGTAGGCTCATAGAAGTCAAGATGATCTATAAGATATGAATCTAAGCGGGGGGTTATCATCACTTAATATTATTGTATTTTCACAAACAGATTGTCTATGTTTGTTATTTTTCATGCCATTGTGCAGCTTACTGATGATAAAAGTGCTGTAGAGAAAACTATCTTCTCATTATTTCTTTAAAAAAAGGATAAAATGAAGTTTTATATCCATATCGCCATAAAGCTAAAAAAAAAAAAAAGAAAAACAAGCACGATTTTTTATCCATACCCCCTAATATCATGCATTTGATGGTATCAAATATTATTTTCTGCTCATTGTCTGTATTTTTCATTAAGACAGGGGCAAATATAGGATGCAGATTTTTTTAGCTGGTCATGTTTTGCATTCTTTTTAAACATTTTTAATACAATTTTAGATTAAAAAATGCCTACAAATCTATACATCATTTAGTTTCAACATTTTAATGATGCATATGTAACAAGAACAAAGTATGAGACTGTTGACAGCACCAAACTTTTTTTTTAAATGATATGAACACACACACCCCAACCCTGCCTGCCAACATCTACCCTAAATCCAACAAAAAGAAAGAGTAAATGAAGAAATAATAGAAAATAATAATGATTCTAAAATAAAACAAAAATAAATTGGTTGAAATAATGGTAATAAAATGAAACTGGACTAAAATAATAATAATAATAATCAATAAATAAATACAAAAAAATACATATAATAATGATAAAATCTATACATCAATTGGGCAAAATGGTGCAGTTCCACTAGGATTTTTTAAAACATCCTGCAGCCTATAGAGCAGAGGTTCCCAACCTTTTTTCCTTAGAGACCCCCTTACTACCCCCCGTAATCCACGCAAAAGAATATCTACAACTTTGCTTCCAAAAATGGACAGAAATCTTGAATCTTATTGATAATATCTCAACTGAAATAGCTTAACTGTTCATAGGAAAAGACCTTAGAAGAAAATGTCTGCTTAGTGTCTTAACCACATATGGGTAAGAATGATTTTGACTCTTATTCACTTATTCCTGTCTGTGAAGCTTGTAAACAGTAGCAGACAAGACAGGAATGGCTGGACTGTGATTTCTCTTTGCATGTTTGCACTGAGAATCTAATACTGATATTTTTTATTTCTTCTCCATCATCCTTATTTGATTTTTTTTATTTAAAGCAAAGCTGAAGACTCTCATGGTTACTATTGCACAGACCTAAATTGTTGGTCTGTTTCTCTGATTTCCTTTGCTATTGTTAAATATTTTTTTATATGTTTGGTGATTTTTAAATGTTTTTATTGTCAAATGTTTATTTTTATTCTTTTCTTTTCTGTCCACAGCATTTTGATCAAAGGAGTTTAAAATGAATCCATCCATCCATTTTCTATGCCGCTTATCCCGCTGGGGGTCACGGGGGGCTGGAGCCCATCCCAGCTGTCATTGGGTGAGAGGCGGGGTACAACCTGGACTGGTCGCCAGTCAATCACAGGGCTAATAAAATTCATATTATTTAGTTTTTGCTGCTGGTTTTGTGGGCGGGGGGGGGGGGGGGGGGGTTATTTATTGACACTTAGTGTCTAATGTAAAAGTGTTTTTGTGGCATGGGTCTTATCTCATAGCAGACAAAGCCTAATGCCGCTCTAGGGCAATCCTGACCCAGGTTAGGACCAGTGACTTGGAGCAAAGCAGCCTAGTCATTCAAACATTATCAAACAGCACGCTGAAAACAATCATTTTCACTTCTGCCCCCTATAAGGAGGCAAAAATCGTTTATTTCCTAAGTGACAAACTGCAGGATATAGATTTATTCATGGAAATGTTATTACTTATTAAATCTCAAACCTGTTTTATACAACAGTGAGTACAAGCTCTTAGAAGCAAAGAAAAGTTGACTTTTTTCACTTTGGCTACAAGAATGACATTTGGATGATGTGTTTTGCGAGGTCCTTTTGTCTGTTTCAGTCTGTTTCTTAATGCATTTATCTATGATCCCTCAGCAGTGACAAACCTTTTTGACCAGAAAGATTCAGAGTTTTTTGAGAGGAAACCTGGGGCTTAAGCCCCGTGAGCCCCCCCCTCACTCTGCCCCTGCTTTGAGTATGTGATCTACTCTCAAACAAAACTTTGGGTAAGACACCGTCTGTGCATCCACCCATCATCTAAACTGCTTCTCTCATTCGGGGTCGCAGGGGACCGGAGCCAGCTGTCACTGGGCGAGAGGCGGGTTACAACCTGGGCTGGTCATCAGTCAATCACAGAGCTGACACACAGACACAAACAAGCAGTCGCACTCACAGCTACGGTCAATTTAGAGTCGCCAGATAACTTAACAAGCATGTTATGGACGGTTGCAGGAAGCTGGAGAGGTTTTGATTCAAAATTTAAAAAAAAAAAAGATGCCAAGATTAATGCTCAGTTCATATATCTTTAAATTTTTCACATAAGGATGTTTTATTTCTGTGTCATCTTTATGCACATGTTAATAATGTGCAGCTGGCTGTTAATAAAAGTGCCTTTGTGGCATTTGGCATCCAGCCTGTTTCATTTCTTAACAGATAAAAATAGAATATGAATGATGTATGGATGCTAAGAATTATCAAGATATAGTTGTTGATCCATATGTCATGCCTTGTGGGCTCATTTTCATCATTCTACTTAAAGGAAAATCATGCATTTATTTATCTTAGTGGGGGAAACAGATTCATAACGTGCTGTGAGCCTCTGAATAAAGTTCCCAAAGTTAAAAGTAATTCCGATGATGTCTTTTGATACTTCCCAGTTGCCAAACAGAACACGTAGAGCCCAGTGCTACTGGGACCAAAAGTCCTGATATCATATCTCTGCAGCTGCTGCTTCCATTTACACCATCATTTTTTTAAAATCTGTCTCTTGTGACTGCTCCAACTTTTGTGGTTATGTAATACTACAGAGCCGGAGCGCCCCTTTAATTTGTCACCTGTCCGTATATGCTCAACCTCACGCATGCACGGAGACTGTTCTGCACTGTTCTGCATGTGTATGTCGATTCTGACATGGGAAAGGCTACGTGCATGGCTCCACTGAAGTCTTTAAAGAGGATTCCTGATGAGAGTTTTGCCTGTCAGGTTGAAAACAACACACATGCTGAGAAGAACATACAGAAGCTACCATTTGAGCTCGAGCTCAGAGTTGGATGCTCCACTGCCTGCAGCTCTGAGCGTGCAGAGCCGCTGTCCAAGGTGCTGAACGCTCCAGACTGCGGGAATGAGAGCAACAACAGTGCCTGGTGCCTCCAATAATCACTGCAGCCTGTCCCGGGACAAATTAAAAGCCAAGTGAGCGGCTTTAATGTGCGCTAAATACGAACCTTTCCAGACACATTTTGGATCAAAGTTGCACGCATGAATGTTGCATCGACTGGAGGATGGGATGACGGCTGCACCGCACACATTCACCAAGAGCCGATAATGCAAATCAGGATCTGTGTCTCTGAGCATCGGACACACGGAGGATGGAGATAAGACAAGGAATAGACAACAAGCAGATTCCCCTCATTCATCACAACCACACACACACACTGATAGGGTCAGAGCTGCTTTCAGAACCGCAGGAATGCCTGAGCTGTTGGCGTATTTCAAAGTTGCCTACGCAATGCGAGTCCAGCAAGCCAGCACACGGCACGCACACATGAAAAGAAGCCTCAGTCCAGATGTTTCCACTTTACCTGATCCAGATGTGGAGGGAGAAGAAGGAGACTCGGTTCCGCCTCGCAGGGTTCCAAACGCTCCTCTTTCTCTCTCTCTTTCTCTCTCTCTGTGTCTCCGTCTCGCGCGCAGCCTCTGCCAGTATCTGTGTTGATGTGGTGGATTTTTTTAAGTCTTTGTCACTGATTTGATTCCAGCTTGCACGTGTCTCCTCTGCGGCTCCTCAGTGAAGAGCAGTGACCGGGAAAAAGCTCAGCGGTCACAGCAGCAGCGGCGGCGGTGGCAGCAGCAGCGTGTGCATGCGGCGATTCACGCGCGTCAAGATTTTTTAAGGGATGCAAAACGGCGCGTGATGTGATGAGCTGCCTCCTCGCCGCTGTCTCCCTCGCTCTCCGTCTCTCTCTCTCTCTCTCTCTCTCTCTCTCTCTTTCCTCTCTCAGTTTCTGCCTCTCACACTGCGTCAGGCTCCACTCCCCCCTCCTCTCTCTCTCTCTCTCTCTCTCTCTCTCACTGTGGAACAGACGGTGATTAATTCGCTGGAATTCAGTTTCCACTCTCTCTTTCTATATGTGCCTCAATCTCCCTCTCCTCTGAACTGAAGCGACCGGCGGCCAGCTGTTCTGTTGGAGGAGAGAGAGGGGTTACATTGCACTTCACGCGCCGCAGACAGTCATTTAGATTAGATCCTGCTTGCCCATTTTGGAGAGGGAGATGGCTTTGATAAGTGCTGCGCTATCGAGCTCAAACTGGCAAAGTTCTTGGTGAAATTGTATGTAATCCACGCTCTCCGTGGGAATCAAAAAGTCCTACAGAGCATCAGAGAGGTGCTGTGATTTTTTGGAGCACCGATGGGCAACTATGGCTGCCGCAATGATTTTATTCTCAGTGCCAAAGGGCCAAATAGTTGCACAGATACTCTCAGTTTATCAACTTTGATTAACTAGGCAACAAGCATATTCCAAAAAAGTTGGGACACTGTTTAAAATGTAATTTAAATCCATATTTTACTCACAATGGAACATAAACAACATTTTACATTCCATTAAAAATATTAGCTCATTTTGAATTTGATGGCAGCAACACATATCAAAAAAGTTGGGACAGGGCCATGTTAACCGTTATGTAGCACCCTCTCTTCTTTTAACAACAGTCTGTAAATGTCTGGGAAAAAAGGGGGCCAGCTGCTGGAGTTTTGGGAGAGGAATGCTGTCCCATTCTTGTCTGACTGCTCTTCTTTGTCCTGTTATTTTTTTTTATGATGCAGCAAATGTTTCCTATTGGTGAAAAGTCTGGACCATCCCAACTCTTCTACTGTGAAGCCATGCTGTTGTGATGGATGTGGTTTAGCATTTGCAAGGACTTCCCTGAAAGAGACATTTTGTGGGTGGGAGCATAAAACCTCTTTCTATGGTTCAGCATTGATAGAGCCTTTCCAGATGTGTAAGCTGCCCATGCCAGACACTAATGCAACCCCATACCATCAGAGATGGAAGCCTTTGAGCTGTGTGGTGACAACAAGCTTGATGACCCCTCTCCTCTGTAGTCCTCAAGACTGTGTCCTTAGTTTCCAAGAAGAATGTCAAATTTCAATTAATTTGACCACAGAACAGTTTTCCATTCTGTCTCAGTCTATTTCAAATGAGCTTTAGCCCAGAGAAGACTACATTGTGTTAACACATGGCTTCTTCTTTCCATGATTCAGCTTTAACTTTATTCATCTTTACTTCTGACAGACCCTGCCTCTCTAAAATGCTTCTTTTAAACCCAGTCATGTTACTGGTCTGATGCCAATAAACCTATCTAGTAGCAAAATGCTCCTCAAGCAGTTTTTCATTAGTGACACATACTTTCAAGCTTTTTCTTGCCCCACCCCTACTTTTTTGAGATGTACTGCTGCCATCAAATTCAAAATGAGCTAATATTTTCATGAAATGGTTAAATGTGTCAGTTTCAACATCTGATATGTTGTTTGTGTTCTATTGTGAATTAAATATGTGTTTATGCGATCTGAAATGATTGTATTCTGTTTTTATTAACATTTTACACAGTGCTCCATCTTTTTTGGAATTGGGGTCATAATTTAAAGAAAGACCAAACATAGCTTTCATGATTATTTATATTACATTTATATTTTTAACAGAAGTGCAAATAGAAAATTTGAATTCAGCGAACTTTACACATGATTAAATAAAATTTGAATGTTATAAATACTGATTTTTATGTTTTATTTGCATATCTATTTTTTCATAAATGTATTTAGTGAGTCATATCATTACAAGTTTCACAGAAACAGTTACAGTTAATTATTATGGTCAAAAATGAACAAAGATACCAGCAATCAAAGATTATTACAGAAATGTTTCCTTTATCTCATGTCTTCATATCTTCATGTCAGATTTGTCATATTTCTTCACCTTCACTATTTGTTGATGTTTGAATTCCCTTGTGGACTGCACTAAGTGAGGAGGGAGTGCAGAATTTGCCCCTGGGCCAACAGTTGCCCACCCCTGATTTGGAGCATGGGCATCAGAGGCATAAAAAAAGTAAAAAGGCCCTCCAAAGCTGTGATTGAAAATCACTGCATGTATGTTGGCTCGCTAGCATTGGTGCTAGCCTTATGGATGACATGTGCCTCCTTATGGAGCTCAAAAAGTATCTTGAAAAGTTATTTTGGGGTCCAAAAGTTCCCCAGAAAGTTGTCTCAGTTTGGATGGGGCCTAGGCTTGGTCTGCTTTGATGTTCTTAACGTTAGATTTGCATTCATTAGGTAAAATCATGATAAAACACTAAATAAGTAGTTTATGGAAGGGTCTTTTTGGTATTAAAAACACATTTAGAGCCATTTTCTCAGAGTATTATCAATGACCCAAGTATATCAGTTTTTTTAAATGGAGGGCAGAGGCTTCTGGTAAATCAGAGAAAGTTGCCAATCCTTCAAAACGCTTTGCAACAAGTGAATTTTAAGATCAGAGGGGTTAGTGCTTGCCCAGACAATATTACCACTAATCAATCACTTTTACTTTGTGAAAAACTGTAATGGAAATGTAGCTTGTGTCAAACACTTTAGACACTTTTTTCAAAGCTAAGCACATATTTGTCATCATTCAGAGCTGCCTGTGTTTTGTCTACTAGCTGTAAAGGTGCCATGTACAGTGGCAAGTAAAGTCTATGAACCCGTTGAAAATCCTCTAGTTTTCTGCATTCATTGGTCATCAAGTGTGATTTGATCTACATCTAAGTCACAAGTATAGACACACAGTTCACTTAACCTAATAACACACAAATAATAAGAATATGTTAAGACTTTATTTTACCATTAAACTTTTACAGTGCTGCAGGAAAAAATAAGTGAACCCTGAGGCTACTGACTCTAAAAAGAGCTCATCTGAGTCAGGTGTTAGCACACCTGAAGTCCAATCAATTAAAGGAGATTTTTAGCCTGGTGTAGAGCTACTGTGACTTACAAAAACACTCAAAGGCTGTCTCTGAAACTACTCCCTATTCACTATATAGTGAATACGCCATTTTCTAGTGGTGTCCGAATTCTTAGTGACAGTGTTATTCACTATATAGTGCACTCATACTATTCCACTATGCGTTTTGAAAAGCAGTGAACAGCTGATGGTCACTAGCCCAGCAATATTTACCATCATGCATCGTGGTTGCTGCTCTCCAACATAACGGACAAACAAGAGGAGCACAGGAACACATATGAAAACGTTTTTTCATATACTTTTTTGTTGGTTGGTTTTAACCCACATATATAATCTGTAAGAAAATGTTAAGGATTCAAAATGGAGTAACCTTTTACCCCTATGAGGATTACAAGACATAACACCCATCATCTTTATGCAAAAATAAGTTACAATACACACAAAAAAATCTGCTGATGTGAACCATGCCTTACAAAAAAGAAATCTAAGAAGACCTTTGATCAAGAACTGATAAGACTGGAAGTTCCAAAGTCATCTCAAAGACTTTAGGTATCACCAGTCACAGTTAGACAAACTGTCCACAAATGGAGTCGACTCAGTACCGTGGCTACTAAAAGTGGGTGCCCAGCCAGGTTGACTTTAAGGGCACAACACAGAATGATCAGAGAGGTTAAAAAGAACCAGCTAAAGGCTTAAAGGAGTCAATGGAACAATCAAAATCTCTGTTCATGAGTCTGCCATGTACAAAAGATTGAACAGGCATGGTGTCCATGGCAGGACACCGTGGAGAAAGCCACTGCTTTCCAACGAAGAAGCACTGCACCTCTGAAGTTTGCCAAGGAGCACCTTGACTCTCTACAATGCAACTGGGAAAATATTTCATGAACTGATTAAACCGTGGTTGGATTGTCTGGGAAGAGCATGCAGCACTATGTATGGTGTAGAAATGGTACCGCATACTAACATGAGATCATCATCACCACAGTAAGGTATGGTGGAGGGAGCACCAGGATTTGGGGCTGCTTTGCTGCCTAAGTGCCTGGGCTGCTCACCATCATAGAGGGGGAAATGAACTCCCAAGTTTATCAAGGTATCCTACAGGAGAATGTCAGGGTGGCTGTCCACCAGCTGATGCTCAGAAGAAGTTGGATGATGCAGTAGAACAATGAGACTAAACACTGAAGTAAATCTACTACAGCATGGCTTAAAGAAAAAGGACATTTTTCTGAGTGGCCTTGTTCAGACCTGAATCCAACAGAGGTACTGTAGTGACCTCAAGAGAGCTGTTCACACCAGACGCTTGGATGAGGTTCAACCAGTTATTACATCCAGGGTTCACTTACTTTTTCCAGCAGCGCTGTGAATAACTGGGTTTCTGTGTGCATGTGAACACCATATCCTGTTTACGACCAAAGCAGGGATAGGGATCATAACTGTGATACTTAAGTCCTTGTAAACACTCTCATTGAAAAGCCATATGGATTACAGGGTGTCAGCTAAAACATGGTGTGGACCTGAATTCAAACATCCCGTCTATGAGAAAGCGGACTGGATTTGACTCAAAGTGGTCTAAAAATAGCAAAGGATGGACAGATAGATGTGCCAAGTCTGTGATGTTAAAGGTCAAAGGGGTCTAACATGAATGAGTTTAAAACGTACTGTACACAGCGGCTCTGACGGCCATGATTTTGACTGATGGGAACATACGTTTCCAGTTGTTCCTCTGCTCTCCAGTAGGTCTGTGCCACTCCTGCAGGCAGCACAGCACTACCAGAATGAGCAGTCCAATGTTATTTAAGCTTGGCTGTTTGCCTAAATGCACTATGGGGGCAACCTGATGTCCTGCCAGCAGACATGGTCAGATTAACTGCCTCTTTAGTACAGGAACAGACAGGCACACATGCACTCACGCAGCCATGAAGGAGGAGGAAAAACACAAACTTAGAAGAGAAATAAAAGGGTAAATATCACAGAAGAACAGCCTGATGTGAGCATGTTCTTCAGGAGGAAAAACAACATGGCTGCAGTTCAAAGTCTGGAGAATTAGATAGCATAAATCCACGCTTGTATCCTCCTTGGCTTACATCATATGTCACATTAATGGATATACGGACTATCTATATATAAGCCAGTAATCTGTCGTCGTATGCCTGTAGGTGATGGCTGACATTGAAGTGAACCGTAGCCTCTTGACCCCTGTAATGCACAACCGGGTAATTAGGAATTAGGAGGGATGAGCGACCGATGAGGTTAGGGAGGGAGAAAAGGAGGAAAAATAAGAGATAGGAGGAAGTGAATGGATGATATCAGTGTGGAGAGAACACAATAGGAAAGCAGGGAAGGAACAGACGCAGCGAAAACGTCCACACTAAATAATTTGCATCCGCTCCAGAGGCACGTTAGCAGAAACCTTTGACCTGAACCCTGACCTGTTTGATCGCTCCTCCACCAAGGGTGAATATATAATACAGAATTATATTGTTATTGATGGAATGAGATGGTCAATTTGGAGTCAGTCGATGATCCTAATATGCACTGGTGCCATGGTGGAGAACTGGGAGCTGCTTTAAAGGCAGAGAAAACAAACGCTTACTTCCTGTAGTGGAAGATGATGAAATACAGCAAAGATACGGTGCAGAGAGAGTCTTCATGGTGGTTTTTAAAATCTTAACCAATCTTAAAGAAGTGAGATACCACACATATTGGGGAAGTTTCAACTGATTTTTACCATTATAATCCACAGGATGTATAAACTAGGCAATCTGAAAACTACATAACATCTGGTTGGTGACACTACTCGGTCTGCTCGCTCTGATTGGTTGTTGTTGATTTGTTTTTAGGGGTAACCTGACCTAAACATAAATATTGAACATGTGCATTATCTATGATTTTCCAATCGTGGAAGCTCTGATTTGTTAAGAGGCAGTAAATCGTATTGACACCACACACTTGAGGATTAACTGGACAAATACTTGTCAAATTTGGACACACCCCGCCATTGTTGAAGGGCCTAAAATTAGGCTTTAAGTCATGTAGTGTGGGCCCAGCCTTAATAGATCTTAATAATGTCAGAGATCACAAACATAAGAAGAGTTTAAACCAATTTTTTAATATTCTAATTTACAGAATCCAGGCACTGGACGATTTAGCCAGACCAAGAGGCTGTATACCTACCAACACTGTAGTATCAATTTCAACCTGAGGATTTGATGGACAATAGGATCTCACAAGAACTTGCACCAGACGTGACTTCAGAGAAAAAAAGACAAATATGGGCCTGATGATCATGCATGGCCATGTTGAGTCCTATAGAGCTCAACAGTGCCCTCCCACCTTTTCCATGGCACTAGTTCCAGTGGATTGCTCCCTCTGGGTGAGGAGTGAGTCTTTGCCCCAAGTGAAGGAGTTCAAGTATCTAGGGGTCTTGTTCACGGGTGAGGGTAGAATGGACCGTAAGAACAGGTGGATTGGTGCAGCATCAGCAGTATTGCAGGCGTTGTTCCGTGTGGTGAAAAGCCAAAGCTTACTGCTCGATCTATGTCCCAACCCTCACCTATGGTCCTGAACTCTAGGAAATGCCCCAAAAAATTTGCTTCAAAAGAAGATTTCCCAACAGGGTGTCTGGGGTCAGCCTTAGAGATAGGGTAAAGTGCTTAGACATCTGTAAGGCTCTGGAAGTAGAGCCACTGCTCCTTTAAGACAAAAGGAGCCAGTTGAGGTGGTTCAGGCATCTGATCAGAATACCCCCAGGGCACCTTCCTGTGGAGGTCTTCCTGGCATGTCCAACTGGGAGGAGACCCGGGGCAGACCCAGAACTCACTAGAGAGATTATATATCTCATCTGGCCTGGGAGTGCATCAAAATTCCTCAGGAGGAACTGGAAAATGTTGCTGGGGAGATGGACATCTGACTTGAGTCACTTTGCCTGCTGCCACTGCAACCCAACCATGGATGGATGAGTGAGTGAGTGAGTGAGTGAGTGAGTGAGTGAGTGAGTGAGTGAGTGAGTGAGTGAGTGAGTGGTTTGATGGATGGATGGATGGATCCCAAAGTGAAATTCACCATTCAAATCCCCCTAAGACATTTGGTAAAATTCACATTACATCAAGTTTCACAACAAATTTCTGCTGCACTGAAAGCTCTCTTGCCCAGTGGCCTCCATAGTTCTCGAATGAAAGAAGCTTGGCATAACCAGGACTCCTCCAGGAGCTGGTAAACTGAGCGATCAGGGGAGATGGGTAACCAAAAACCCGATGGTCAGTCTGACTGAGCTCCAGAGATCCTAGTTGGAGATGGCACAAAGTTCCAGAAGGACAACCATCATTGCAGTCCTCCACCGATATGGGCCTTATGGGAGAGTGGTTAGATGGAAGCCTCTCCTCAGTGTAAACGTATGCATGCCCATAGCTGTTCTTTACGATAGGAATCCTGGAGGAATGCCAGCCATATTTGAGGCAACAAAAAAGTCTAGAGTGAACTCTACACAGGAAAAAAGAGGTTGTGCATTCAGACATGCTCCTCTGCCTGCTGAGGTTGTATTAAGTGGTGATTTGGGCCACTGTTGCCTCTCTGCCCCAATCTGCTCATTCTTCTCTGCCATTTACAAGGTATTTTAACCCAGAGAAGTGCCACTCACTGGATATTTTCTTTTTTCCTGACCATTCTCTGTACGCTGTAGAGATGGTTGTGGGGAAAATCCCAGCAGATCAGCAGTTTGTGAAATACTCAGACCAGTCCCTCTGGCATCAATGACCACAGCATTGTTCAAAGTCAGTTACTTCACCTTTATTCCTCATTCTGATGCTCAGTTTGAATTTCAGCATATCGTCTTGACCACGTCTACATGCCTAAATGCTTTGGTTGCCGTCATGTGATTGGCTGATTAGCCATTCGTGTTAACAAGCTGGTGAGCAGGTGTCCCTAATATTGTGATCAGTGCAACGTTCCAACTTTTCTTTGTAATTTTTGCACAAGTGCCAGTGGGTTAAGGTAAAAACTAGACAGTTATTTTTTCTACCAGTACATGGTGGGGTTTGCTTTTAAATCACAGTTTTCTATGAACTTTGGATTTGAGTGACAGACAAATAAAAAACAGAAATAGGTACAATTTTTCCATCTTAGTTATTAATAAATCTCTGTTGTTTTCTATGCAAAATATTTTCCATTTTTATATGGATTTACTGCTCATTTTTTATGTAAGTCTTGTTTAGATGTTAATTTGATTTTCTTTTATTTCTACGTTCAGAATAAAGATACTTCAACTGCTTCTTTACATTTAATAATAACTGATGAAAATTTAAGGATATTTGATACAAAAATAGTCCCAGAGTCTGTTAATTGTTTGCAAAAAGGGAGCAGCTTCTTCCACAGGCTGAGATGTGGGAGGTTTATCCGTGATGACGCTGTCACTGTGTGAACACTGAGCACAAAGGTCATGTGTGTGGTGGTGGCTGCCTGACAAATTCACTGGCTGGGAAAGACTTCACAGTGGTCCGGAGGAAAGCAGAAAAGTGGGTCGGCTGGTCAGAAAGAGGTCAATTACAGCGAAGAAGCAAAAAATAAGATTTCAAAAAGAATGTTTTTTTTTTTTTCCTGTGGGCTGAAAGATGTTGCTAGTTGCAATAGTTGCAGAAAAAAAAACAGGAAAAAGCTGACAGTTTCAGTCACTGGACAGTATGAATGTCATCAGATTGCTGCAAATGTAGTCTAGTTTTAAAAGACGTCACAAGAAATCACCCACAGGGTCACTGAGTACAATTAGTGAGCCATCAGTATTTATTGTGTTAGAACAGACATCTGCAAAGTCATCCATGTATTCTTTCTAAAATGAATCTTTTAAAATGTACCTTGTGAGGGCATCAACCCTTGTCTAGCAACATTAATGCAGCATAGTTAAATGTTTGATGGAGTGTCACCAATTAATTCAGCACCAATCAAACCATGACACCCACTCTGTGCATCAGACATAATAAAACTTGAAAAGGTGTCATGTAACTTTAGTCTGGCTGTGTTTTAATACTTTTTCGACTGCAAAAAAGCATATTAACATGAAATAACCTATTTGAAGTCAATTTATTTTGAATGACATGCAGGTAAGGGGCCACAGGTCAGATTTGAGCTTGGATTACCTGCTCAGAATACAAACTTCCATGCAAGGGGTGCCACCTAAATTCCAGACCACTGAGGAATAAACTCACAGTTTGACATCAATTCTAATTAGGCTGGATCTTACTCTGGAGAAAAAAAAAAAAAAAAACTTTATTGACACTATTTAACAAAGACACACTTCTCTCATCATACTTAATAAATATGAAAACATCATACTGCTACAGATCAGTTTCTTGAGAGTTACAGCAGATTTTCTGTTTATTTTAAAAAGAAGGAACTGATTATTCTTTAGCTATTGTCAAATTAGACAAACAGGATAATGCATGGTCAAATGCTTTGATTCTGATTAAATGCCTGATACATGTATATTCATGTTTTCCACTCACTTTAGTTAGTGTCCATGTAAAAATTACATTTGGAATCATCAGTCACAGTGACTTGAATTGGATAAAAGAAATGTTGTACAAGTAAACAAAGATAGCATTGACAAGTCACTACCATATGTAGCATAAAAGCAGTGTTAAGTTGAGAGTGGCACCCCTGGCAACTTTATCTGCTAGCTACACCAGCTATGTGATTAACATTACTACAGAAGCCAATCTAGCTAAACAACAGAAACCTTAGCAAACAAAGCTTAAGCTAACTTACATAAGTAATGTTTCTATGTAGCTTACATAGCTGCTTTGTGAGCATAGCTTTAGCTATGTTAGCTACATGATCTTTGTAGCTCCATTTTCTATAGCCAAGTTAGCTTTAGTAACATGAGCTTTAGGAAATGTAGTTAAAGCTAACATAGCTATGTAAGTAACATAGATACAAAGCTTACGAAGCAGCTATGTGCACTTAGCTTTAGCTAATGTTAGCTGCGTAGCCTACACAGCTACCACATGCTTGTTATATTAGAATGTTTCCATGGAGGACAAGCCTTTTTCCTGTGAGCAGACTGTGGACTCAGCTTTATTAAAGGTTTTGTGATCAGGTGCAGGTCAATTTTATTTTCTTTTAACTTTTGTTATCCTAGCCGTTACCTGAAGCCTTACCCTAATAATAAATGGAAGTTGAACCCAACTTTATTAGTGGGGACGCTGAGCATCCACACTATTGATTTTTGCATCGGACATTTTGTTTATTATTCTTCTTCCGTGCTGACTATCTCCTCCTTCATACTTTGTCGTATCAACATCATTTAAACTTTAAAAATTCATTTTCTTTGTCATTCGACTGCTATGACTTTTCTCATTCCTTACTTTTATAATTTTTAAAATAAAGCTATTTTCATGCTATTTTCAGTTATTTCTATGCTTTTTTTAGCAATTGAATGCAATTTTTAGCTACTTTTTGGCCAAAATCATCTATTCTTATGCTATTTTCAGCTATTTTAAGGCTACTTTCAGCTATTTGTAGGCTATTTTCAGCTTTTTTTTTTGGCTACTTTCAGCTATTTTTATCCTTTTCTGAGCTACTGAATGCCATTTTTAGCTACTTTTACACCATTTTATGCTATTTTTATGCTCTTTTCAGCTATTTTTGTGTTTTTGGCTATTTTCAGCAGTTTTTCCACAATTCAGCTCTCAGCATCCCCACACAATTTCAGCTGAAATTGGAATTTTGATCTAGTTTAGAAAGTTTTTGTATTTCCATACTGAAGCCATAGTTAGAAGTCACTTCTACTTAAAAAAAAATCCTGTAGCTGCTGGCTCAAACATCTAGCTGGTTAAAGCCATGCTACTTCTATCAGCAGTCAAATGAACTGCTGAGAATTTGTTATAGCCAACTAGACATTGTAATCAAAGGTATGTCAACAAACAACTCTATTTTGATCACTTTTGGACACTGAAGCTTTAAATTTTACATGAGGAGGGAGCGATATCTCAGCCACAGTCAGCTGTTAGCTCTAGACCTGCAGATGACAGGCCGCACACCTCCAGCTCCTCTGTGAAATAACCATCTCTTGTTTTTTTTCCGTGCCCTGCTGTTCTGTGGGAAACTACTAACACTGTGCACAGCATGAAATCAGGTCAGTGCTGCTCTCGACATGATGGGAAAAGACCAATTAGTGTCTGACTTCTTTATTAAAACAATGAGCTGCCATAGCTGGACTGTAAACACAGACACCAGTGTCTTTATTTCTGACAAAGAAGCTTCTCAACCAGGGTTTGCTGCCCGTAGATTCTGGGACCTGGATTGTTATACAAAACAAGTGTGTTGGCAAAACAACGAAGACTGAAACATGAGCAAGTAGACCTGAAATCCAGGGGAAGTTAGAACAACCACAGAAGGGGTAGAAGAGATGATGATGATGAGAAAGAGTTGTAGCCAACCCAAGGCCTCAGGAAGGTGCCACAAGAAAAATGGGCACCATCATGTGAGCTAAGCATTTCCTACACAGAGTCTTGAATCATACAGATACAATCACCATGACGTAATGCTGTCATTTCACTTTCTGCATTAACTTACATGTGTATGATGGATGCTCACAGTCGAGGGCAGTGACCTCATTTAGGATCCTGGTGGCCTGAGGGGAGAATCCCTTACCAACCCACTCACTGCTGTGTTTCTGGTATCTTCTTCCAGCCAGCAGCAATATAAAGGCCATTATACAGGTCACGGGGATCTGATGATTCTTCTACAGCCTTATTCTCACAACGCCTGGTGGGAATAACCTTTAGGTGGTGTAGATGAAGGCTTATTTCATGTTCAGCTTCATGTACTAATCTTTGCATGGCTTTTTGGTCATGTTTGGTGGTGTTGATTCATCAAAAAAGTGGATGATGCTTCTCTTTTAAGACATAGACAGCACAAAAGTGCCTCAATCATGAGTTCTTAACCACTGTTAGCAGGGGGCAACTGAATAAAGAATTTGATTATATAGTATTGATCCATAACATTTTCATTTTATCCTAATTCACTTCTTCCATACATGCATCACAAAATATGAGAAAATCACGTAAAAGTTTATTTTTCCCTGTGATTTTCTTCAGAAAGTGAAACGTCCTTACTGGGTTTATTTGCTTCAATCTTGATGAGTATAGCTATCAGCTCACAAAAATCAAAATATTAGAATATCACAAAATATTAGTCCAAAAAAAAAAAGATTTACAATACAGAAATGCTTTCCTTCTGAAAAACTATGCTCATTTATGCTCTCAGCAATTGGTTTAGTGCTTCTTTTGCACAAATAACTGCATCAATGCAATGTTGCATGGAGGCGTTCAGTCTGTGGCACTGCTGGGGTGCCTTCAGTTCGTCTGTATTGTTGAGTCTGGTGTCTCTCATCTTCCTCAGAGATTCTCTACGTGGTTCAGGTCAGACCAGTTGGCTGGCCAATCAAATACAGTACTACCATGGTCAGTAAACCAGTTTCTGGTAGTTTTGGCTTCACTGTTGGCAGGTGCCAAGTCCTGCTGGAAAAGGAAATCAGAATCTCCATTAATTCTTCAGCAAATGGAAGCATATAGGTCTCTAAAATCTCCTGGTAGATGCTGACAGTGTTGACTCTGGACTTGATAAAGCACGGTGGACTAACACCAGCAGATGACATGGCACCCTGAACCATCACTGACTGTGGAAACTTTACACTGAACCTCAAGCAACTTGTTTTTTTGTTTTTTTTTTTCCTTTAGGGCTCCCCCTACTCATATCGAAGGAAAGCAAAGCCCCCCAGGACCCACCTGGAAATAATGAACACACTTGCATACACTTTTTCTTGATAAAACATGCATGTATAAGCTATCCATTAATACATCAGTGTATTGGGACACATCTAAAAAAAATAAATAATATTAACAATAATAATCATAATGATAATAATTTTAGAGACTACGAGGTCTTAAGTCCAACCATTGTTTTCAGTTTGGTGTCTTGTACATTTTGGGCTTTATACTGTTGTAGATATATGATTTTAAAAACATTTTTTAGTTTATAGCATCAAAAACTGAGACTTCTTACTTTTGGAAATGTCAAGTTTTTCTCTTTTAAGTTTCCAAGTTTTCAAACTCTGAATTGAGTTTGATTATTTGTAAAAGTACAAATGTATAATCTCAAGATTTTTGATTTTTTTCTTCTATAAAATATTTGGCATGTTTTTGCACAAAATTAACAGATTTTTTTTATTTTTTCTTAACTTTGGCGCCCCTCCTAGGGTTGCCCTGACCCCAGGTTGAAAACCAGCGTGCTAATGCATACACCGCTTTCCACATAATTATGCAAATGACATTTTTCTCTTATTTCCCTAAATATTAATGTAAGTGACAGAAAATTTTTCAAGTCATCAGCCGTTAGAGCATAATTCAAATGTTTTTGAACAAACTTCATTATGATAACTGTTATTTAAAAAATAAAAATAAAAACCTCAAAATGCACTGTTCACATTATTATGCAAAACAGAATTTTAAAAGATTTTATAGGTTGTAAAGAACTGAAAATGGTCATTCATTGAATTTGCAGCATATTTGTCATATTTACTGAAATCAAAGCTATTTCAATCAAAAACATCTTTACAGGCCAAGTTACATGTTAACATAGGAGACATTCTTCGATATCACCTTCACATTTGACCTATGGCTAAGTCCCGCCCTCAAATGCGATGAGCCAATCACAGTGTGTATACCACTCCAATACACTCGGACATCAGCTGCCTGGACGCTCATTGAAATGAATGGGAGAAAGTCAGTTTTCGTCCAGTTTTATGAGTTTTTTTTTGTTGATATTTTAAGTTTAAAAATGGTCAAATGGTGTTCATGGGGTACATGCGACTCCAACACAAGGTATCATGAGAGGCTGGGCGACGGGGTGTATGTTTAACCCTTTCCTAAACCACATCTCAACCGAGAAAAGTGTCTTCTTTGGATAAAAGTTTTGCAGTAGACCACAACATCAACTCAACATGGATAAAATTAACAACATCTGCTCTAAAGTAAGCCAACGTCGTATTTGAGGCAACATATTGTGGCTTTGCTGGAAAGAAATATATCTTTAACATCTCTAACATTAGCTAAAGTTAGCCGAACATTAGCTCCTAGCTGCGTTGTTGTGTCACATTGTTTGGTGGGAGTTCAACGGCATTTTTTGTTCTAGTTTTTATTCTTTGGTGATTGTACATCATTGTTAGCTGTTGTCCAAAGCGCTCTAATTAAACTAACGTTAACTTCTGGAGCTTACCTTCATGAACTTATCTGTAAAAGCTGAGATAACAAAGGTTGGCAAACGTTATGCTGAATGATTCATTGTAAATACTGTAGCACCAAACTACTGGAGAGACATTCTTGGTAAAGATGGTAAAAAGGCTATTAAAGTTTCGTCATATTCTGAGCCAAAAACCTTAACTTCAGTGGCACTTTGATGCTGATCCTCTATCTTGTGGTCTGAGATTGTGATGGCAACGAGATGGGGTTTATCACGTTTGCGCTGGGACCTGTAAATTTTGGCTTGTAACTGAAACTTTTATTGACCTTCTCAACAATAAAATGATTAATATATTCCTCCAACGTGTAGTTTAGACCCTTTTGGTGACTTCTAGATGATATGTGATCTTTCTGTCTCCAATAATCATCAATGGCCTCCAGTGAAATGTCTCCTACTGTGACAACTGTAATAGCGTCTGTCAGTGAATGTTCATTGTTTGTCCGAGTGAGTGGAGGGGGCGTGGCTTAGCCATAGGTCAATTCTTTCATTCATTGAACTTGTGAGTTTTTGGAGAATTTCTGCTTGAATTTCTTTACAGGATGTCAGAATATCTTCCCAGAGCTTCTGTTTTATTGTGAACTGCCTCCCACCCTCATAGATCTTTAGCTTGAGGATGCTCCAAATGTTCTCAGTAGGGTTGAGGTCAGGGGAGGATGGGGGCCACACCATGAGTTTCTTTCCTTTTATGCATGGCTCTCATAGCAGCCAACGACACAGAGGTATTCTTTGCAGCATGAGATGGTGTACTGTCGTGCATGAATACTATTTTGCTACAGAAGGCACTGCTCTTCTTTTTGTACCATGGAAGAAAGTGGTCAGTCAGAAACTCTATATATTTTGCTGAGGCCATTTTCACACCTTCAGGGACCCTAAAGGGACCTACCAGCTCTCTCCTCATGAATCCAGCCCAAAACATGATTCCGCCCCCTCCTTGTTGACGTCACAACCTTACTGGGACATGGCGGCCATCCACCAACCATCCACTACCTCTCTATCTGGACCATCCAGGGTTGCACGGCACTCATCAGTAAACAAGAACGTTTGGAAATGAGTCTTCATGTATTTCTGGGCCCACTTCAGCTGTTCCTGCTTGCGAGCATTGGTTGGGGGGAGCTGAATAGTAGGTTTATACACGACTGCAAGCCTCTGGAGGATCCTACACCTTGAGGTTGGTGGGACTCCAGAGGCACCAGCAGCTTCAAACACTTGTTTGCTGCTTTGTAATGACATTTTAGCATCTGCTCTCTTAATCTGATGAATTTGTCCATCAGAAACCTTCCTCATTATGTCTTTATCTGCACAAACCCATCTGTGCTCTGAATCAGCCACAAATGTCTTCTATGTTAACATGTAACTTTGCCTGTTAAGATGTTTTTGATTGAAATAGCTTTGATTTCAGTAAATATGGCCTCCTAATGGTGCAAATTCAATGAATGACTATTTTCAGTTCTTTACAACCTATAAAATCTTTTAAAACTCTGTTTTGCATAATAATGTGGAACAGTGCATTTTGAGGTTTTTATTTTTTTTAAACAATGGTTATTATTATGAAGTTTGTTCAAAAACATTTGAAACATGCTCTAACGGCTGATGACTTGGAAAATATTCTGACTTTCATTTGCATTAATATTTAGGGAAATACGAGAAAAATGTCATTGCATAATAACGTGGAAAGGGGTGTAGTATGGACCTATGTGCAAAAGTGCAATCACCTGGTATCCAAAAACCCAGACTGGATCATTGATCCATGAGAATGATTCTCTGAACAACCCTACAGTGGATGTGTTCAGACCTGGCAGGCTTCAAAAGGGTCCTTAAAAGAGACAGTAATGCTTGAATAAAATTCAGTCATCTACTATCTATCTTGGAAAGAGGAGAATAACCCTCAGTTATTACATTTATTTATTCAGTGAAAATACCCAAAAACCAAAAGTATTATTTCACAGACGTCCAAATCAGAGAAACAAAAAGAAACCAGGCATTATTCAATCAAACAGTCAGGGTGAATAATAAGATTTATTCAGTGTAAAATGACTGCTTCCCACCTTTTGTGTTAATCTAACAGTTTACTCTGGCACTTCCTTCACCCCGTGATGTCTGCCTCAATCATTCATTTGTCTTTTTGATTTATTAAAAATAAACAACACCTGCAAAATTTGAATGGAGCTGTTCCCTGAAAGCCGAACACACCGTCCTACATGTTAACAGAATTTAATGAAATATGAAAAAGAAGCTGAAAAAGAACAAAATCATAAAAGTCAGAGTTACATCTTGTCAGAAAGTGACATTTAATGCGTGTGATCTTGGGTGTAGTATATAGAGGCTATAAATAGTTTATTTTCCTGTCTGCTGTGATATGTTTGTAGAAAATCAGTGCAATGTGTTGAGACTGAGAGGCTTTTTCTCTCTGACGACTGCAGACACAGTGAAATAATGGTTATTGTTGATGTCCCAGATTGCTGAAAAATGTTCCACTTTCAGACTCTTTTGTAGCTACACAGGGAACATGTTGATGTGTTGTCACATCACATCAGGATATTTGACTACCTTTGGCCAGTTTTCTGCAGAAACATGAAGCACAGAGACAGGGAACAAAAGAACGGACCCAGAAAACAGAGAAACCTCGACAAACGCTGTGAAAATGTTTTACGGTGGATGTCTCATGTGGGCGTCTTTACAGCCTATTTTGAAGCTTGTTTCCTGCTTGTCTTGTGCTGTGTTTGTTTTTGTGTTTGTGTGTCCTCAATTAAACCTGATCTAAATGACCTTAATGTTGCAGGGATACTGGAGGGGCTACGCTATCATTTTAACAGCCTGTGATTTGATTCATTATGAGTGAAATGTGTCAGCTAATACACTCACTAACAGGATAACTACAGTCCAGTGCAAGAAGCCACTAAAGACATGGACTGTTGAAGTGAGCTGGATGCACAAATACACTTGGGGTTTTGCATACATGTGCACAGAGTGAATGCATTATACTGTATATTGTGCAGTGTAACATGCATGCACTAAATCTGTAAGGACATATTTACATAATAACTACATGTGCACTTATTTATTATTAATGTAAAATGCATGTTATCATAAGAAATGAGTTGTTCAGCCACAGTAGTATACATGTTATTTTACTATTTGTTCTGCGTTGTAGCTTTAATTATTCAGACTTGTTACGGAAACACATCTGCTGCAATAGCTGCAATATTCAACTGTTAAAAATGTATTTAATATGTGTATAAACTCACTGGCCATTTTATTAGGTACATCTGCTCAACTGCTTATTAATGCAGAGATATCTAATCAGCCACTCAGATAGCAGCAACCAATGCATTACGGCTGATGTGCCTTGAGCCAAGTCTTGGTGTGCCATGGCAATTTGTGCAACCAAACATAATTACTGCAACTATACAATAAGGTAAGTTCAGTCAGGACCACTTTGTCAAGAAACACACATAATTTGCATAAATGTTTTTTTCTTTACTGGCAGTTGTATTTGCACTTGTTATTCATATGTGGCTGTTATGTGGGTGGAGGAGGGTTGTAAAAAGTGGCTTGCAGAGTGAGCAGCAGGTTAGAGCAGTTTAAATATGGCAGCATGAATACGATTAGCTTATAGGGTGCTTAAAAGCAAATCAGCTGGCTGTCAGCTAATTAGGGCTTGCGCGAGATCAGCTGATCTCTATTATATAGCAGTGCTCGACTCTGTGGCCTGCCTGAACTAACGCTACAATTGACTTACTGGAACATGTTTTAAATGTAAGGAAATTTTGTACAGATATGGATTTGGTGTGCCTTGATATTTTGGCTTGATCTTAGGTGTGCCTTGGGCAAAAAGATGTTGAAAACCACTGCATTAAGGCATGTACATTACTGTGAAAAAGTATTTAACCCCTTCCTAATTTCTCTTTTTTTGCATATTTGTTGCATCCAAACGAAACTTTTGAAAAGCTGAATTCAATTTCACTAGCTACACCCAGTCCTGATTACTGCCAGACCTGTTATATATCGAAATCCCTTAAATAGAACCTGGCTGAAAAACTGAAGTAGGCTAAAAGATAAAAGCAACACATCATGCCACAATCTAAAAGAAAATTCAAGAACAGGTGAGAAACAAAGTCAATGACACCTATCAGTCTGGAAAGGGTTAAAAAGCCATTTCTTAGGATTTGGGACTCTAGCAAACCACTTTGAAAGCCATTATCCACAAATGGAGAAAACTTGGAATAGTGGTGAACCTTCCTAGGAGTGGTCAGCCTACCAAAATGACTCCAAGAGGTATCAACAACTCATCCAGGAGGTCACAAAAGAACCCAGAACAACATCTAAACACCTGCAGGCCTCACTGACTCAGTTAAAGTCAGAGTTCATGACTCAACCATAAGAAAGACACTGGGCAAAAATGGCATCCATGGGAGGCATCTAAGTCGTAAACCACTGCTGAGCTTAAAAGCTCATCTTAGTTGCCAAAAAAACATTTTGATGATCCCCAAAACTTCTGGAAAAGATTCTGTGGACTGGCGAGACAGGAGTTGAACTTTTTGGAAGGTGTGCATCCCGTTACATCTGGAGTAAAACTAACACAGCATTTCATTGAAGGACATCATACCAACAGTCAAACATGGCGGTGGTAGTGTGATGGTCTGGGGCTGCTTTGATGCATCAGGGCCTGGACTACTTTTTGTAATTGATGGAATCATGAATTCCACTCTCTACTAGAAAATCCCTAAAGGAGAATAACAAGGCTGGCACAATCAGTCATTAGGTTTAGGGGGAAATTACTTTTTCCCATGGGACCAGGGTAGGTTTTGATGTCTTTTTTTCCTGAATTAATGAAATCATCATTTCAAAACAGCTATTTATAGTCACTGTGGTTATGTCTGTCTAACATACCACAGGCAACAATAACTCAAACACTTGATGTAACCGAGGTACGCAGAAGAGCATCTCTGAAGGTTCAGCAGTGTTGAGTCTTGAAGCAGATGGGTCACAGCAGCAGAAGACCACTGATGCCACTTCTGTCAGGTAAGAACAGGAGACTGGGGCTAAGATTCACACAGGTTCAATAAAATTGTACATAATCCCTAAATTCCACATACTCTGTTTACCTTATGATCTGCTCACAATACACACTGTGGAGGAAACTGCCCCCTCTCTAGTTAATGCCACTGCACACAAGCAGGTCCTTCTCCAGCACATCCCAGAAGCGGCATTCATCTCAAGATACGCTGTTTTCATCACTGGCCTCTGCCAAAATCAGCTACATACACGTGACCTGACACAGCTCCGGTCATTTTCTAATTAGGCACCAAGAAATGAACCTGACATGCCAGATAGATTTGTTTCACACATCCATCTGGAAAACCTCTCATAGACAGTGTGTTGGAAAGGGCAGAGCCTTTGAAAAATAAACTCGGAAGGTGATTGGATGAACGTTCTGTCTGTCACATCTTTACGGGCCAATCAAAGCAACAAAACACATGACGATAAGACTCTTGCTGAATCCAGTCGGGACTCAGAAGAAGGGCAAAAACATCGTTTCGACAAAGGAAAGAACTCAATGCTGTTCTTGTTCTTCTTTTAATGAGGAAATGTTGTCAAGTTCTGACAAAACTCATGCTCTAGCAGCATCCATCTAGCATGGATTCACCAGTGAGACACACAAAAACGGGTGAATCCATCTGCTTGCAAGGTTACCAAGAAATAGGAATATGTAAATTTAAATGGTATCACACAAAAACATGTAACACATAAAAATATCCAGAGTAGCACTGACTACATTCACAGTTATGGCGTGTGTATCATGCCTATAAACACACAGAGAGAACATAACATGTCAATGTGGACATAATTGTGATAAATACTACTTCATAAATACCAAGTGTTAGCCACAATTATGTCCCGTATGTTTATGAAAGCAGGTTGACATTTAATGTTCTCTGTGAGTATGCCATAGGCCAGCCACACACTAGACGATTTTTTAAATCTGGAATGATTTGGAGCAGTAAAACAATTGTGTTGACACCACACACATGCAGACTACTCAGACAAACAGTCGTTTGCAACGAGGCTACTCTCGGGATATGCCCCCACAATCGTCAGGGGAGGCAAATCTTGCCCCAAATCAGGCTTAAAATCCTGTAGTGTGTGGCCGGCCATAGCCGTGCATGCTGTCTGTGCTACTCTGGATATTTCTGTATGCAATATATTTTCATGTAATGTTACTAAAACTATTTACATTCCTGTTTCTGGGTACCTAATAGAAATAACTTCAGCTGTGTTGGGTCAGGTGTAAATGTTTTTATTTTTAAGATGGCGACTCACATAAAGGCCTACAATTGTAGGAGAAGCATACTGGCTTAAATGCCACTTGTTGCTAAATTCGTGCTTTAGCTGTTGTCTCCTGATGCTGTTTTTAGTTATTTATGTTGGTTCATTTTGGATCCAGCACCCGCTATGTGCATGTCTAATTTTGATTTTCTTTTCAGTAGAGTGGCACCACCAACTACGGGCTTGGCATGTGTTCGACTGTGTTTCAGTCATTTCAGCAAATCTATGTGCATGGGGGTTGTTATCAAAATTATGTTTTGACAGTGATTCATTTTTTGTGGATCATGTTTGTATAAAAATGGTTTTAGGCAACGACAGACATTCTGATAGGTTTACTCTCCTCTATAGGCTATAATCCTTTCTATCTTTGTTGTGCACGTTTTGTTTCAAAATCATTAAATGCTCGCTTAAAGATCGATTATTTCTACTCAGATTGCCAAAAAATTTAAAATACATTTTCAAGCATCCAAACAGTTTCCCATGAAAATTCAGGAAAACTTTAAAGGAAATTCCCCACCAAAATTTCAAATCAAATCCCCACAAAAGTACAAATAAAATACAATTTTGAAAAATCCCTGACTTCCTATGAAATTTCCTGAAAATTTAAAGCATTCAATGTCTTTACAATAAAAATAAATGTGTCCATGATTCCCTACTTCTTTACAGATAAGACACTGATGCAGTCAACCACTGCAGATTTTATACCTCCAAATACAGACAGGGAGAGAGAAATAGTGACTGTTGGAGGCTTTAGGATGACTGACATTCTGTGAGAGGAGAAAACAGAGGTGAGAAACATCCATGAGGCAGACTTACTTTATTTTGACCCCTGTCCCAGTGCAGCTGTTAGGACTGCCACCCTCATTTGTGTGTATTGTGGGCCCGCTGTGAAAGCACAGCTCCAGATAAAGAACCGAGCTCTAATTAAAGTCTCAGATCTGTAGTAACGTTACACTTCAGACGTTGGTCAAAAAGACAGAAGAGTTGAGAAAAATATAAATGTATAATGGGCTGTCTGCTGACTCTCTCTCTGACCAGCAGCTGTCCAAACAGAGCTTAGAAAGTGTAACAAGGCTCGGCAGATCAGTCAAGCTTTGGATTTCTCAGCGTGTTGAAGCTGCCTGCATGGGGCTGTGGAGAGAGAGATACTCAGCATTTAAAAGAGAGTGTGGAGGGTGGTGTCTTTTTTTAGTCCATCCAAAAAACCAAAACCACCAGAGCAAACGTGTTAAGGGATTAAACAGTGTGTTTTGTGAGCTCTAAAGTTAGCTCCGATCGAGGTCATCCCTATGCACCTAGGGGAATGTGTTTACTATCAGTGTAGGTGATCGATAAGGAACATCTCAGAGGTTCATATTCCTCACAAAAACAACAACAAATGGAGATAGATGTTTCAAAAGCAGCTTAAAGCGTGACTATCTGTTCAGCCAGTGTGGAGATATGAATGTCCTGAGTTAAGAAGACCGTCTTGCCTGCAAATTTGAGGGCGTGGGTTAAACAGAGCACTGCTTCAGTAGGCTATAAGCTGTAGGTGGGTGATTTAAAATAGCCAAAGAACATACATTGAATATTTATCATGGGAGAAAACATTGCTAAAAGCTTATAACACTTTCAGATGTCAACCTTCGTTGACCGAACGAGATTTTCTTCCAACAACACTCCACTCAAACTTTATTTTTAAGTTGCCTAGTGAGTTAGCTTATATGCCGCAGAAGTAGAAGTAGTAGTAGAAGTAGACAAATAAAAGGGGAATAAAATGTCTTATTCTGGGCGTACATACACTATATTGCCAAAAGTATTCACTCACCCATCCAAATAATTGAAATCAGGTGTTCCAATCACTTCCATGGCCACAGGTGTATACAGTCAAACACCGAGGCATTCAGACTGTTTCTACAAACATTTGTGAAAGAATGGGTCGCTCTCAGGAGCTCAGTGAATTCCAGCATGGTGCTGTGATAGGACGCCACCTGTGCAACAAGTCCAGTTGTGAAATTTCTTCACTCCTAAATATTTCACAGTCAGTTAGCACCAGAAGGCAGAATAGCAATCTAGAATCTAACTGTAGATATCGCTAATATTCACAGTTTTACTCACAGCACCTTTTAAAGTAACGGTACCAAAAACCATACAAGTCGCCCCAGTATAAAGCTGCAGCCAACTTTCTGGATGACAAAACAGATATTAAAAGTGCAGCTTATGTACAGATTTTATGGTAACAATGATCAAAATAATCATGAGTTCAGGTATTATTTTCATTTCATTTCATTTAACCTTTGTGTTTCTTTATATAGAGCAAGTTTGAAGTAGGTCATGATTCAGTTATTATATAGAAACCTAATTCTGTCACTTAAAAATAAAAATCTGAAAGTAAGGCAATTCTAAAAAATATAAATAAAGAGTCCTAAGTCATAATTATGTGATATGAAGTCTAAGTTATGAGATTAAAAAGTCAAAATTATAAAATTAAGTCATAATAATGAGATAAAAGTCATAATTATGAGATGAAAAGTCAAAATTAAGAGATAAAAGTCATAATTATGATCAAAAGTCATACCTATAACATAAAAGTATGAATGATGATTGTAATCATACTTATGAGATGAAAGGTCATAATTATAAGATAAAAAGTCATAATCTAGATGAAAAGTCATTTTAATGGCATAAAAAATACAAATTCTGAGATAAATATGAGATAAAAAATTGAAATTATGAGATTAAACGTTCATATTAAGGGATTAAAAGTCGTAAATATGAGATAAAAAATTCATAACTATGAGATTCAAAAAAGTCATAACTATGAGATAGTGTCTGCACATGCGCACCACTGCCAGAGATTCCTGCATCCACTCTCATCATTTTGAGATTTTATTTCATAACTTTGAGTTTTTATCTCATAACCTCAGGATTTTTCTTTTTTTTTTAATATTGCCTTGCTTTCATATTTTTATTTTTTATGTGGCAGAAATCGGCTTCCGTATTCATAATGATAAGTAGTGTTGTCATTTTGCTGCTGTTATCAGCATCCTTTACTGTCACTGAGGTCCAATGTGGAAGAGTTTAGTTTATAATGATCCCTGTGAAAAGAGCTTTGAGGCTTCTTCCCCTGATCATGACGTCAGAGGAGAGTGACAGCCGCGTGAATATGGTGGATTACAGCCTATATGAAATCTTACAGTTGCTTAATTCCATTATATGAAATGTACTTTAGGATATAGAGTTTGAAAGATACACAAACTAAAGTGGAGCGTGAAAATTAAATAGAAACTTGGATCAGTTGGAACCCAGCGAGGTGCATCTGAGCCTTTATGAAACTTTAGTGGAAATAACTCAGAGTTAATAAGTCAGCATGAAAACTAAGCATGTGTGATTGCCGTTTCAACATTAATAAAAGCTAAATGATGCAAATCAAGCAAATAAAATCCTAATTAATGTGTATGTGGCGAGCATGTCTGAGCAGAGGGTGGGTGTGTGTGCTAATCTGTGTGGTGTGAGTCTGGATCAGCAGCCCCCAGAGGAGCAAAGTCTCCTTTGATATGGAACGAAAGGCCAGCGGTGGCAGCGAAAGACTAGCCGAGGCGAGAGAAAACATGAAAGCAGCCACCGTAATTATGCTTAACCCTCACCCCTTAAGGAGAGATTTGGTGATGTAACATCACTCTGCCTTCAATTGGGCGGATATAACACCGGCACCCTGCTCTACCTTTCATATAACGACACACAAACACACATGATGGAGGAGAGGGCGAAGAAGTAGCCGGAAAAAACACACTTGAAATGTTGAAAGCAGCTTCTTTAACCACTCTCTGTGTAATTACACCCAGCCATTCATAGGCTAGGGTTGGACATGCAGCATCTCACCTCCTCCATCATGCTGCACACACATAAAGACGTACATGCGCTCATTTATCTCAATACAGTAATAACGCTAATGATATCCCATGGGTGCCTCAAAGTATAAAGGAGGGACTGAAGACGGAGAGTGGGAGAGGGAAAGAGTGGGAGAGTAAGAGTCTTTGTGAACAGTACGCTCTCATCTCTGTTGGCAGGAACGCCATTTGTGAGTCTGTAAGATGTTTAAATAGAGACAGCCACTGACGCACAAACACATATGAGCGCACACGGGCCGAGTGTGTGCACCGACGAGAAGACAGAGACCGGGGGAACGGAGAAGAAAAGAGGATTTAAGCGACACTGGCAGGCTCTGGCACTGTTTTTAGGTCAATGACAAGAAGCCTATTCAACAGACAGACGCACACATGTGAGTAAAAAGTGCACAAACACTCACACGCACAAGCTAGGCGTACGCGCAAAATATACTTAGCTGCATTTACTGTCAACGCTCAACAAAGAAGCTCTGTAACGGTACTAGAAAGGCTTGACAGATATCACACTCTGTTCAGCTGGTATTCTTCCTCCTCTTCCTCTCTGTGACCGTCATCTGCCTCTCTATAATATAAAGGAAGGAGTTTGACAATACTGTGTTTGACATGGATAGGGTGACTATACGTCCCAATTTAACCGGGACGGTCCCATTTTCAGGCTCTTTGTCACCTGACTAAAATGTATAAAACACTAATGTGTACAAATTAAGCCAATGAAACACCTGCAGCTCTTTCTCTGTAGGAGAGACTGGGGTAAGGTCTGCCACGTGACCATGAAATCAGAAAGTATCCATCATTTCTATGGAATGAAATTTGTGCCAGAAAGATTCCTACAAAACTTATTCAGTATCAAACAAAGATAAGCATTTGAGAACAGAAAATGTGATCCAAGTTCACATCAAGAGCAAAAATCTGAAATTTGCAAACAAATGAGTAGTCTTTCAATCTTGAACATCGATCTTTTTGTTTACAGTTTTTGTTTTTTCTCTCTCATTGATCAGACTTTTGCTCTCGTTCCTCAGTTTTGCATTCGTGCTGCTTGATCCTTTGTGTTTCTTGAGTTTTTGCTTTCAGTTCTGACACCAGAGGTGGGTCGTAACGCGTTACATTTACTCCGTTACATGTACTTGAGTAGTTTTTTGAAAAATCCTACTTCTGAGAGTAGTTACTGAGCAGAGTAAGTTTTACTCCTTTTTTTACTCCTACTCTGTTACATTTGTGATTAAAAAAACGATACTTCTGCTCCATTACATTGAGCAATACGCTGGTTGCTACTGTAACCCCTGCAAAAAGCATAAGTTAACTGCTGAGCTGGTCTCGAGTAGTTCCCGCGGTATTTTGGTGCCTCCTCGTATGAACTCAGTCACGTGATGCATGTGACTCACGTGAAATAATACTTTTAATCAACGTGGTTCAGTCAGTCGGCAGGCGTGGGGGACGCTCCGTACAGGGCTGCAGCAGGTCAGTAGTCACTAGGAAACTTACCAGAAGTATTTAATTCTGTGTATACATCGTCTCATACTTTTGTCAAACCTTCTGTAGATGTTGTCAAGGTAATCTGAGCCGTTTGAAGCGAGTGACGTGCTCAAAAAGTCAACTCGTATTGGCCAGGTCTTTTTCCTGTTCCTGATCTAAACCAATCTTCGATGGCGAGCTTACCCAGAACCTGAACTGATCAGCGTTGATTTCTCCACCAGTGCAGTAGATGATATGCATTCTAGTTCTCTCTAGCCCAATGCCCCCACTGCTCTCATCTCACCGCTCTGGATCTGCTGAACTCTTGTTGCACTTCTCCCTGGATTTTAACTAAAAGACACTCACTGCATTCACCCTGGCCTCAGTGGCATATCAGGAACTCTGTTGAAACATATTGAACTGCTGAAACATATTGAACTGGAATAGGTTCAGTTATGGTTGGGTTGAAGCGCTTGTCTTACTCTTTTGCTGTTGAAATGGTCATGACCAAACTGTACATACTGGAAATACTCTGCATTATAATATAATACAAAGGTACCTGCATACAACTTACTTGTCTGTTGCTTATTATTGCTGGTCCTCAGCCTCCTAGAGTGAGCCTAGAAACCATAATTTGACTCTAGCCCATTAACTGTATACTTTTGATTATCATTACGTACCTCTTAATACCTTATCTCTCAGACTCCTCATTTGCATATTAGGGGTGCAAATGCTACACTACTTTTACTGGTCCAAAATTTATTTTCATTAATTATTTTTTTACAATCAGCTGAGCTCTCACAGCAGTGTGAGGTAAAATCCTCAGCACCACAGGGTGAACGGAGGAGGGACCCCTCCCCCTTAACTATCAACAGTTGGAGATAATGGCTGAAGATGAAAGACCATCAGAGGAGCATGTTCATCCCTGGACCAACGTCAAGACTCTTTGCCTTTCAAACGACAAGGAACAACAGCCACATAATGTGCTGCTGCGTCTACCTAAAACGGTGGAAATCTCAAGCTTGAAAAAAATAGCACATCAACTCTAAGAAAGCACGTTATGGTAAGAAAGCTAAACAAGCTAACAGCTGCACTGCTGGTTAGCTAAACCTATAAGTTCAAATCTCTGTTTTTAACTTACAGACTGCAAAGACACAGTTGTGTCAGTGATAAATGATGTCATGTGTCCAACCACCTCTGTAACTCTGCCACAAATGTGATTTTACACGCCATTATTTAACGTTATGTTGTAGGTGATTATTATCGTGTGTTTGTCATATCTCTGATATCAGTGATTGTACCTAACATGGTTACAACGTGGGGCTAGTGGGCCAAAGTTGTCTTTGGTTTAATAAGGTTTAGTTTGGCTTGCCAAATTTGTTGTGTGATAATCAGGATAAAAATTGATAAATTGGAGCTAAAAAGTAAAAAATTTATGATAAAAGGGCAAAAAGTCAGAAATGAGGACAATTCATAAGATTAATTTCATAAATATGAGCCAAAAATCATTAACATATGATAAAACAAATTCTCCTTATATTATGTATTAAGTTTTTTTTTTATCTCTTTAACTTTTGTCAAGTTATGCTACTTTATTTATGGCAATGTGCAGTTAATTACTACCCCTGTATGATATGTTGTAATGCAATATGTTTTAATTAACTGCACAAAATGAAGTTACTCATGAAGTTAGTCACTACTTGAGTAGTCTTTTAATAAGGTACTTATTTACTCTTACTCAAGTACTTATTTTTATGAGTACTTTTACTTCTACTTGAGTAATTATTATTGTTAGGTAACAGTACTTTTACTTGAGTACTGTAACTGTATACTCTACCCACCACTGTCTGACACATATGTCACGTGTGGGCGGGCTTTTCTGGGGTGTATCCCTATTGGCCAATGAGTTTTTTAATGGCAGCTCAGTCACTCCAGACGCTCCATAGGTCTAGTAGGAAAACTAGACCTATGTCATCAACTTAGCTCAGTGGTAGCGTAGGTGACAGTCCCTTAGCAGACCTCAGTTTGCTTCACACAACTTCATAGTTTTCAATGTTTGGACTTTTTGTCATATTTGCAGGAGTAACTAATGCTAAATAACTGCTACTCCAAACAAAATGTAGTGAGTAGTAGTTAAAAATGAGCTAAAAACCAAAGTTGACGCAATTATACACTATACTGAACTTTTTTTTTAGAATAGTTCTTCAGGATTTTCTGGTAGACAGCAGAATTCATGGTTCCATCGGTTACAGCAAGTGGTCCAGGTCCTGAAACTGCAAAGCAGCCCCAGACCATCACACTGCCACCACCATGTTTGACTGTTGGCACGATGTTCTTTTTATCAAATGCTGTGGTATATTTACGCCAGATGTAACGGGACGCACGACGTCCAAAAAGTTCAATTTCTGTCTCATCAGTTCATGGAATATTTTCTCAATAGTCTCGGGGATTATCAACATGTTTTTTGACAAATGTGAGACGAGCCTTTGTGGTTTTTGGCAATGGAACTCTCTCGTGGATGCCATTTTTTCCCAGTCTCTTTCTTATGGTTGAGACATGAACTCTGACCTTAACTGAGTCAAGTGAGGCCTGCAGGTCATTAGATGTCATTCTGGGTTCTTTTGTGACCTCCTGGATGAGTCCTCGATGCCTCTTGGAGTCATTTTGGTTGGCTGGGAAGCTTCACCACTATTCCAGGTTTTCTCTATTTGTGGACAATGGCTCTCAGTATAGTTGGCTGGAGTTCTAAAGCCTTAGACTTGGCTTTGTAACCCTTTCCAAACCAATAGCTGTTTCTTTGTTCTCATTTGTTCTTGAATTTCTTTACATCGTGAGATGTGTTGATTTTTTTAATTGTTGTAGTCTACTCCACTTTGTCAAACAGGTTCTATTTCAGGACTTTCTTAAATCAACATATCTGGAAGTAATCAGGCCTGGATGTGGGTAGAAGAATTGAAATCAGCTTTCTAAATAATGTGGTTTTTAACAGTTAATTCTGTTTTGCTTCTGTTTTGTTTTTTGTTGCACATAGGGCCAGGTAAGTTTGGATGTTTTTTA